>NC_045547.1:55071976-55409833 GCF_009769535.1 Thamnophis elegans
TGTCCATTATTCTACTTACATTAAACTATACCAAGCTCTATAAATGTGTGGAATGTTTTGCTCATTCTAAACAAAACTTTGACTACTTGTTCAAAAACCTATATTAACAAAACCACTAATATCAAGCAGAATTTAACATGACATAAAAGTGAAAACAGCCCATACTTTCAACTGGAATTCCATTTGCTAACCAGTTTATGCTGGGTTAGGATTGCCACTAGTTCTACAAATCAAGGAACCATCTTCTCCAGGAGATAATACAAGGTTGGAAGGTTCTCTTATCCAATAAGGGGCAGCTGAGTTTTAAAAAAGAAGCAAAAACATTCAGCAACTAATTTTTGCAGTGGTAGCAGTATATTATGTTACATATATTAATATAATTAATGTCAAAACTCCAAATGTATACAGAACAAAAATGCATTTATTAAAAATAGAATAAATTGTTCGGTTAATAATCAAAAGTTTGGTAGCATTTTTTTCAAACTATTTTTTTTTATTAAAGGCATAAACTTTCATTACCTACAACTCACTTTAATCATCTTCATCTTCATTTTGATTCTAAAAAGATGCATAAATCATCTTTTTATACTAAGAGCTTTTACATTTAATAGTATTACCACAATTACCACTGTGTGGTAAACTCTTTTCCAATCTCTAAAAATCTTCTTGTGTCAGAAGCATAATGAGTTGAGAGACTGAAGGATGGGGAAAATAGCTGAACATACAATTAGGGATAATCCTTGCTCAACATTCATTTGTTTTGGGACTGTTTGAAGTTAGTGTTGAATGAAGGGACATATGATCTGGCCAAATTCTGGCCATTGCAGTACTCCTGCAGTCACATGAAAAAAATTTGAGCCCACTTGGGACTATCTGCATTTACAACTGTCATTTGCCTACCAGCTGCTACCAGCTGCCCCTTCTACCTGGCCTTGCTCCTCACCACAGCTGTGCCTGCCACCTTGTATGCCACTACTGAACCAGGTGACCCTCTTTTGTGCACCTTCTGTCACACCAGTACATCTGGGGGTTTTCTCTGCCATGACCACGATCTCTATTTGTGTGTCAGCCAGCATCTTCATTTGCAGCTAGGACAAAAGAAGATGGCATGAAAGAAGGCTGTGTCAAGTATGTATTAATACATGTTGCAGCAATTAGCAGGACTAGGCAGCAGGGGCAGCTGGTGGCAGTAGATTGGCAGGCAGCCGAAAGGGCAGATATGTGAGGAAGCAGTTTTACCTTACTAGCTCAGACTGGAAGGGACCAAGCCCGGAATGGCTTGGATTGGGGTGAATCCTTGTCTAACAACCAAGAGGCATTACCATCATATTTTTTAAAAAAATGTTTTAAACTTACCTTTATTGTTTTATAAATAATTCAAGGTAGTAGACATACCAAATAGTCCTTCCTGCTCCTATTTTTCTCACAACAACCAAGTGACTTCGGCTGAGAGACAGTAACTGGCTCAAAGTCAGCCAGCCAGCTTACATGCCCAAGGCGCAACTAGAACCCACGGCCTCCCGATTTCTAGTCTAGTGCTGTAACCATGAGATCAATCACCTCTTTATTTTGTTATAAGATCCTGTTATTCAAAGTTTTGTGTAGCAAATTTCTGATCCTGCTCTCGAAAAATTCCTGATAATCAAATTTAAGATGTATCCAGAAATGCCAAATCTGAACAATTTAGAGGCCAGAAACAGCATGCAATTATGATACTTCTATCATCCCTGGTGGTCTCTCCTTGCTGCACTGACATGTGGCAGTTTATTACAACTTTTATAAATCTTTTTATTTTCTTCTAACATTTCTTTCCTGTCATTGGTTCTATTATTTACTACTTCGCCCTCTATAATATCATGGAAATAAAATGTAAACTTAGATGAAAGAAAAATATAACTGCAACCCTCAGAAACTGAAAAGTTGACTACAATAGTCCATCAGATTCAAATAGATTACATTTTACATATCTCATGTTTATTATGAATTATCAAAAAAGGATGATAAGACACTAAGAAAATAAAAAGTTTCTATGAAGTTCCAATTAATCATATGCAACTTGGCCACTTTTATTTTTATTAAAGGATGTATTTCTGATCTGGCATGAATGTGAATTCAGAAATGTCTACAGAATATACATGTTAACTTCTAAATGCTAAACAAGACAACATAATTTTACCTTTGACATTGACTGTAATAACATGATAAGCAGAACCCAAACGATTTGTTGCCATACATTTATATTTCCCTGAATCAGCTTGAGAGACATCTATAATTTTGAGGGTTTTATGAAAATTGTCAAATAAAGTCCTGTTGACAGGAAGGTCGCCACCCTCTTTGCTCCAGCGGATTAATGGTGTAGGTCTGATAGAAGAAAATATCATTAAGAACAGTTGAGATTACAATGTTTAAATAAAGTACATTTTGGAGTTTTTAATAATTAAACTAATTTAATAATGGTTTAAAATCCAAACATATAATCATTTATTCTACGTTTTGAAAAAGGTACTAAATACTTATTATATACTATTTAAATTTTATTGGTTCTATTGCCTGTATACTATGTGTTATCTTAATTGGACAAGGCTGAAAGGCAGTATTGCCACTTGTTATAATTTGATCAAGTATAATAAATATAATGGTATGTGGGAAAGACCTTGGGAGGCTGAGCAAAGAGATGCTGCCAGGGAAATGATCAGATAAAAGACAGCATAGTCCACACATGTATAGTAGCTATCCACAGCTGTATAATGGTATCATTATACTTATTTTCCTTGATTAAAATGACAACTCACAATCCTTCTGCAATACATTCCAGCATGAGAGTGTTTCCTCTTAGTTCAATTTTGCTACTTGCATTTCCAGCAGGTGTTAGAAGAGTTGGCTGTCTTTCTGAATAAAATCTGACTAAAAAAAGGAAGAAAAAAAATTATATATCATTTAATGGAAACAAAATCTACACCAAAACTAATTCTTTGTATCCAGTGCAATGCATGCTTGAATGTGTCTATACATTCAGTAAATTATATAGAAATAAGTGTTTTTAGCTAGGGTTCTATGACTTGCTCGATTATCTAATCATTTTGCAAGAGATAATTTTGACAGAGATAAAGGTGTTGCTTTGTATATCAAAACCTTGCTTTTCCTATCATTTTTTAAAAAAATGCAAATTTGATCACAGATTGCAAAAGCAACTTTTCCTTGGAAAATTTATTATTTAACTCTAATATAAAAACTCTTAGGATAAATAAAACACAACAATGAAAATATTAGGCACTGAGTTATAATGATGGGCAAACGTTTCCATGGAAAAACTTTGATTTTGAACTATATATTAATTTAATTGTTATACAATTTAATTTAATTATCTTTCATGTATATTCAAACCCTTACTCTCATTAATGGGATTTTGAATAATTATAAGCAATGTACAGTAGCTCAATGCAGCTTTAGTTCCTGTGGTGGAATGTAGTCTGGATTCCCAGGAAGGAGGGGCTGCACTCCATAAGCAAAGAGGCAATGAAGCATGAAATATTTGGTTGGGAGGAAAACCAGCAATTTCAAGAGTATATCTATACTGAGGCAAATAGTTTCTTAGTTTGGCATGGTTTCGGTCTATAAGTAAAGAACAATAAAGGAAACTATTCAGAAATAACTTCATATGTATTTCTTGGTTCCTAAGAGACTTGGCAGTTCCACAACTTCTCTTAAGAAAATACTAGAACTGTAATTTGATATAATTTTATTCTTTGGGGATTTCTAACATCTGCACATACTTAGTTCCTTAACTTGGGGATTACTTTTAATAATGGAATAAAGGTATATCCAGGGAGAAAGAAGTTATAAAAAATAGTATGTTCCAGAAATCCAGAGTGAGCAGGTTTGCCCTGCCCTGTTTTTTGCATATGAGCTTTATGCATTTAAAAAAAAATAAGTTACCTACTGTTTTAATGGGAAAGGGGAACATTATCAAGCACTGTATCTAACAAAAGTTGCAAATCAGCCAGTACAAAAATGTTCTAATTTAAATAATGTTTTATGAAAAAGTAGAAGACAAATTGATTTCTACATATGTTTCAATTCCTGAAATAGTCATGGGCCATGGCAACTGAAAAGGAAACCAATTGCACTTGAAAGTAGGTAAAGTGAAGTAAAGGGAGCCTATTATATCAGACATACATACATGTGGTGTGTGGTGTGTGGTGTGTGTAATATATCTATATATTTGCATCTATCCTATGGTCTCAATATATATATTATACCTATATAAGCATAGCTTAACAAATATATTAAAAAGATGGTAATATAATAGACGTATTACAAGTGGGTTTGTCTTTTTATTTATTGCTTTAAAAAAAGTGGATATTTATACAAAGAATAATATTCATAATGAGAACCATAGCTTTGCTAAGGACTGGAATAAATAAATAAAGTGTCACATTAGAAGATAAATAATTTTAAATATGTAGTAAATATATTCATCTTAATGCAAATTATTAAGTCATTTAACAATACATTTGGTAAGTTATAAAACAGAACGTAGTTTTTCATTGCTTTTTAACAAATTAATTGCCATTTCGAATAAGTATGCACTATTGTGTAGTTCCAGGAGTAATAAATCATCAGAAAAAAATATGAAAAGAAATATTGTTAGGTTGATTCTTGGGTCAAAATGAAACATGTTCTTCATGCAAATATTTTGCTGTTATTTCCTAATTATCTAAACTTAATAACATTATGTAAATTGCTTAACATATCTCCAGTTCTAATGAGATCTACATTAATGTAGCATGAGCAAAACAACCATGAATTAATGTTAGTTGACTAAATTCTATATGAATGGAATAATGTTCATCTCTAAAACTCACCACCATAAAAATCAGAGTCACTCATATTAGCAGTTAATGTTTCATTCAATGAATCCACTGAAACAAATAGAATATCATGAAGAATGCAGCCAACAAAATTAAATGTGGGACTCAGAAATTAATTCTGTTATCACTACAACCAATGCTTTAACCTCAAGCACAAAGAATTCAAGATAGAAAATAGGAAAAATGGGAAAACAATGGATCAAGGTAAACTGCTTCCAAATTCGATTGCAGAAAATATGACTTCAGCAACAGAGTGGTCAATGCCTGGAATGCACTACCCGACTCTGTTGTTACATCCTCAACCCCCCCCCATAACTTTAACAACCTGTCTAGCGTGGACCTCACCCCTTTCCTAAGAGGTCTGTAAGGGGGCGTGCATAAGCGCACGCCTACCGTCCCTGTCCTATTGTCCCCATTTATTTGTACCCATTTCCTGTGTTCATGTACATGTTTATACTTATACCTGGTATCTCGTACATGTTTGACAAACTAAATAAAATAAATAAATAAATAGCCGTCTTCTGGATGAGGAGCATATTTGATTCCTTCAGAGTTAGTTCCCCTATACTAGAAATTCCCAAATATTGAGGAAAATCCACCTGCCTCCAAGAAAGTTTCTCAAAGAGGTCAGGGTTGTAATTGGCACAAATATGAAATAAAATTATTTTATCTTTCCAGGCTACAGAAGCTACAAGTTGCTCTTCTGATCTACAATTTGTTTTTTTTTTGTTTTTTTGATGTGATTATCACATGAAACTTCACTTGCAAGTAGGATCTGAATTAGTATGATACCTAAAAACTTATCAAACTGTATTCAAATGAAACTTGAAATTTTGCTAAGCAGTTACTTAATCCTACTGATGTCAAAAGTACTGAAACTATTTAAGAATAGCAACATATACTGTGATAGTTGTAATAAAGATATATTGCAAATTATTTTGACTCCTTTCCAAATATTTCATTTCGATATGTTGCAAGGCACAATTTGCAAAAAAATGTTTTCTACTATACTAATATAAATTATATTTTGGCTAAATATAATGTCTACAAACCAATTTAGAAATTCATACCTACCTGGTTCAACTCTTAATGAAATAGGTTGCTTCTGTTGAATAGTTTGAGTGTGGTTAAATCTTGCATAACATATATAATCTTCACGGCTATCTTCTTGTATTACATTAGAAAAATAGAGATCTCCATTTAGACTTTGTGAAACTCTATTATTTTGAGGCAGCTTTTGAAAAGCTATAAAAATAAAAAATGAAACATCTATAATGCCAGCTCACAATATATAATTATTTTAAGCATATATGTAAATTACCAACATTTCTTCTGGTAAGATACTCCTGTTCTATAGCCACAATTAATCCAGTTCAAATTGAAGGGATTTTTACCTTTAAAATATATTTTTCTTAACTGATATATTCCACAACAACTTCTATCACTATGACAGTTTCAGAACTATATTCCAGTTCATTTTATGGTTTGTATAATTCAGGGGTGTCAAACTCAAGGCCCGTGGGACCGTCCTGGAAACAACAAAGGACTGGCCTGCAGGATGGTATGGAACTTGGGAGATGTGTAGCCAAAATAACATTCCTTCTCAGAAAGTCAAGGTCGCTCCATCTCTGCACCTGGACAGATGTGGATGGGGAGGAATCTTCATCCACAGCAGTGACTGATTGGACCATTTGATGGGCTTGTAGGTATTGGGGCAGGGTCTTCAACTTTCAACTGGGTGGGGGAAACCTGGAAGCTTTCAGATTTGGGTTTTACCAGATGTGCCAACATGGCTCTTCTAATAAATTGGTGTTTTGAGGAACTTATTGCCCGAGGTATTATTTCATAGTGGATGCTATTTGGCAACCTGACATTCACCCAAATCTTCATTAACAACAACACCAGCTCCCTGAATTCTGGGGTGTTGTCTGGGGTACTAAGCCCCAATGCTGACCTGAAACCAGGCAGTGTGAAGACTCAGGGAAAATGGAGCATGAGGACACACCAGATGGCAGCTATGGGGATGGCAGGAGCGAGTGGCAAGGTCTTGCAGATTCCTGGTGGCAAGACGGATTAGCAATCAAGGGCGCCTGACTGAGACGTCGCAGTCAGCACCTGGAAATCCGGGTCTGGCGGAGGAAACCCCAGGCCAAGCAAAGGGGATCGGCGGGAAGCCTGCAAATAGCCACTGCCGATTGGGATGCCAAGTAGTGCTCGTCAGTCATGGGTGAGTTGAGACCGCTCAATCCCTGATGCCTGCCCTTGGCCGAGACCTGGGACTCCTCCCATGGGACCCCAGTGACACAAGTCACATGCGGCCACCGGGGCCAATGCAGTCGGGAATGAGCTATGAAAAAGGCTGCAATTGGCTTGGCTTGCCGGAGCTCCCTGTCCCTCAGCCACTGCCGCCAATGCAGGCTGCAGGGGTCTATGGAGTGGGCTACATCTACCTAGGTCCACCAGGGATTTTCATTCCCCAGTGACCATGACCCAGTGGCTGCCTGGAAGGAGCTGTGATGCCGGCTATGGCTGGATTGGCTCACTGGGACCATCCACCCCAGAGCAGCTGGAGCCAACTCAACCTCCATACTTGTTGGTCGCAACCCCTGGATCCAACAAAGCCTGCAACCTGTAAAAAAGGCAAAACTCCCCCACTCGACTGGTCAAGATCAAGAGCTGAGCATGAGAGCGGAAAAGGGGAGATTTGCTTAGCAGGGTGTGGAGGCTCCACTCCAGCCTCCAAAAGTTGAGGATGCCCAAGCCAAGGAAGGCTTAACAAAACTGGTTGAAGGAAGCAGTAGGGAGGATGACCCAATGATCAGCGTAGCCATCCCACCCTTTACTATCAAAAGCTGGATAGTAATGCTGGAAATCAGAGCCCAAGGTGAAGTAGAAGCTGTCACAGACACCAGCTGAACCAGATGCCTAATCAGCCTCCCCATAGTCAAGCAGCTAGGCATTCGCATGAGACCCCTCAAGTGAGCCATCTGTTTCGAGCAGGTAGATGGCACACTGATCGGTGGAGTACCATCCACCTTAGTCATGGAATTGGTCACATTAGAAATGGGGCGTCATTGGGAACTCATCCAATTTGTCGTAGCCCCCAAAATGAATGAGTCCATCATACTGGATCTTCCCCGGCTAGACAAATGGGGACAAACCATCACTTGGGAAGGCAGCTATAGAAAGCTGACTATAGGCGTTGGGCCGCTGCCTCTTGTAACGTCAGACCCAGGCCAAGTCTCCATAAGACACGGCAACAATAACAAGCCACAAGCTGCCACCCCTGCAACATAGGCCCTGCACAGTTATCTGCAAATGCCAAAGGAATACCGAGACCTAGTGGGGGTCTTTAGTGAAGAAGATTGCAACCTTCTCCCTCCTCACTGCTCCACTGTCTGCAATAGAGTTTAGCAATAGCAATAGCAGTTAGACTTATATACCGCTTCATAGGGCTTTCAGCCCTCTCTAAGTGGTTTACAGAGTCAGCACATTGCCCCCAACAATCCGGGTTCTCATTTTACCCACCTCGGAAGGATGGAAGGCTGAGTCAACCCTGAGTTGGTGAGATTTGAACAGCCGAACTGCTGAACTGCAGTCAGCTGAAGTAGCCTGCAGTGCTGCATTTAACCACTGCGCCACCTCGGCTCTATGTACCAGTGGTCAAGCTACCAAAGCCAAAGCCAAAGATGTACTCCATGACTCCAAGAGAGATGGAGGAACTAAGGAGGTACATTGATGACAACTTAGCAAGAGAGTTTATTCAACTTGCAAAGTCCAAGTGGCAGTCCCAGTACTCTTTAAAGAGAAGGATTGGGGGGGGGGATGAGGCTCTGCATTGACTTTCATGGAATTAATGCTGTGTGCATGGAGACCACCTACCCCTTACCCCTCATGAAGGATACTGAACCACGTGTCCAAGGGCAAAACCTTCACAAAGTTAGACCTGAGAGAAGCCTACTACTGCATACAAATTAGAGAAGGGGATGAGTGGAAAACTGCATTCAACTACTCCCTTGGTAACTTCCAATTCAAAGTCATGTCGTTCGGCTTACAGGGAGCCCTTGCAATATTTATGCAACTAATCAACGAAGTGCTGCATGAATACTTGTACCAAGGGGTTCTAGTCTACTTGATGACATTCTCATAGTCAGTGAGATTTTAGCGGAGCATGTGAAGCTAGTGTGACAAGTAGGGAAAAAGCTTCTCACTGCCAAACTGTACGCAAAGCTGTCAAAGTGTGAATTCCACAAAACCTCTCTGAACTGCCTCAGCTAGCAATTATCTAGCAGAGGGGTGGAAATGGATCCAGGGAAGGTTAAAGTAGTCCTCGACTGGCAATCCCCGCACACTCGCAGGCAACTTTAAAGCTTTTTGGGGTTTGCCAACTTTTATAGACAGTTTATCCCAGCATTTGCAGAAGTCGCCCTGTCCTTAACAGAATTGTTGAAAATGAGGTCCCCTCCAACAAAACAAAAACCACTCAACCTCTTGCTTGGACAATGGATTGCCAAAAAGCCTTCGAAAAGTTGAAGAGACTCTCTGCCCAGGAACCAATCCTGCAGCACCCTGATCCAGAGTGGCCATTCTTTATCCAAGCCACTGCAAGTGATGTAGCAATAGCAGCAGTACTACTGCAACAAAACCCAAAAGGACAACTCCTGCCATGCGCTTATATCAGGGGTGAAATTCACAAGGTTCTGACAGGTTCTGGAGAACCGGTAGTGGAAATTTAGAGTAGTTCGGAGAACCGGCAAATGCCACCTCTGGCTGGCCAATCACTCCATGCACATGCGGAAATGTATGACTAGTTTTTCTTTCTTTCTTTTTTCTTTTCCGCTATAATTTTGCAACCAGTGAGACTAAAACCAATTTCGTTGTATTTATTTTGCACAATGACAATAAAGACTATACTATACTACTATACTAAACTCCTATCATGATTGAGGGTAAGCAACACTCCAAAATTAAGGACATCCTGGATTCGCACAAACATACCATGGCATCACACAATACCTAGTTGCTTGGAAACACCTGTCCCCCTATCAGAATGAGTGGGTTACTAAAAAACATGTTAAGAGCCCCCAACTTACTGAGAAAGTTCAATTTACAGTATCCCGAGAAACTCAAATAATTCACTGTACTGTTTTCTCTTTGTGCTTATTTTTCAGGTGGATTTCTCCTATTCCTAGGGAGGCAACATGTCAGGTCCCATAGATCCCTATTGGGATGCTATCATTCTGGTGGGGATGGGGCTTGGGTGCATTCCTTTGCTTATAGCCTTTTTCCTGATGTCTATACGTATATCCTGTACTTTGATTTACCTTCTTGGGAATGTAATGAGGGAGGACCATCTGTTTTGTCTCAGTTCCAAAGCCTCCTGCAAGAGATGCCTGAGAACAGTTTCTTATCACATTCTCAGCCTCAATTCTGAAAACAACTACCTGTGGATTGGCTCATTCAACATCGAACTGAGGGGAGGGGTTTCTAACTGCGTTATCCTAACTGAATTAGGATCTCAGATCCTGCTTCTTTTGTCTTGCAATATTATTTTATTCTTTCAATAAAGGGTTCCTTTTGAAATGTTAATTGTTTCAAGAGTTCTGCTTTCTTGAACGGAGAGTAGAGGCAGACCCTTCACCCACAATGTAAGATTTCCCTTTGTTGAAGGATCAGGGCTTATCAATTATTTTGGCAGTCCAAATTATTATAAGCCTGCAACAAAATGAATTCCCAATGAATCCTAATTTCAACTGATGTGTAAAATAGCAAAATAAACCTCTCCCATATGTCTTATTGCTATAATCCATAGATCATCAGAAATAGAAAAACTGAAAATCTAATTTTAGTTTTGTAGTTGCATATGGGTTTCAAATGTAACTTACAGTTATCCATCCAGAATATAATAGGTGGTGGTAACCCTGCTGGTGGCCTGCAGGGAATAATTGTATATTGACCTTCAGTAACTCTTATTGGAACTAGCTTTTCTTTAGTCCACAAAGGAGATCCTACATGGAAAAACATACCGTCATTTAGTCTTAGGCTTAAAAGAAACAACCAGGAAAGGAAAATACTATTAATATAGCATAAATATCAGACAAAATGAAATTTATATTTAATATTTATATACAAGTTAACAAACAGAATGGTATTCTTTCTTAGGTAGGAATTTGATTTTGATGAGTGATATAGCCTGTTACAGAAAAGCAAGGATTTCAAACAGAGAGGGAAAACTATTTGCAAGAACTGAGAAGAAATAAAAGTTTCATTAATATTAAACTTACGGGATGCTCTTATAACAATATTATTGGAAATTGCTGCTCCAAGCACATTCCTTGCTGTACACTGATAAACACCTTCATATAATTCTGCTTTTCCTCCATTTTCTTCAGTAATTATATTTATTAAAAGAGTTCCTGAATGAGGCTTCATTCTTATTCGTGAATCTTTATCTATATCAAAGTGAGTTCCATTACGTGTCCATGAAAAGCTATCAATAAAATAAAAACACTGAAAAAAAACTTTATTAAGAACACATCTTGTTTTAAGAAAATGTACAAATTATAATAGTATAAACATAGTAGTAGTAATAGTAGCAGCAGCAGCAGCAGCATTGTGAGAAGCAAAGATAACAATTTTCTTAAAACACTTATCTCTATTTAATCCTTTTAATTTTCTTTTCATTTTCTCCAGTTAACAAAAAAGTCAAGTATGGGCAGATTTCCATATATTGAAGGCTTATAAACTGGTTCATATACATCAAGTAATAATTAAAGAGTAAAAATTCTTAAGAAATGTGTTATATTCTTCTTATTACTACAATAGTTTCCTCTTCAGAAACTTTGTGATTATCTATTAAGACATCCTTTTTTCCCCCCTGAAATTCATATATTCCTTTCAGAATTTTTTTGTCTTCTCCACTGACATTTGTACCCTCTAATTAGGAAATTATATTTTCTTAACTCTTTATTTTTAAAGTAAGTAAAATCACTCTTTACTGGTTGCTGTTTATAGATTGTGAAATGGAAAAACCTTTGAAATTTTTTTTGCATACAATATTTTTAGCAAAGTAAAATTAAAAATACTGATCATGTTGTATAATTATTTTGACATATAGGACAGTATACAGTATGACCCAGTGGTGGAATTCAATTTTTTTTATTACCGGTTCTGTGGGCATGACTTGGTGGGCATTGGGAGGGGAAGGATACTATAAAATCTCCATTCCCTCCCCACTCCAGGGGAAAGGTTACTGCAAAATCCCCATTCCCTCCCGATCAGTTGGGACTCGGAAGGCAGAGAATAGATCGAGGCAGGGACAGTCAGACGTGGTATTTACTGGTTCTCCAAACTACTCAAAATTTCCGCTACCGGTTTTTCAGAACTGGTCAGAACCTGCTGAATACCACCTCTGATATGGCCTGATTAACAGCTTTTTCCATATACAGCAGCCAAATCATTAAGATGTTCTTGGGTTTATGCTTATTTATAAGACAACTTAAGAAAGCATGTTCTTAATGCTGGAAGCCCAAATATGATTGAACAGAGATAAATTTGAGATGTTAACAGCACATTCAATGATCAGGATGATGTATATAGTACTACCACCAACATACTGAATCCAATGACAGGTTCAACCATCCTCTCGCCTTCTGAAAATGGAATAATGTATTTAGTTAGACCACATCTACTTTGGCCACTTTGATCTGGATATAAATCAGGAGCTTCTTAGCAATGGTTCTAGTTATGAATGTTAACTATTTAAAATAAAATAATTAAGAAACAAGTACCCTGAACGTTGAATAGTACTTCTGAATCTGATGGGAGCCATGCTTTGAACATATAAAGGATGTTCTTATACACACAACACACAACACACACACACGTACACATGCATGCGTGCACACACAAACACATATTCCATAGTATTACAACAATGATATTGAATTACTTTCCTTTCTCCTGCCACCCCTCCTGAAAGCACAGCAGAAGATGACAGTAAAGGAGAGCGCCTTTGAGGCATAGGCAAAGTGAAATGTAGGAAATATTTCCTTTTAAAGGAAATAATGTCAAAATGAAATAATTTCAGAGACAAACTTCTGACAGAACCATTTAGAAACACCAGTTAAGTATTTACATGATGTATTTTGATCTGGAATCAAATTTATCCTTGTATCTATAAATTATTGGGTCACCTTCATAAAATTTAGATAAGGTTGCAGTTATGGGAATGAGAGAAAACCTGATTATCCAAACCTATTTTGTTCAGGTATACATAAGATTGCATTATAAAAATGACAATAAACTTATGTATACAAGACAATCAATCCAGTAATCACTTAACAATAATGTTTTTCTTTGGCTGTATGATATATTATAAAAATCAATGGATGAATACAAATCTAGGACTTACGTAGGAGATGGTTTTCCTTTTGCTTCACACTGTATTAAAATATTCTCTCTTGGGTCAATAATATAATCTTTTGGAGACTGTTGTGTTATTGTTGGAGGCTGTGACACTTTTTAGAGAAAGTGATCAAAGAGAAAATGGGAAAATACATTTTTATTCACTGGTTTTAAATTCCTCTTTCCCTTCAAGAGCCCAAGATGGCAAACAGAATACTTCCTTCCCTAGCTATATCCACAAGAACAACCCTGTGATGTGAGTTGGTTGAAACAAAGTGACTAGGCCAAAGGAAGCTAAAGATAGGCTTGAACCTGAATCCCCTCAATCCTAGTCCTACAAATTAACCATATCTCTAAACTGATTAAATAATAGTAAACAAACATTTAATATATTGAAATCACACTTAAACCCACAAGGGAATAAGCTCTTCTCAAAAGAACATGATCATTACATGACTGTAGAACTGCATTCTAATACATGTAAAACAATGTTTCTACATATAAAATTTTAGGCAATTCAACTAAACTACCAGTTTATACCAGTCACCATTCTAGCACACACAGTGTATTATAAACAGTTGTTCTTATAAACCAAAACCGGTACTTACTTGCCAGGAATAACTGCTATTTTGTGTATGTCTATATTCAAAATTTATTCTTAACTATCCAATAAATCATGAAAAGAACTTAGCTTAGTATTATACCGATGTATTATACAATTGGCCTGGTTGTTATGTTTCAGAGAGCATCAGTGTATACAAAAATATGTCTACTTCTAGAAGATACACTGAATTTTTCATTAGTGTTCCCAACATTAAGGGAACTCAGTGCATTATCAGATGCCAGGCTAGCATCTTTCTGGATAAGGAAATTGACTCAATTTGTTTAACTATCCAGTAAATATCTCTAATGAGACTGGCAATCAATTCATGAGAATTAAATGAATTGTATTTTTATATAACAGCAAGTTTTCACATTGTCATATGTGAAATGAATTAATAACTAAACATATTAATATAGAAAAGTTCTGATGTGAGAAGGTAATTGTGAGATGAAAACTGACCTCTTAAAGTGATTGTGCTTAGAGTGCAAGGCACTCTTTAAAGTGCAGGAAAGTTCATTACTATTCAGGACTATTCAGGACTGTTCCTGTTGTCTCAATTCCAAATTCCAGTGATTCAGACAACTAGTTTGTAGGATAGGATCTATGCCTAAATATTGATGATCAACTGGAAGGGCTAAATAGTTAAAAGAGTAAGTGCACAAGGCATGCTAGGGCATATTTTGCACTAATTCCTATTAGAAAAGTATTTACTCTTTGTCTATGGATATTCTCAATCATTCAGGTAATGGTTGTCCCAATTGTGTTTTTCCAAAAGGTTTTGCACAAGATGACATAACAAACTATAGCCTGCCACAATCTGATATTTAATGACAATTTCTATTACTAGCTAAGTGGCATTTAGAGAATGTAATGGATAAATATTTCCTAATCCCTACCACTTCAGCTTGGGGAAAAAAGGATTGAATCAATCCCAGGTGGCACAGAAAAGCTACTGCTTCCCCAGTGCCTTTCTGTCCCAATTTTATTCTGTCCTCTATCTACAGGGAGTAGAAACAGCAGTAGCTATGGCTGATGAGGCCCATTTTATCATCTTGGAAGTAAATTAAATAGTCAATGATTGTAAATGTCATATTTATGGAATGTATCTAGCAAAAAGATGATTGTGTAAACCAGAGTGATCTATAACATTTTGCTCTCCTCAAGGAAAAGAACCAGATATTTCAAGCAAGCGAAGTATTAAGCCTTTTCTTTTCTGCAGAAACAGTATTTCTTTTGAGTATTTATCATACAATGCATGCATCTTATTGATTAAAATACAGCTATGCTATATGGGCTTTTGTATGCTGGTAAGATTCATATGTATGTCATATGTATTGTGCTTAATAAAAAAAACTTTAATGTGTTACATTTTAAGAAATATCTCTATTTCTTATTTTATTTGTAATATGTCTATGGAGATTCTTAATCATTCAGGTCATGTTATCCCAAAGGTTCTTTTCTATAAGGTTATATTAGAATTGAAAAAGTTTCTTGGATGAGAAGTGAAACATTTTCAAAGAAAAGATTTTCAAAGAAAAAAAACAAGAAAATCCAGTTTATTTGTAATACATTTTTTACTTTAGTAAAGAAGTAAAAGAAGTATCCTATTTTCCTTGGTCTAACACTTTAAAACAGATAATAATACATTTATATGATTTTATGAAAACCAAAATTCTAACTGTACATGCCTATCAATCAAAATAGCAAAAGGAAGAAAGATTCAGCAAATAACACACTTTGTGTACAGATGAATATTTATCTGGAACATCAGCAACATCTGCTCCTTATGCATTGGAATTAGACCTTGTACATTTAATGAACAAAGAGACATTTTAAATAGGAAAAATGCCTTTGAGTTTCATTTTCCAAAATGCAATCAATTCTCTAAATCCTTCTTAAATAATGTGCACTAAATGCATTCAATCCAACTTGCTTTTAAAAGTGTTTTTGTATGAGTTTTAAAGAGTACATGAATTTCTAAATGGAAAGGTACATACCATGTTTTCCTGAAAATAAGACCCGATTTTATTTTCTTTTGGGCTTATTTTGGGGGATGGTCCTTTTTTTTCATCTCAAGGCCTGGCCCAGCTGGGCATCTGTCCTGCCCATGCATGCACAGGAGGTGGCAACCATGCGGAGGCCGAATGCAGCAGGAGATAGAGGGAGGCAGGTACCTGTGTGCCTCAGATCAGCTGCCCCCATGGAGACCATGGCTGGTGCCACTGCCATGAGGTGGAGGTAAGAGAGCATGACAATGATCTGATAGTGTGTGTGTGTGTGAGAGAGAGAGAGAGAGAGAGAGAGAGGGAGAGAGAGAGAGAGAGAGAGAGGGAGAGGGAGAGGGAGAGGGAGAGGGAGAAAGAGAAACACTACTGCCAGAGTATAACTCTCTGAGGTTGGATTGGATTGTTCTCTTGCTCTTTCTCTGGGGTGGCAGTGGCAGCGCTTCAGTGCCTGGCCAGCAGAGGGTTTCTCACTCAGCTGATTTCCCTCTTTCTTCTCCCCACTCTTCTTCCTCCTTCAGACAAAAGCTGCACTTTTCATTTGTCCATTGCAGCGCAGCTCCCGGGATTTACTTTGAGAACGGCAGGATTTGGGGGACTGTCAATCCTTGTTTGTGGCATGGCAAAGAAGGTGGAAGGCAATCCCACCCATCAGACCAGACCAGCCTGGCAGGAAACCGACTAGTGCCAAAAGCAATTTAAAGTGTGGTGTTCAAGCCGTTCAGCTGCTTTTGGCCCCGCTTAGTTTCCCAACCCACTCCCACCAGGCTGGTCTGGTGGGGGGATTGCCTTCTGTCTTCTCCGTCATGCCACAAATGGGGATTCACCATCCCCCAAGCCTCGTCACTGTCAAAGTAAATCGTGGGCGCTGCGCTGCAATGGACAGGCAAACAGCACAGCTTTGGTCTGAAGGAGGAGGAGGAGCGGGGAGAAGAAAGTGGGAAAGTGGCTGAGTGAAAAGTAGCCCATTGGCCAGACACTACAGTGCCACTACAGTGAGAGAGAGATCCAATCCCACCTGTCTGTGTGTGTGAGAGGTGGGGAGGGAGGGAGGGAGGAAAGGAGAGAAAGATACCTGATTCCACCTCTAAGAGTTATACCAGGGCTGGTAGCAGTGTTCTCTCTCTCTCTCTCTCAGACACACACACACACAGAGGTTTGATCAGATCGTCCTCTTGCTCTCTCACCACCAACCATGTTTTGCACAATGGACTGCACTGCTTCATCCTCCAACCCCCTACTGCCTCGCTTTGTTTATGTTCATTCTTCATTCTTACTTGCTGCCATAACGGAGCAGGAGGATAGATGACACATTGGTATGATGGCCAGAAAGTGAGGCGGGGGGAGGGGTAAGATGAAACAAAGTAATGGGAGTAGAAGATGAGGGCAGGGGATGGGGAGCTTTCCCCCACCAATTTACCTAAGTGCCCCATAGCCAAGCCTTCAATGTCCTGACAACTGCCTGGACTTGCGGTGACGGCGGCTCCAGAAACCTCATCCAGGATCCCACCACAACAGAGCAGGAGGCTGAGCGATGCACGTGGATGGGGCTGCTGGAGCCATTGAAAGACGAGGCAGTTGTCAGGATGTTGATGACCAGACTGCGGGGTGCTCAGGTAAGCCGGTGCAGGGCATGGGGGGGCAGCTGCACACCCCCACCTTGCTTCATCCTTGACCGCCTTGCTTTGTGGCTGCTGCACTGGTGTATCACTCAGCCATTCCATTACGGCAGTGAGCAAGAAGAAGCAGCAGCAAAGAATGAAGAAGAATGAAGTGAGGCGGTGGAGGGGTAGAGGGCGAACCAAGGTGGGGATGTGGAGCTGCCACACATGCCCCATAAGGCTTACCTGAGGGCCCTTCAGCAATGTCACCCATGCCATACCCTCACCCACCCCACCCACCCCACCCATGGCGGCCACATGCCTTCACCAACATGCTTTCCAGCTCTGTTCTCTGCCACTGCATGCAGGGCAACAAAAGTAGTCTGTGGGACTACAGTAAAAAACTTCCAACGTCGCGAGATTTTTGTTTTTTGTGAGAAGTTCGAAGGTCTGAACTATTTTTTTAAGATGACTGCCTCGTCTTGCGGCAGTTCCAGCACCTATCCAATACCCATATGCGTCCTCAGCCTCCTGCTCCACTGTATAGTATAGTATAGTCTTTATTATGATTGTACAAAATAAATACAACAAAATTGGTTCTACCATTGCGGCTGTGAGCAAGAAGAAATCAACCAGTAGCACGCAGGGTCCTAGATGGGGTTTTTGGAGTCATTGCCATGAGGCAAGCAGTTGTCAGGATATTGATGGCCTGGCTGTGGGGCCCTCAGGTAAGCCAGTGCGGGGTAAATGGGGCAGCTCTGCACCCCCACCTCCTTTCATCCTATACCTCCCCACCCTGACCCTAGCTTGGTTTTTATGTCTGCGCCTTGCCCCCCTTGTAAAACCAAATGGTGGGTGGGACTTAACTGGGCCTTATTTTAGGAGCAGGTGTGAAAATTGGGCTAGGACTTGTTTTCAGGCTAGGTCGTATTTTCAGGGAAACACAGTATCTTTTAAATATTAATTTTTTTTCTTGTACATGTTTTATATAAGCTATCATCTGTACAGAATATTAAAATAAACACAATAAAATGGTTTCAGCACTTAAAAATTGTATTAAGTCACACATTTTTTTTTGTAGGCTTGTGGGCAGAACTTACATTCTTCAAGAAGTTTTGCTTTTTTTCCACGTTACCAGATTCAGGAAGTGAATTGTAAACATGAATTAAAGAAAATTATTTGTTAGTAAGATAGAAGTAATGAAATTCTAGAAAGAAAAGAGAAAGTACAGGCATTCATACTATAGATCTTTACTGACAACAGATACCGAATTCACTTTATCAGCAAAGAATCAGCATAGTTTTCTCACAAAATATTTGGAACTTTTGTTTAACGTTGCATTGTCAATTATAAATATTATTCCTAAATTATATGGAATAATTAGCATTACATATGCCCTTGGCTGATATGGAAATGGAATTAATGGATGGCATAATTTGTCCACTGCAAACCAAAAGCAATCGATAGACAGAACTAAATGGAAGAATAAGTAACAGAGATGGAATGCTCTGTTGTTAATTGTGCCATTTCATTATCATCTGTTTGAATACAGGAATTCCTCATTAATATTTTAATGAGAACCATTAATTCGTGTTACCGTGGAAATTATAATTCTGTGTTTGTCATAGGCTTGAAAAAATAAATTCTTGCTGATAAAAATATAAACTTCAGCCAAAATTGTACATTTTACTACTCTCTTCTGATAGCCTTTGTAATAGAATAGTGGATTCTAAATATTCTAAAACAGTGGGTTATAAGTTCTTTAGATAATTATGTGAACTGCATGTAAAACCAGAGTATATTTTAATGGCTCTGTATCTGTTCTTGCTCTAGTTGGTGTGTATTGTTGATTATTTTTAGAATATAGCCTTTTTTTCCTAATCTCAGTAATTATTACCTTTCAAATATTTTCAAATGTAGTTTGTTAAATATACTTCTTTTCATTGCTAAGTCATTAAATAGGTTACGAGTGCTAAGGTAATCAAAATGCTAATTGTTAATTATGGATATATTCTACATGCTGAAATAGCAAATGTATTAACAAGGTAATTATTAATGGATCATTATGAACAAGAATTTCCTGCAGCTAAGGAGACTGAAAATGTACACACACATATTCTTTGCAATGCTATATTGTTATACAGATTTATTCTAGGTCATCAAGATATTTGTTTACGACAATCTTTCAATCAGTATCTTTTCATATATTGTAAATTGTTAGTACTTACAATCAAGAGGTACATCCAATGCAGTAATAATTTGGCATAAAAAAAGAACCAAATGTATACTTTTCCAGAGATGCTGTGAATATCCATTTTTACTCAGAGATGGACCATGAAACTCACTTTAGAGTTATACAAGCTCAACTTTCTGTTCTTTAAGATTGCTGGAATGTTTTTACTTATTTTGTATAAGTAACCTAGAAAAGAAGCAATGCCAAACAGAAAAAGAGAAGTGAATGCTGCAATTAACTTGAATTACTAATTAATATTATATATAATATTAATATATAATATGGTTAATATGATTACTAATTACTATTACTAATTAATATGATTAATATAAAAATCAGCAAATATCAACAAATGGAATGTAATATGTAAAATGCAGGGACTCCAAATACAATTCTAATACAGTATTTATCTTTTACATAAAAGAGGTATCAAAATTTGAATGCAGAAATTATGATGGCAAATTTGAAATATATGAAGTCATTCTTTGGTAACAATATAGCAAAACAGCAAAGAAACGTCTCAAAATTAATTTAATTTTCCTTCTTATTAGCTGAAAAGGAATACACATTCCCGTGTCTCAGACAGAACACTACACGAGGGATGGATTTGTTTCAGGGAGTTATTCCCCAGCTCTTTCCTAAGTGGAGACAGAAATTTTGAGTCCTCTTCAAAAAGAAGACAAAATATTTAGGAGCTATTTCTAAGTATGAAATTGAATTTTTTATAGGTTTTACACTGTCATTATTTTAGGCATCAACATATCCTATTCTGTCTCATTTACATTTACTCAGAGGACCAGTTTATAAATAATTAACACTTTGTTTAACAGTAACATGGTACTAAGAATGACTAGAGAACACAAGTTGCTTCTGTTTGAAGATATACCCCCCAAAAAACCAACCCAAACTATTCAATTATGCCTATTTACAGGAATGAAGTTTTCTATTTCACAGGATCCATCAGGATATTTTTTATTTTCTAAGAATATTCTATTTCTTTATTTTCACACTTTTTTTGCAAAAAAAAAATATTTTTATTAAGCAAACAACACACAAAAAATCATCATCTTACATTATATCTTGTAGAAAGTGTGTCAATTGGTTACAATTAGCTTTTGTGCATCTCTTCCACAGTCATTACTTACATTCATATCAAATGTCAAAGATTCTTAATGCGTCTTACTATCACCATATCATAGTTCTCATTTGACTGAAATTGTTTTAGTGTCCTTTTGCCTAAAATAATCCATAGTTAAAAACAAAACCACCTGATGGCATTTTATTAATTATTACAGAGTCATCCAATAGCCTTAAACCTTTATAACATATTCTAAACAAAAATTAGTTGGCAAAGTTTCTAAGCCCTCTCCGCCCCCCAGCCACTGTTTACAATTTGTGTCCAGGTTCCTTTTGTTATGTATGTATTGTTACATGTATGTATCATTAACTGTATCCCTTATCCTTATCATTCTATTGTTAATTGTTGTAATTAATATTTGTTAATAAAAAATCCTTTACTGTTTATATCTATTTTCTTCTCATCAAACCAACATATATGTATACCTTAGTGCCCTTATCAATTATTTATTTAACATAACAATCTATAAGTTACTAAATTACTACTTACTAATGATAAAACTTAGTTAATTTTTATTATCTACTTTCATATATTCAATAACATTACACCTTTATAACATATTCAAAGTAAGAATTAATTAATTAAATTTCTAAACCTTTTTTCCCAAATCATTATTTGCAATTTATATCCAAATTCCTTATGTTAAACTACTACATATATATATATATAGTACATATATATAAACTACATCTCTTATAATTAGTTAACAACATTTCTAGGCCTTTTTTTCTAAGTCACGCTTTACAATTTATATCCAAATTCCTTATATTAAACCAGAACATATATATGTCGTTAACTATCTCTTATCATTTCATTATTATTGTTATATTAATATTTGTTAACGAAATCATTTATTACTTATATCCAGCTTCCTCACCTCCAGCCAACATAGAAATATACCTTATTACCATTATCAACTATTTATTTAAGCAAGCAATCTAAAAATTACTAAATTCCTACTTACTAATTATCCAACTTAGCTATTATTATTTTTTATTCTCAATTTTCATATATCAACCTATGTCCTTCCAGAAGGCACTTATTTCTTTTGCCATTGGTGGAGTTAATTTTCAGTTTATTTCCTTGGTAAAGTTTTTATGGACATCTCTCCACACCTTGTTGTTTGTTGGATCTCTCAGGTAATCTTGGTGCCCTTTTGCTACTTTAATTGATTTATCTTTGATTATCAATCCTGCTTCTGATCAAAATTTTCTCTTTAAAACCATCATTTTTTCTCTTTTTTCTTCTATTGGGCCTTGAAAATTGAGGTAGAGCTCCAGACCCCCGAATTCCCCTCTCCATTCTCCCATTTTTTTGCTTTCAACCACTTTCACTTCAGAAATCAAATCATTAGTTTTCTTATCTTTGTGTTCATGTTTATCTTCAGTTTTGGAGCTCCATCTCTCTCATTTTTTTCTGATATAAACTCTATCTTCTTGTCAATTCTCCAAGTTACCACCAAAAACTTTTGAATTGCATCCCAAATCTTTTGCAAAATATACATATACATATACACACATATACACATACATACACACACACACACACACACACACATACATATACATATGCATATGCTTATACATATACATATACATATATATCTTAAACACAAAATCATTTGTAATCTTCACAAGAAAGAGGTTCCGTTTCCCTCCCCCTCCCAGTGCTGATAAGACTCTCAAAGTACAGCTGTAGTAAACACTTTGTGCCCTTGGCTCTTATCACTTTTAGTTACGGAGCTTTGAAGTACAAAGACAGTGAAATCAAAGGAGAAGCAGGAACAAATGCGTAGTTTAAAAAAAAAACCAAAAAAAACTCTAGCTTCTAGCCTCCGAGAAGCAGAATTCAATTATTTTGCTTCTCTTATCTCAGATCTAAGAGGGACAGAGTTCTTAAATGGAGTTTAATAACAAATAATAGATGATTTTTGTTAGAGTAGAGAGAAAGATTTTGATCCTTAAGTTGAAAAATAAAGCAGGAAAGAGCCGAAGAAGAAAAAACCCGTCCGTTCACTTTAAGAAGAGGGGAGAGAGAGAAAAAAAATTGCGAGGAGCACTTCAATCTACAAAGTGTAGTTATAAAAAGAAAAGCATACTGACCAAAACAATCCAATAAAGATCAATTCCGCCGCTTACTTCTTATGCTTAAGGATTTAATTTAGCATAAAAAAGAAGTTCTTTTGGGCAATTTTTTTTTCAAAACAGAAAGGATTCACCAGATGATCACACTTTCTCTTTCCATTTCCTTCCGTTCCTTAGCTGTCCCCACTTCATCAGCCTAGGCTGCCTTTTGTCGCCAGCTTGAAGTCCTTCTCTTGTATCAATCAGAGACTTGTGTTATCCCTGATATCAGCAAGACGTGGTCTTCCTGTTCACCATCTCTTCAGGACAGTTTAGGTCCAATTGGACCTCCCCCCCCCCAGTGGCAAAAGTATTGGCTGCAGTCTCAAAACATTGAGACCGCACGTCCGTACCATAGGGACGTTGGCTCCTCCTCTATTTTCACACTTTTTGTTCCTTTTAAAAAATATTATTCAGAAAGGGAAATATAAAGACAAAATGATTTAACTGTAATAGAATACAGGAGAGCAAAGGCACTCTCCAAACAATATGTTCTGACCTAGGCTTCCTGAGAAAGCATAAATCACAAACTTAGTCTCCAAAACTCTCTTTATTTAAACGATTGTGAATTATGGTCATTCACAGCCCGTAATGATTTACAAACAGTCTGTGAAGATTCCGACAGATGTCTGCTCGAGTTGACAGTCTTTCAGGGTAATGTGGATAAGCACCCCCCCCTTTTTTTACCTCCCTTGCCAGAGACCTAGTTGCCAATTAGTTTTGCAAGGCTAAAAGCAGCACAGAGTCAAACAGGACTTCTCAGAGATTGAACTGACTAGATGAACTAATTACTTCCTGCAAAGGCTCATGTCCGTTTGCTCCTCTTTTATGTCTTATAGGAAGCGCCAATAATCTCCAAACATTACTCCCAAGTAACCCTTTTTTCCTTAATTGTTCTTGCCTTCTGGCAACTCTGCGCATGCGCACATTGGGAACACACTCACATTGTTATTCTGTCTCACTGATGTCAGACTCCGGAGGCTCCGGAGGCAGCTCATAACTACCAGATGGCCCTGGCCCCCTCTCTGCCTCGGATGCAGAGCCCTCATCCGAGCCTTCCCTAGACTCCAGGACTGGCCCATGTTCCTCCCCAACCTGCTCACTGTCAGACTCTGCTGCCAGCTCCGCAGGCTGCCGCCGGACCACAACACAATAAGACATAGATCAGAATACTGGATTAATATGTAAAAGCTTCTCATTTTTTAAACCATGTTATAATCATATTGATCAGTCTCTACATTACCATCCTTAAACATTATTTCTCTTCCAAAATCATGTTAATAGTGTATGTTTACTTTATGTGATTTATGAACATCATGTTATATCCTTCATATTATTAATATTCCTACCTACATTAAGCAAACTATGGTGGCCCCATTAATATCCTGGCCATAGTCTTGAAGATTATCTGGGTCTTCACTCTTTTTCTGCTTTTCCAAAAAGTTGTTACATTCATATAATTAAAATTGGAAGAGGAAAGAAAAATATATAATTCCATAAGCTGGACAGAAAACAGAATCTACATGCAATTAAGTACATAACATGCTCTTAAGAAAAATCATATTTCTTGAAACAGATCCTCTATCTGCCAGGCAACACTTCAATCCAATACAAATTTGATTTTCTTCTTCTCAATTGTGTCTGATCATCCAATACTGTCTGGAGAAATTTGTCTCCTTTGTAGGGTTGAGAGAAAGTGACTAGCCCAAGGTCACCCAGATAGCTTCATGTCTCAGATGGGACTAGAACTCAAGATCTTCTGATTTCTAGCTTGATGCTTTAACCACTACACAAAACTGGCTATCTATTTCAAAAGTAGAAATTGAATTGTAAAAAAAGTTATTTCAAAAATAGGAAAAGAAGGCGCATTTCTGAAGTAATTATCTGGAAAGGGGAAGCATGAATATCATTGGGATCCTGAGATCAGAGATTTATTAAAGTAGGAACAATGAGTTGATATTGTTTAGATGTCACTGAATGCTGAGTGGAGACATGAGGACTATCATGTTTAGTCTATGGCTGGGTAGTGCAGCCTTACCTGCAAAGGATAGAACAGCTATGAAGAGCAAAGGCAATCTAAAGTACAGGTAGTGCTTGACTTACAACAGTTCGCTTAGAGTCGGTTCGAAGTTACAACAGCACTTTAAAAAGTACCATTTTTCACATTTATGACTGTTGCAGCATCCCCATGGTCACACGATTTACATTTGGATGCCTGACAATTGACTCACATTTATGATGGTTGCAGTGTCCCGGGGTCATGTGATCACTTTTTGCAACCTTTTGAGAGGTAAAGTCAATGGGGAAACCAGATTCTCTTAACAACTGTGTTACTAATTTAACAGCTGCAATGATTCAGTTAACAAGAAACTCCTGATTCAGTGGCAAGAAAAGTCATAAAATGGGTCAAAACTCACTTAACAATTTCTCATTTAGCAACATAAAATTTTGGGCTCAATTGTGGTTGTAAATTGAGGACTACCTGTACTGGAGCTGATATTGTCCCTTCCAATATAAGCCATTCTACTGTAATAGAATACGTTGCAACAGAATAAGTTGTTTTACTTTCAGTTTTTATTTACTAAATAAAGAAAATTATAATTATACATTATTTTTCTGTAAAAGCCACTAAACAACATATACCACAATATGCAAAACTATTGCATACAATATGCATAACTTCTACAACTGAAAAAATATACAAAGCATCAACTAATTTATACAATTTTATTTAGTGATTGGTCTATCAAATTTTTATGCTGCTGCAGTGAAAGCACCATTCATGGCAGCACATCAAATAGGTCAGTGGTCCCCAACCCCCGGTCCGCGGACCGGTGCTGGGCCGTGGAGTACCTGCACCGGGCCGCGCAGCGGCCGGGGGCCATGATCGCTGCAGCGGCCGGGGGCCATGATCCTGCTGCCTCTTCACCCACACGCGCAGCCTGAGATCAACCCCAGGACTCGAACCCGAGAGCCGCCTCTCCGGTCCAAACCCCACTCCCACCCCGGCCGCCCGCCCGGCCGCCTTGGTAGCCCGTGGAGACGGAGGGCGTTCGGTTCGCCGCTACCTGGGGGCGCCGTTCCCATGACGTCACCGCGGAGTCCTCGCCTCCTTCCCTGGCGAGGCTTTCTCCCCGCCAGCCAATCAGAGGCCAGTCCCTGGGCAAGCGGGGACAAGTTGCTGGCCGGTCGAAGCAGAAGCGGGAGATTGGAGGGGGGGGGAGAGAGAGAGAGAGCGCTGGGCGGGGTGGCAGCGCGTTCCACAGCGGACTAGGCACGCCGCGGGCTGCCAACCCCCCCCACACACACACGTACACACACTGCCTCTCTGGCAATTGGCTGCCCAGGAAGGGAGCGGGGAGCTTTCACAGATAGGAACGTGATGGGGTTTGTTTCTTCCCCCACTCCTGAGCCCTTTTTTTTTTTTTTTTTGCTTGCCTTCTGGGGTCTCTGCCGTGGAGCAGCCGAGGTCAGATGGGGAGGCAGAGAGAGAGAGAGAGAGAGATGGCGGGTGGCAGCTGTCTGTGAAACATCTTCCCCTCCCCACCTCCTGGGCAGCCAATTGCCAGAGAGGCACGGTGGGGGTGGTGGGAGTGGTGGGGGTGGAAGGAAATAAAAAGAGAAGTTGCCCTTTCATTTTGCAATCTCTCTCTACGACCTTGTTTCATTCTCTTCCCTTTTGTTTCGTCCTCATTTCTCAATCTCAGCAACTTTAACACTTTTGGACTTCAACTCCCCAAATTGCCCAGCCAGCTAGAATAGATAGATAGATGGTGGATAGGTGATTGATAGATAGAGAGGGATGGATGGATGGATGGATAAATAGATAAATAGATAGATAGATGATAGATAGATAGAGGATATATACACATACACGCATACACACATACATACACAGAGAGAGAGAGAGAGACAGAGACAGAGACAGAGACAGACATGGATGGATAGATATCACAGAAGTGAGTACACCCCCTCACATTTTATCAATATTTAAGTATATCTTGCAGCAGTTTAGACATTAATGGCTGGGGGCCATGATCGCTGCAGAACAACGCCCCCCCACCCCTGCGCGCGCTCAGCGGGCCACGGTAAAATTATCAAAGGCTGACTGGTCCGCGGCGATAAAAAGGTTGGGGACCACTGAAATAGGTAGTCATTTCAATTAGCTCTTTGGTGTTACTGAAAAGCCGTATAGGATTACTTTTTTGTGTATGCATCTAGGAAAGAATTAATTTTGGTATGTAAAGTTCATTTCATGTTAGGATTACATAGAGAGAGACCATCCAGTACTGTACTGTATGTTCCAGGATTTACAGAGAATCTTTAGAATGTTCTCCCTCTGAAAACCCTTCATTCTGGTTCTCTGTGGGAATGTAAGTCCATACATAATACTTTGTATTCTAATAAGTGTTCTAGTAGAAATCTTCAAGTTAGTGTTACATTATACTATGCTGAAAATGTTTCCTGAATACACAATATTAAAAAGTTGAATAACAAATAATTCATCCCAAAATTGTGAAAACTACACAAATGGCCATCATTCATTATTTGAGTACGTTATCCTTTTGTTACCTTGGCACTATCTATTATTTCAAACAGGCTTAAAAACTGCTGCTAGTCAACATTCTCATAAAACAGCAAAGCTCTTCAATGTTATTAGACCACATACAATGCAAACACAAAACAAAACACTGAGCTAGTAAAAAAGTAATGTTACTAATGTCAGATGAAATCGCCAAGTCAAGTAGACATGGGATTTGCTTAGTTTTACACATTCTCTAATGGTCAGATAGAACAAAGAGATGCCTCCTAGGGAATGGTCAGATTAAGGGGCAACATAGCCTACAGCTGACAGGAGGTGAGGCAAGAGACTCAGAAGCAACCCCACCCTGGTTTCTCAGAATAACAGAGTTGGAAGTGACCTTGCTCAAGCAGGAAACTCTATACTATTTCAGACAAAATGATTGTCCAGTCACCTCTTAAACAACCTCCAGTGCTGAACGCCCACAACTTCTGGAGTCAAGTGTTCCACTGATTAATCATTCTAACTATTAGGAAATTTATCCTTAGTTCTAGGTTGTTCTCTCCTTGATTAGTTTCCATCCACTGCTTCTTGTCCTGCCTTCAGCTGCTTTGAAAATAGGTTGACCTCCCTCTTCTTTGTGGCAGTCCCTTAAGATTGGAATACTGCTATCATTTCTCCCCTAGTCCTTCTATTCATTAAATAAATACCCATTCCTGAAACTGTTCTCGTATATTTTAGCCTCAAGTTCCCTAGACATATTTGTTGCTCTCTTCTGCACTTTTCTAGAGTCTCAACATTGTGTTAATGCAGACGTGAAAACAAAACAATATTAGTTATCTGTCGTGTTTCCCATCTGGTCTACCTGATAAGGCTGACATCAGTCCTGCAAGTCCTATATTTCTTCCAGGAAAGGAGTTTCAGTATGGCCACTGTCCTCAATGAATTCTGGTATCTATCCAGCATCTGGTAGCAATGTTATGCAACACAAAGCAAGTGACTGCACTGCTGTCAGGCTAAGCCAAAAGAACATGGAACAATTCACCAAGTTCAGTCTTTATATACTTACATATAGCAGACAGAATATTGCCAGATTAAACTCTTGCTACTTCTAACATATTAGGAAATTATTGGGAGCGGCTATCTTCACTTTCTTCCCCTACGTCTTCTTATCTAGTTCTGGTTTCCGTCCCCTTTCTGAAATGTACAGGTAGTCCTCAGGGTACAAACCTAATGGAGCCTGCCCATTAGGTTCATAAGTAAAAAAAAAATCATCAAATGAATCAATTTTACAAATTTTAAAATCAAATTCATTAATTGAATGAAATGGCTCATTAAATGAATGAAGATCTGACTTACTATTTCCTTCCGATTCATTAATTGATCACTGGCATATTAACTGAACTGAGAGGCTGCTGGTCCATCCTTCTGCTGAGGAACTAAATTGCCTCCAAGCAGGCTCACAGACTCTCTGACTGCAGTTGCTTTAAAAAAACCCATTTGCTGCTAGTCAACTCAAGCGTCTTCAGACAGCTCCCCAAAAAAAGGGGGGGTGGGGAATTTACAGAACTGTCCGATTGCAGTTGCTTAAAAAAAACTACTTGCCACTAATTAGTTTAAGAGTCTCCAGCCAGGCACCCAGAGGGTGATGGAGGAGAGATTATAGAACTCTTGGCTTGCAACAGTAACAGCGCTGGAATGGGCTTTGTGGTCATCTAGTCTAACCCACTGCTCTCATAAGAGAGTATTCTGATAAATGCCTATCCAGTCTCTTCTTAAAGACTTCCAGTGATGGAGCACAACTTCTGGAGGCAATTTAAATTTAAAATCTACAAATTATAGTAATATACACTAATCCCCAAATAAAAGCAAGGAAACACAACATTATAGAATGCTTTATGTAAATTGCGGCTAGCTTTTCTACAAGCAGTTTCAAGGCAAATGCAAACAAACTTTATCTTTGCAAACAATAGTTTGCAAAGTATAGTACTTAAAAAGCAGAGCTGTTCCCAAAGTGCTTAGAAACAAACAGTACAGTACTATAGAATAAGAAAAAAGAATATTTTAATATACTTATAGAAGCAATTCTAGCATTCAATTCTGGCACTAGTTCTCAGGTCCATACAGCACTCAAAAGAACAAAAACAAAGTGCCACACTGGTTGTAAAAATCTCTGTATCTTGTTTGGCCATATGACCAGGGACAAAAAAACCAAAATAAACAAACATTGCCAGCTTCAGGAAATTGCATGTTGTAACCAATGTTCCCTCTAATTTTTTTCAGTGTGTGCGGAAAAGTATAGTGTTTGAGCGGCACATTTTCATGTCTGAGCACCTGAATTTTTTCACAGATGTTTCACAGAGCAATTGATTTATAAGATCTGAATTGGAATGGAGAAAAATGGTTTTGTGCATGAGTGTGTGTGTGTGTGTGTGTGTGTGTGTGTGTGTTTGAGTGAGCGAAGGGATCCGGTAAGGGAACTGTGCCTATTTAGAAAAGAAGGTAAATTATTGCAAACATGATCAGTTGAAGATAGCAAACATGATCAATTGAAGATAAGTATGGGGACAGGTTGGGCGGTAGAGAGAAAGTGATAAAAGAGTAGGAGAGAGGAAGAGAGGAAGAAAAAAGAGGGAAGAGAGACAGAAAGAGACAGAGAAGGAGAGAAAAAGTGACAGAAGAGTGGGAAAGAAGGAGAGAGAAAGAGCGACAAAGAGAAAGGATGAGACAGAAAGAGACAAAGAGGAGAGAGAAGGGAGAAGGAGAGAGAAAGTGACAGAAGAATGGAAAAGAAAGAGAGAAAGAGATAGAGAGCCAAAGAGAAAGAGGGTGAGAGAGACAGAGAGAGAAGAGAGTAAGAGGAAAGAGGAAGAGAGAACATCTCATTTCAACCTGGAGGTGCAAATATTCTCTTTGATTGGTAATTTTATTTGTCCATTTACTATCCAATACTCTCATTCCTCCTTAAGTTCATCAAGAATTTCCTTCTTTTTATTGAATTTATCACAATACTTTGAGAACAACTTTTCAGCATAGCTTTACAGCTATTTAAAATATATAGAAATTTAGGTCACGTTTTCAGAACATTAGTCTACTATTTATAAGTCACTAAGTCAAAGAAACAGAATTCAGAAAGTTGGCTTCCCTTTTTGTAATTCCATATTGCCTGCTTAACTTTTTACCTACATTTTTGATAACTGATATTCACTGGTTGACTCAAGAAGCCCATCGTAGAAAGAAACCCTCCATATGAACTTGTTTGGTTTCCACGGAATGAAGTTTGGTCTTTTTCCTCAACCATACAATAGCATATTCTTTCTAAGGAGGATATAATCAAGATAGTCCATAATGCCTACCAATCTAACAGTATGGCAATTGACAATCTCTTTATATTTCAACTCTAACTCTTTCAGTCTTAAAAGTTTGGTGAGGAGAAATCCAAAAATTCTTTTAAAGAGGGAAAAAATGCTTGCACAATTGCACCCATGGAGACTGTATATATGGACAACACACAGAGAAACAAACTTAACAAAGTGCTAAGTCTGCCCACCAACTAACTAACTCTCTCTCTCTGAGAGGGACTGCAGAGGGTCTCCTAGAGTCTATGGCAGCGAGTCAGTCAATGGGAAAGTTGCCTCTTGGAAGGAATGACCCGGATTGGCTTCCGCTTTCTATCTACTGCCCAAAGACTGAACGGAGAGCAAAGAGGCAGGAGAGACGAAGCAGGAGAGATGAAGTGGGAGCCAATCCGGGTCATACCTTCCAAGAGGCAACTTTCCCATCGAATGACTCACTGCCCTATAGACTCGAAGAGACCCTCTGCAGTCCCTCTCATCTGGCTGGGATGCCAGCGAGAGTGTTGGGCTGAAGGAAGGAGGGATACTCTCTTTCTCTCCCTCCCCTCTCTCGCTCTCTGGAAAATCTGAGCAGCCACTGCTGGGGAGCCCATCCCATGGCCTTCTCCCATCGCCCCACACACCCCTTCTCTGAGCTACTTGTGGACCTAGAACTGATTGCTATCTCCATGCTGGGCTCTCCTCTCCTATTATGGTGGAAGACGTCTCACAAAAACCACTGCGCGGCAGTTGGAACTGCTGCACGGTGTTTGTTGCCACGTGTGTGGCCGCGTGGCTGCGCAGCTTAGAAGAAACATTGGTTGTAACCCCAAATGGCATAGCCAAGTCACAGAGTAAAAAATAGCCAACACTGCAGCAGTGACTGAATTCCAAGTCACATGGCTCTAAGAGGCCTCTTTTTTATCGCAGTTTTTATGTCTAATGTAAGTACCCTTTCTGATAAATTCATTCTTGTGAAAATTCGGTAAATGAATGTTCATACCTGGAAGATTACCTGTATTGCTTTCCTTGGAAACTGATGTTCCACTATAGTCCATCACCCAGCTCCCCCTCCACGGGCATTATCTCTCACAACCAATAAGCAATTTGCAGCAGGCCACTGATACAACTACTGCAACAACATGGCACAATTTGCCCCAACCTGCAGGAGCACAACAAATTATGATTCAGCCAATCCTTCCACTTTCCCATGAGAGCTCGATAGAGAAGTCTGTAGAGGGTCAGGATCAATTCCAGACATTCACTGTTTAATATGAAATCTTTATGGCAGGCAGGCCAATGGAATTTCCCACCAACTAAAGTGACTTTTCTGTTGAGTTGCTAAAGGAAGCAGCTGCCAAGTAGGCAATGCAATTCATTGAGGGGAACAAACTGATGCTAGACAATGATCAGAATTTTACAAAATCACTGCTGTTTAGAGATTGGGAAGCTGGAAATGTAGGGAGGACTATCTTAGCACAAATAGTCTAGTTTCGAAAGGGGCTAGGTAAAGACCTAAGAGCCAAGCTGGTGAGGCATGGTACCCCCAAACCTCTGAAAGAGCTATACCAATGTTGTATAATAATAGATGCCCCTAGAAGAGTTAAGGCAGGAAGAAAAGGGTAAGAGAAAAGAACCTACAGCCTATGTTCCCCCATACCATCCTGCCCAATAGTCTTCTCAGAATCTAGTGTGGAAGAACCCATGCAAATCAGAGCAGCCAAGAGATCCTTGTATTCAGTAGAGAAACAAAGAAGAAGGGATTTTACTACAGGGCCTCTGGACACATAAACAGGGAATTCTCAGTAAAAGCACTAATGTTGGACACAGCAATTAGATGCAGAACTTGTAAATCAACAGAGCATGTAGCCCACAAGTGACCAACTTACTCTGAAGCAGCATAATAAGAAAAATTTTTCTGGCACCCTTCTCAGGAGGTCCCATGGGAGCCTTACACCATGTGATAAATGCTCTCGTCAGATGACTGCAGGCAACATACTGAATTATCCTGTAGCCTTACTTTAGACTCCAGGCAGAAGGTTGAACTTTCTGCTCTTGCAGACTTGGGAGCAACCACTATTCCATAGATAAAGAAACAGAATAGAACTGTGATAGCTACCTTTTTCTAAAAGCGTGCCAAAATGTAGTCCGCATGCTATGCGCGTGCATGCTCCACCCACCTGCATATGTGTGCGCAAACCGCCCCTGAGATCGCAGTCGACACTTTGCAATAGTTTTGATAACACCACCGACAATCAAAGATAAGCAGATTAAGGAAACAGAAGAAGGGCATTGAAATTACATGAGAGATCTTATAAGCAAAGAGTTGCTAAGTGGAGTCCATACAAAGCTGATTAAGGAGACGATTAGAGGATTGATGCTACAAATGACAGAAGATATGACACGGTTTTGTTATTGGAAAGATACTGGTTGACAGATGGAAGAGTATAATTTAAAACTAGCTAAACATAGCAAAATTTAGTGATAATATAGTTTATTATATAGTTTATAAATAATTGATAATGATAATAATGTATACAATGTGTGGTTATGATAAGTAATAACTGGATATGAATATTGAATGGTACCCATGAAAGGAAAATTAGAAACCCTTTTGGATTATATATAAAGGTTAATAATAACAACAACAACAACAACAACAACAACAATTCCGCCGTTGCCGGTCCCAAGCCCGGATGAGAAAGGAGGAGGGTTGGGGTCAGGTTGGCATCCCGTAAAAACAAACCCGCCAAACCCATACAATATGGTGAAAAAAACAAATAAGAATTCCATACTGCATCGGTCGTTGCGCGGGTTAACAAGGGCCGCGGCGGATGTTGGGGTCCCTGGACATCCGTCGACAAGTGGCTACAAGTGGACCAGCCAACAAAACGACAAAAATATAGTGCAGATGAAACCGTGCCATAATGGCCTGTTACTACAACTCAGAGCCAGAAAAAAGAGGCTATTTAAAGCGAATGTATGAATTATGGAAACAACAATATCCAGATTCAAATGTTAGTGAACAACGACTAGCAGATCAAAGGCGATTTATTATACGGAATAAAGTGTTTAGTGAAGTTGAACATGAGGAAATTCAGGCAAATTGCAAAACCCAAAAAACAATATCACAAGCGGAATAACTGATATTCAAGACACAACTAAAGACATTATAGTAGAACTCCAGAAGAAGCTCTCGGGAGGAATAACATCACCACCACTAGAACCAGTTATCACTGAACCAACTGATGAACTAACTCAAAAACAAAAAGAATTGAAGGATAAGATCATGGAGCATTTTCTGCTTAATGAGGAAAGGCAAACGTTTACCATCACTAAAAACTGTGCCCAAGAAATTTTGGCCCCTATCATGAAAATGGTTAATGCAGTGTTTTCAACAATTGAACCGGATCCATCTTGGAAACAAACCAGTTAATGTACAGCGCAGCTGTAATAGTCACTAATGAACTAGGCATTAAAATTAAAGTACCTAGTCACACAACAGAAAAAGCATCAAAGCCAAAGTGGAAAATCCGTTTAGAACAAAAAAAATCCAAAAATTAAGGGCAGATGCTAGTAACTTAAAGAACATACATGAGCAACGGCTTAAAAACAACAAAATCATAGATCGGCTAATCAGAAGATATAGATTGGATACAAGAAACATCAATGAAGCTGTAGAGATTGTAAAACAGCAGATAACACCAACAGCTAGAAAAATTGAAAGATATGAGGCACGAATCATCCAATATAAACAAAATCAGCAATTTCGATCAGACCAACGGCGTTTTTATCAAAGTCTTAATGTAAATGGTGACACCAAAAGTGAAAAACCAGAAAAAAAACAGGCCACAGTTGAATTCTGGAAAGAATTGTGGGAAAATGCAAAGGACTACAACAAGGAAGCAAAGTGGATACATGACTTTGAGAAAAGTATTGGCAACAAACAAATGCACATATTAGAAATAACAACTGAGATGGTCAAAAATCGAGTTAAAAAGGTAAAGAATTGGGCATCACCTGGAAAAGACCAATTACATGGTTTCTGGCTCAAATATCTGACCAGTTACATGCAATATTGGCCAGGCAACTGAATAAAATTTTACAAAAGGGCCAAATTGATGAATGGTTGACAACTGGAAAAACATACTTGATTCAGAAAGATGCAACTAAAGGAACAACACCTGAAAACTACAGACCAATAACATGCTTGCCAACAACCTTCAAATTACTCACAGGCATTATTGCAGATAACATGATGGATTATTTGGGAACAAACAACATCTTGCCAGTAGAGCAAAAGGCAACAAAAGAAGGAGCAGGGCACAAAAGATCAGCTTCTAATTGATAAAATGATATTAGAAAATTGTAAGAACAGAAAAACGAACTTGAATATGGTCTGGATTGATTACAAAAAGGCATTTGACTCACTGCCACATAGTTGGAATCATAAAATGCCTAGAAACAACTGGCATTAGCAAAAATATTACATCCTTTACTGAAAAGGCGATGAAACAATGGAGAACTGAGTTGGCAGTAGGGAATGAGATCTACGGAATGGTTAATATCAAGCGAGGAATTTTCCAGGGTGATTCACTTTCACCTCTTCTCTTCATCATCGCAATGATCCCACTATCAGTAATCTTAAAAAAAATGAAATTAGGCTACAAACAGCCAAAGAAGCTGAAAAAATTTCGCATTTACTATATATGGATGATTTGAAACTCTATGGAAAGTCAGAAATAGAAATCAAATCATTGACAAACACAGTCCGAGTATTCAGCACCGATATTTCAATGCAGTTTGGCATGGAAAAATGCGCCACTGTATCCATAAAAAGGGGCAAAATCACTGCATGTGAGGGAATTGAAATGCCCAATGGCCAATTAATTAAATGCAAAGAAAATGAAGCCTACAAATACTTAGGCATTCTGCAGTTGGATAACATCAAGCATGGAGAAGTAAAACTATTGTCAGGCGAGAGTACACCAACAGAGTTAGGAAAATTTTGAAATCTAAATTGAATGGTGGAAATACAATCAAGGCCATAAATACCTGGGCAATACCAGTTATAAGATACACAGCTGGTATAGTTAACTGGACACAAGCTGATTTGGACCTTTTGGACCGAAAAACCAGGAAACTAATGACAATGCACTACAGTTTACATCCACGTGGTGATACTGATAGACTGTACCTGCCCCAAAAATCAGGTGGCAGAGGATTATTACAAGTGAAGCAAACAGTTGAAGACGAAAAACATGCACTGGCTGATTATTTAAAAGAAAGTCAAGAACATCTATTAATCGAAGTAAAGAACAAAAATCTACTGAAGGCCCTACAGACGAAACAAGAATACAGAAAAGATGTGATAAAATCAAGAATGGAGAGTTGGCAGAACAAAGCACTGCATGGCCAATTTCTGGAAAAAATAAAAGATAAAGTGGACAGTGAACAAACTTGGTTATGGTTAACAACAGGTACATTAAAGAAAGAAACAGAGTCACTAATCCTGGCTGCGCAAGAACAAGCTATCCGCACAAATGCCATTAAGGCCAAAATCGAAAAATCCTCTGATGATGCCAAATGCAGACTTTGAAAAGAAGCTGATGAAACTGTTGATCACATATTCAGCTGCTGTAAAAAAATCGCGCAGGACTGATTATAAATTGCGGCACAATTCAGTAGCACAAATGATCATTGGAATTTGTGCAAAAATTATAATATTAAAACAGCAACAAACTGGTGGGAACATCAGCCTGAAAAAGTCACCGAAAATCAGATGGTCAAGATCTTGTGGGATTTCTGTATACAAACTGACAAAATACTGGTGCATAATACACCAGACATCACACTGGTTGAGAAAAATAAGGTCACAATCATAGACATCGCAATACCAGGTGATAGCAGGGTCACCGAGAAGGAACATGAAAAAATCGCAAGATACCAGGACTTAAAATCGAAATTCATGACTATGGCACAAACCAGCAGTGATAATTCCAGTGGTAATTGGCACACTGGGTGCTATTCCAAAGCACTGGAATTACATTTAAAACAGTTAAAAATTGACAAAATCACCATCAGTCAAATGCAAAAAGCCGCACTGCTTGGATCTGCACGCATATTACAAAAATACGTTACGACGTCCTAGGCCCCTGGTGGGGCCCGACTAGTAACCAATGCCAAATCTGGCGAAACAACTGGCCGCTGTGATACAATTGTATAATAATAATAAAGAATTGTTAGATTCAGTTAAGTCTTGATTAATAGGGGGAAAATGATATGATGCAGGATATAGTCAAATAAAGGAGGGATAATGATAATAACGTGTGTGTGTGTGGTGTGTGTGTGTGTGTGTGTACAATATAAAGAAATAAGATGTAAATTGTAACAATGATTGGAAAGAAGGATAGAAAACTTCGTTATTACATATTATGGATGTTTAGCTAGAATAGGATATAAGGATTTAGTGTCATTGGAGGATTTTAGAAATAGTAAATGAAATGCCATTATGTGGTTATGTATTAAATCTTGGTATATTTTATGATGAAGGACGTTTAAACAACTATAGTCAAATGAAAATGGAGGTATGATGACGCTAACATGTATAAATATCTGAGTTAAAATACTTGAGTTAATATGAATTATGCTTGATGACTGTGGAAGAAATGCACGAAAGTCTTTTGTAACCAACTGATACACTTTCCACAGTATGTAAAAAAGGAAGATTTTGTGTGTTGTATTGTTTTGAAAATAAAAAATAAAAAAAAACTTTAATAAAAAAACCCCATAGCTACTTCCAAAAACATTTAATTAGAAAAGCTCTACTTCAAATATGGTCAAAAATTAAAAAAACATTACAACAAAATTCCAATTTGGCTATCCACTATGGAAGCTCTGATATACCTGAATGTATTGGATATAAACAAGATAATAAGATACAAAGACATAGTAGATTTCAATTTCAATTTCAATTTAATAAAATTTGTATGCCGCCCACTCCCTTGGAACTCTGGGCAGCTTACAGACAGATAAAAAAGCATTTAAAAATTTAAAAGTAAAAAAAATACAATTGTTAAAATTACACAACATCCATTCAGTCTAAGTGGGGCTGGACATTGATCAACAGCCCCAGGCCTGCCGGCACAGCCAGGTCTTAGTGGCTTTACGGAAGGCCGGGAGAGTAGTAAGGGTCTGGATCTCTACGGGTAGATCGTTCCACAGGGCCGGCACAGCTACAGAGAAGGCCCTCCCCCAGGGGGCCGCCAGCCGGCATTGTCCAGTCGACGGCACCTGGAGAAGTCCCAACCTGTGAGATCTTGTTGGTCGTTGGGAGGTATGTGGCGGGAGGCAGCCTCTCAGGTAGCCAGGTCCTAAACCATGCAGGGCTTTAAAAGTAACGACTAGCACCTTGAAGTGCGTTCGGAGACCAATAGGGAGCCAGTGCAGCTCGCGGAGGATGGGTGTAACATGGGTGTATCTAGATATACCCAGTATCGCTCGCGCGGCTGCATTCTGGACCAACTGCAGTGTTTGAACACTCTTCAGGGGCAGCCCCATGTAGAGCGTGTTACAGTAATCCAGTCTTGAGGTGACGAGGGCATGAGTGACCATTCGAAGTGCCTCCCGGTCCAGATAGGGCCGCAACTGGTGCACCAGGCGAACCTGGTCACAGCTGACAGATGGTGTTCTAACGTCAGCTGCAGGTCCAGGAGGACACCCAAATTGCGGGCCCTCTCTGAGGGGTGTATAATTTCACCCCCCAGGCTAAGAGGTGGAATGTCTGGACTATCTTTGGGAGGCAACATCAATAGCCACTCGGTCTTGTCTGGATTGAGTGCAACCAAGAAAGGTTAAAAACAAGGCAAGAATTGAAAGATGAGGGAATAGACATAGGCTGGTGGCCATATTTACAAATACAGGCAAGGTATAAAAAAGACAAAGAAAGGGATGGATTCTATAAGGAGCCACAAGAACTGAATAAAATTCTATAGGGAACCGAAGAAAATTTGATTAAAAATATATCATTATTTATTAAGAATTAAAATGGAAGAAGAAACGGTGACAGAAACGATGACAACATGGGTGACAACTTTTGGGTATACTATAGAATTGGCAGAATGAGAAAAACATCTGGAAATAAATTATAAATTAACGATAGCAATGGCATATAGAAAGAACATGTACAAAATGTTTTACAGATGGCATCTCCCACCAGCGAGAATTGAGAAAATGTTCCCGGAGTGCTCACCTATCTGTTGGAAATGCAACCAACAACACGGAACATACTACTATATGTGGTGGACGTGCGCATCTGCGAAAAAATATTGGGAAAAAAATAAAAGACTGGCTTGGAGGAGATTACCACACACCAAATTGAATTAAAACTGGAATTATTTCTGTTAGGAATTATAAAGGGAAATTATGAGAAAAATATTAGATATTTAATTCTACACATAATCACAGCAGCAAGAATCTCATTCCCACAAAATTGGAAAAATAATTACACACCTACAGAATAAAATGTAATAAAAAATATTGGAATGTGCAAAGATGGATAGGCTCATGAAAGAATTAAAAGATAAAGCAGAATCTGAATATTACTCTGTATGAGATTTGTGGTATAATTGGCTAAAGGAAAGGGGGGGGGGGAAGTAAAGCAAAAAAGAAAAGAAAAATCAAGAAATTAAAAAATAACTACAAAACCGGAAAATGAATAAAAGGTAGTATTACAAAATAGACTGTAGCAAATAAATAATAGGAAATGGATATAAAACAAGTCAAATGTAAAGGAGAAAAAAGTATGAAATAATATAAATGTATATATACATATAGTTATAGTTATATAAGATTTACATGTACAGATAAAAGAATCACAACAGATATGTAAAAGAAGTGTAATGTGTTGCAAAGATGTTATGTTTGCATAAACAAAATAAAAAGTTAAAAAAAAAAAGAAAAGAAACATGGATACTAACGTCACAATAGATACAAAAGCTATGAGTGTCGCAAAGAGCCATGGAAAGATACATGCTTGGAATTACAAGACAAGATAAAAAGACCTGCACATGGATTAAAGAACAAATGAAAGTATATGATATCATCAAGACAGTAAAAGAATTGACATGAAAATGAACTAGTCACATAGCAAGAAGAAGTGTTCACGAAAGAGACTTAAAATAAGATGAATCAATGATATCAGTAAGTATTGCGGGCCCAACTGGCAAAAGGTTGGAAACATGCGGAAGAGGCCTTCATCCTGCAGTGGATAGACAATGGCTAAAATGAAGAAGAAGGAGAAGGAGAAGCCAAACATCAAAATTTTGATCGCGTGACCATGAGGATGCTGCAATGGTCGCTAAGTGTGAAAATGGTCGCTAAGTGTGAAAAATGGTCATCAGTCACTTTTTTCAATGCCATTGTAACTTTGGTCACTAAGCCCATTATACCACCTTTCTTGCCACAGTTCTTAAGTGAATAACTGTAGCTGGTAAGTTAATAACGTAAGTGAATCTGGTTTCCCCATTTGACTTTGTCAAAAGGTGATTATATGACCCCAGGACACTGAAACCATCATAAATACGAATCTGTTGCCAAACATCAAAATTTAGATCGCGTGACCATGAGGATTCTGCAACGGTCACTAAGTGTGAAAATGGTCGCTAAGTGTGAAAAATGGTCATCAGTCACTTTTTTCAATGCCATTGTAACTTTGGTCACTAAGCCCATTATACCACCTTTCTTGCCACAGTTCTTAAGTGAGTAACTGTTAGCTGGTATTTTGTATTTTGGATAGAATCTTTTTTTAAATAGCCTAAGACAATTTAAAAAAAGAATCCACACAGAATAAATTGAAGTAAAACATTTCAAACTATTCTTTCTATGTACGATCTATTTCAAAGTATTGTGCATAGAATTTTTAAAAATGGTTTCACTTCAATTTATTTTGGATAGAATCTTTTTTTAAATAGTCTAAGACAATTTAAAAAAAGAATCCACACAGAATAAATTTTAAAAAATCCTATGCACAATAAATAAAATATTATTTTAAAATACATTAAAAAAAGAAAAGAAAAAACCCAGCTCACTTACCAGCAGGCACAAGTGAGCACTCCAAGTCAATCCAGAATGGTGTAGATGTTAATACAAAGAACTGAGCAAATTAAAATGTTCAGGGAAATATTTTTCAAAGAAACTTTGCCACCATTTTTTTCACACGAGCAGACCTCCAACCTCCGTGCCCCTCCCCTCTGAAAAATCTAGGAAAGAACAGTCGCTACCTCTCTAGCCAAGTATTTCCTGGAGCTCTATGGTACTTGGTCATTTTTTCTTATAAAATGAGGTAAAAGGGGCGTGGGGGGGTCCGTTTTCTTGCTTTAATGTTTTAATATCTTCAATGAAAGTACTGAGACAGAGAGAGGGATTAGACTTTTGTCTTGCCCTGGTTAGGATTTTTAAGCAAATCCACTGGGCTTTCAACATGAAGCCAGAAAATCGTGACCTTTTTAAAACGCCCCGGGACACAGGACAAATTGTTATAAATTGTGACTGTCCCGCTGAAATCAGTCACCTTATAGTAGTAGTAGTATTTAATTCTAACCACAAAATGTCAGTTTGTCGACTAAAAATTGTGAATGTGTATGTCTTTCAAAAATTAATGTTAGAACAATATTTATCATAAGACTAAAAATAAATAATCTACTCCTGATATTGTCTTCATGAACAATCTGGGAGTGTTATTTATTTTTAAAAAGCAGCAAGTTGCATTTAGTTGCTGCCTAACTTAAAAGTATAGCAAAGTATTTTACAAGTTGATAATATCTTTATGTTTGAAACTGAAACCAAATCAGAAGTGATCAAAACAGATGAGTACATAATTTTAGTCATAATATTCTAAAATTCAACATCTTTTTTGAAAAGTCAAAGAACAGATAGATCTTACTGAACTTTAGTTTCCCTAATCATACAGTAATTTAAAATAAAAAAGCTTTATGGCTTACATGAGCAGAGATGGCTACAGTATTTTTTTAGGTATCTATAGTGTGTAAAAAATTTTACCAAGAAATCATCTTTAGCACCAGAGTAGCCAATTGCAGAGAAAATGGTTAGTTTGATGTTATCAGTGGTGGGTTCCGGATCCCGTTGCAACCGGTATGCTGCAATGGGGCCCAGTGTCCACGTGCACGTACTTACCGCCCGCAATGCTCCAGCTGCTTGGCAGAGTGTTGCGCAGGTGCCGTACAATCCATGTGCATGTGTGAAAGCCCTGATCAGCTCAAATATAGGTAAGAAGGGCGGGTGGGTGGGCCCTCTGGAGCACCGTACTGGAACAGTACCTGGTGTTCCCAGCAGGCACCGGTATGCCCGTATCGGGGCATACCGCTCGTATCCACCACTGCATGTTATAATATTTGATAGAAGCATACCTGTTCAATCTGGTTAGTTCTAAAACACCAATGGGAACTCTACTAGCCTTACATATTTGCAGCCTAAAAAAGTGGTTTCCTGTTCCATCTGCCAAGTTCTGTGGAAATCTCTTCCACTTGAACTAAAATTTCAATTGCTCTAATGTTATAAATGCATGCTCTGGCATTTTGTGCATTTGTTTTTGTTAAGAAGAGCATACAACTCTCATAGTATTGCACTTCGTTATACATTACTGTTTTTTTAATATATAGCAAAGTGATGCAATATACTGCCTTTTTAAATTGAGGTTCTAGTAAGAAAAGTAAAAAGGGATTGTTTTATTTCTTGTATGTACTATTGCTTCATTTCTTAAACCAGATAAAACAGCATGTCTTTCCAGATGCATAATATTTTTAAACAAACTTACAACAGAATAAAATGGTTACTTGCCCCAAATCTTTAAGTACACACACACACGCACGCACGCACACAAACATGAGATAGGGACAACAATCAAAATTGCAATATTTCCCCATCTCTTCCTTTTCAGTTTCATCAAAATCAGAGAACAGTATACAACATTTTGCATAAAAAAACAATAGAAAACTTACAAATAAGTTATGTGGTCATACATTATTACTGTTAAGGTTTATTAAAATAGAAGGTTCTTATAAGCAAATCTGAAAAAATAGTAAATGTATTGTAGTCAATTGATTTATTTTCACATTTTTTGCAAATTCTGTATCAGCAGACTTACCAAGGTTGATGAACTAGAAGAAAACCAACACAAACTAATGAGCAGAATATCAGACTATTAATCAGTTGCAGCTGATGTCTTCAAAAGAATTCATATCCATATATTTAAAAGAATCACTGTGCTTTTCCTGTGTTTCTTGTAGTTTAACATAAAATTAAACGATGGGATGATTTTTTTTTCATTCCAATTCTGCTGAGAAAGCTCTATGCTTCTGAAACCAATTGCTGCTAGGCTGCATTAGAAAGTTGCACAAAACAGGCTGTTTTGAAATGGCCAACAGCATCCTCTCTGGACCTCCCAAGTTTCACTATGTAATCAGCAAAAGCTCTTATAGCAATAAAATGGGGGTTAAATGTTTCCCTGTATTTAAAAGCAAGAAAATCTGCTTAGCTGTCTCCAAAAGCTAGATCTATTTAATTTTAAACAGTAGTAAGCATTTGTTGCAAAAAGTATTATCTATATAGCTATGAAATATATAAATATGGTTAGTTAACTCTAAAAGTTCCCCTCTGGTGTTTTTTTTTTACTCCTGTTTTTTTTTTTAATCCTTAAAGAACTATTTTATTTTGACCTAGCTAATTATTGTAGTATTTGACAATTAGCCACAAACTTCATTCTGGTCAAAAAATAAAAATGATGGGAAATCTAGAAATAATCTGTTTAGAGACAAAGGAGCCTTTTAGCACAGGAAAAGGAAAATGCTCTGAAGTCAGAATGAGTAAGAAAAAATGACCACATATAAATACAAAGTTGATGCACCAGTTTTATAACTTTCGCTTTTTTTTTCTTTTTCTTTTTCTTTTGAAGCCATTGCCTTGACACATTTGGTCAAGAACAATGATGCTTTTCAAACTTTCCTCCATGGAAAAATATGACATCTATAAAAACAATATATCTTTGCTGTCATAGCACACAATGTGAATTCTAGAAAAATTAACTCAAAAAATGTTTCCATTAACATTTGGCATGCTCAAATTGTTCCTTTCAAGCCCACTTCATTTCCTTGAAGACCAATTCATATTCTGAATCTTCACAAAAGCTCATTCACTATGTTACCCTATAACATAATCTACTTCAAAGTGTATTTATTGTTTGGGAAGCTAACAATAAGCACAGGCAATCTCTTACACAAGAAATATCTTTAATCTGCTTTGTTAACTATGGCCATTGTTGCTATTAGTAGAGTTGGGTTTCAGTTAATAAATAATGGTAACATCAAACTTACTTCAAATATTTATATGTTCAGTTTGGGGTACGTTTGCTTACTTGCTTTTTTCCTAAAGAGGATAGGGTTTTTTTTAAAAAAAAATAGCAACTTTTGATAGCACCTGTCAATATGATGCTGAATTATATATGTATTTTTAATTAAGTATGAGGCACCTCAGTATTAAGCACCTCAGTATCATTAGGCTCACTGGATAGAATTGTGTACCTAATTCTTCTGAAATTAATAGGCATTTAATTTTTATAAATAACATTACTTGCCCCAGTGGACACATTATCTCTTCTTTCAATACAGATTGTCTAGTAATTAATTTTATCTTTTTTTACATTTGATAATATCTCAGTATATAAATAAATTCAACTGCATGATTAAAAACCAGCTTTTTATAGAAAATGTCTAAATTCTTGGAACAATGATACTTCTCCCATTCTTTAAGCATGAACAGGAGGAGGCCAGAACTGATTTTGTAGCTTGATTGACCAAGTCTAATCAGAATTATTTCTGCTCATTGCTTCACTACAACAGTGCCCCCATTAAAGACTAAATGCTTTTGAAACCTTCCCCTTTTCACCTCTACTTGTGACCCACTATTTTTCAAACAGAAACTACTCAATAGGACACTCAAAATTTTCAAAAGAATATGGTGCATCTCAAAATCTACTGATTTGATTTCTAGATTTATTAGTATCTATAACTTATAATATCTATAAGAATCTGCCACTACACATTAGAATTAAGTTGTCAGTCTTTTTTATACTTTAAACTATTTTCACTCCAAGCTAACTTAGGTTATTTGAATTAATTGAATTTGCATTTGAAGATTTGTTATGTACTTTTAAAAGAAATCCATTTAACTATTATATTTAATTCAACTAAATCTCCCAATTCCAAATGAGGTACTGTATGTTTCTAAAAAAAGAGTGTTTGGGGTTGGAACCCAACATATAACAACTTTTTCAATTTGTTAAAAAGTAATTCACTACACTGATCAAATATGAATCGAATAGCATCAATTAGCATGAGTTTTTAAAACTTGGCTATTGGCTACACAACCAAAGATCATATTAAACTTGGATTTTTTAATATCAGATTATTTCCCAGCACCATTATTCAATCAAGGAGCACTGAGAAAGAATACAACTTTGGATTCAGTAGAACGAGTTGAAAAGCTACAGACCCATATTAGTAAGAAAAATATTAAGGCCTCAGTTTCTATCCAGAATAGCTTTTGTTAGCATGGTTTAAAGTAGCAGATTTGCACCATCCTTTTTTCTATTGGAAAAAAAAAGTCTGACCTCACTGTAATAAAATAGAGTGGTACTTCTGTACTCATCTGGGATTCATTCAAGGAGGTACGATGAGTACTAAAAACAAGACGTACCGAACAAGCCACATGACTTACCACATGACCCTTTATTTCAACCAGAAGGAGTAGCAAGTCACGAGACAGCCAATGCCAGCAAGTTCTACCATGTGTATCAAGTAGCAGGAGGAAAATGAGTACCAGGAAATGGTTTGGGAAATTTTGAAAAATGAGATTACAAAAGCTCAGTCTAGCACAATACCAATGAAGAAGAAAAATAACGGCTACCAAAAGAAACCAGCATGGCTGCATAAAGAACTCTCTGACAAATTGAAAGACAAAAAAGATAAGCATAAAAAGTGGAAAGAGGGGGACATAACTAAGGAGAATATCAGCAAATAGCCCGAGCCTGTAAAGATGAATGTAGGAAAGTTAAGGCTCACAATGAAGAAAGGCTTGCCACAAAAGTAAAAAAATAACCAAAAATGCTTCTTCCAACATGTTAAAAACAAGAAAAAAGTGAAGGAAACAATTGGTCCATTGCTGGGAGAAAGTGGCAAGGTGACAAGCAACAGAGAGAAAGCAGAACTTTTTGACTCATTTTTTGCATCTGTCTTTACACAAAGGGATAAAACAGTCCAATCTATCAAAAACAGCACCACAAAAATCAGATTCGGAACACAAGTTGAAATTTATAAGTGAGCACCTGTCTACCCTAGACGAGTTCAAATCACCAGGACTGGATGGATTACACTCCAGGATTCTGAAGGAACTGGCAGACTAGATCTCAGAACCACTGAAATATATCTTTCAGAGATCCTGGAGCACCGGGGAACTGCCAGAGGACTGGAAAAGGCTGATGTGGTTCCCATCTTCAAAAAAGGGAAAAAATAGATCCAGGAAACTACAGACCTATCAGCCTGACCTCAATACCAGGAAAGATTCTGGAAAAGATAATCAAGCAATGCATTAGCGAACACCTAGAAGTAAACAAAATAATAGCCAAAATCCAACATGAGTTTGTCAAAAACAGATCATGCCAGACTAATCTTATTGCATTCTTTGACAAAGTGACAAAATTAGTGGACCAGAGTAATGCCGTCGATATAGTTTTCTTGGACTTCAGTAAGGCATTTGATAAGGTAGACCATAACCTACTACTAGATAAAGTAGAAGAATGTGAGTTGGACAGCATCACCACCAGATTGATTTGTAGCTGGCTGACCAACCGCACTCAGAAGCATATATTACACTTGTACCAAAAAGAGGAGGCCGGCACAATTCAAATTAAGAACTATAGACCTATTTCTCTGCTAAATTCAGACTATAAGATATTTGCTTCAATACTGGCAGAGCGTTTTAAAAAATACTTAATTTTATTCACCTGGATCAAAATGGGTTTTTACCAAAGAGACAAATTAAAGATAATATGAGAATAATCCCGGACACTTTGGAATACTATGAGGCACATCCTGAAAAACAAATGGCTTTGATGTTTTTAGATGCACAGAAAGCCTTTGACAATGTGAATTGGTGATTTATGTCATTACAGCTGGAACAGATGGGCTTTGGCAAGAAATTTACTCAAGCCATACAAACTATATACCATAAACAAACAGCAAAGATAATGATAAATGGAGAATTGACAAGTCCTATTGAAATAAAGAAAGGGACGTGACAAGGTTGTCCACTGTTGTTTGTCTTAACATTAGAAGTCCTAAATAGAAACATCAAAGAAGAAAAAGACATAAAAGGAATGAAAATTAAAAAGGAAGAATATAAATTGTAGGCATTTGCAGATGACCTGGTCTTCATCTTAGAGCTCCCACTAGAAACTGCACCTAAATTAATAGAAAAAATAGAGGAATAAAGTAGCAGGTTTGAAAATAAATAAAGACAAAATGAAGATTTTGACAAAGATATGTTATTAAGACAAAAGGAAGAATTGGCGGGAGCTTTGCAGATTCAAGTCACAAATAAGGTCAAGTACTTGGGGATATATTTGACAGCAAGATGTAGTACACTTAAAGAGAACAATTACCATAAAGTTAAACAACAGATTGCGACAGATTTGGCAAAAGGGGGAAATTAACAACTATCAATAATAGGGAGAATATCAACAATCAAGATGAACATACTACCCAGGATTTTATATTTGTTCCAGACAAGTCCAATTAGATAAGGGAAAGATTATTTTGACAATTTAAATAAAATAGTGTTGAAATATATTTGGCAGGGAAAGAAAGCAAGAATAAAACTAAAATTGTTACAAGATGCTAGAATAAGAGGAGGATTTGGCTTACCTAACTGGGAATTACATTATCAGGCAACAAGTTTGATGTGGGTTAAGGAATGGATAACATTAAGAAATTCTAGATTATTGACAGAAGGACATGATTTGTTGTTGGGATGGGATGCTTTCCTATGGTACAAGGGAACTAAAATGCAGGGGTATTTTAGAAGACATTATATATGCGAGGCTTTGCTATTAAATTGGGAAAAGATTAAAAGGCAACATTACTTAAAAATTCCAGTCTGGTTATCAACTATTGAAGCTTTTTCACATCCAATAACGTACAAAAAGGAGCAAACAGCTAGATATGGTGAAATATTGAATGCAAAGGGTGAACTTAAATCTATGCAAGAACTGGAACAGCAGGGTATAAAGATGAACTGGTTTTCATATGCATTCCAGATACGATAAAGATCATAAAATTGAAGGTTTCCATGATAAAATGATTGAATTAGATAAAATTTTGAAAAGGTAATTTAAAAATTATATGGATATTAAGATAGAAGAAGAACAAGTTAAAGAATCTATGATTGCATGGGGGGAAAACTTTGGATATGGGATTGACTTAGAGAATTGGCAGAAATTGTGGTCTCAAAATTATAAAATGATAATGTCAACAGCATATAAAGAAAATTTGTATAGGATGTTTTACAGCTGGCACCTATGCCCAACAAGAATAGCAAGAATGTTCAAGAATAAATCAGAAAAGTGTTGGAAATGTCATCAGATACCGGGTTCATATACGATATGTGGTGGACTTGTATAGAAGCTAAAAATTATTGGACTAAAATCCACACCTGGTTGGAAAAAATGATACAAAAACATATAGACTTTAAACCAGAAATCTTTTTTTGGGGAATTATACCGGAAACATACAATAAAGAATTGAAATATTTAATTATAAATGTGTTAACGGCAGCTAGAATTGTATTTACTAAAAATTGGAAAAATAAGAAAATACCAACGCAGGAGGAAGTTATCTACAAAATAATGGAACGTGCAGAAATGAGTAAATTGACATTTGAAATTAGAGAACAAGAAGATAAACAATTTTATGAGACATGGGATATATTTATGAATGGTTAGATAAAAAAACATGGAAATGAAAGATACTAGAGAATATTACCAATACAAAAATAATAGAATGACATTGAATATAATGTAAAGATATATTATTATTGGATAGATGGAAGATGATGTAATGAATTATTATAATATAAATGATCCCAATATTTAGTATAATTCGTTGAAAGTGAAGGAATAAATAGTGATAGTCAAACAAATAAGGTACAATGATAATAATGTAAATAAATATATTGGATTTGATAATATGTGAATTCATATAAATTGCAAGTGATGACTATAGAAAGGATGCAAAAAAAACCTTTTAACCAATCGACACACTGTATGTGATGAAATATGGTTTTATGTTTTATGCCTTGTTTATGTTTGTTTAAAAAATAAAAACTTTCAAAAAAAAGGAGCAGTCTTCATGCAACTAATAAATGAGGTACTACATGAGCACCTATACAAGAGGGTCCTAGTTTACCTAGATGACATTCTTATATTCAGTGAAACGCGTGAAGAGCATGTAAAGCTGGTGCAGCAAGTGCTGAAAAAACTCCTAGCTGCCAAACTCTATGCGAAGCTGTTTAAATGTGAATTCCACAACACCTCCCTAGATTACCTAGAATACCGAATATCCAGAGGATGGATACATACATACATACATACATACATACATACATACATACATACATACCTTTATTTATTTATCAGCACAAATGCAACACACACACACACACACACACACACACACACACAAACATTCTGACCCACACCTTGTTCGTTCAGAAACGACAGCTACACACAGCTTGCAAAGGAATGCTTTTATCAGTCCCAGCTCTTGCTGGCTGCGAGCCCAAAATAAACACAGATAAATTATCTGGCAAAAGTAAACTACAGCAAAACAGGTTTATATAAATCAAATCACTTATCCAACTGCTTCTTCTCAATGATTGCAAACAAACAGAGACTTGACTAGAACAGGAACGGAACGGGATGGAACGAACGTTGACTTCTGCAACTAGGGCGTGGCACCATCAGTCTTTTATCCACAGGAGATACTTAACGAGCCACAGCTGCTTGTTATCTTCTCCTGTGAGCATCCTGAAACCACTCACAGAAAGTTTCTGTGTCAGAGTCTGATAGCAACTCCAAAGGCTCCTACCGAGCCACAACACTATCCCTCACCGCAGGGCCCTTCCCCCAGATCTGACGGTCCGGATGCGGTCGGGATGGGTTGTCCATAAGATAGGCCCGCAGTCATCTCCTGTGTTTCCTCCTTTGTTCCTTACGTTGAACAACCCCCAGCATGTGTGCCTCCTTATATAATTCCCAAATACCTTCAGGAACATTCCCCTTGATCCAATGCTCCCCAGGTATCTGGTGGCCACCACGTCTCTTTCCGGCCTGCGCGGCGTCGACACCCCGTCCAGGGTCCTCCACCCTCTCCAAGGCCGACTCACCAGCCCCCGTACTGCCAGATTCTGGCGGCAGCTCTAGTAGCTCCAGCCTGGCCACAACACCCTGTCCAGGACCAAGGCCAACTCATAAGACCCCCCGCCGTCGGAGTCTGGCAGCAGCTCCACTGACTCCTGCCGGGCCACCACACTATCCCCCACCGCAGGGCCCGTCCCCCGGTTCCGACACTCGGGATGCGGCCCGGAAGGGTTGGTGATGGCCTCCACGGAACACAGACCAAGACACTGGTAACCCGCCAGGATCCTAGAAACGAAGTCCTGTGCTGCAGGGACCGGGGTCAGCAAGGGCTGTAATCTTGGAGAAACCCTCCTTGCAGACCTGGCCCATTGGCACTGGATACACAACTCCATGCACTTCCACATGTCATTTCTTAAGCGGGGCCACCAAAACCTACGGGATACCAAGCGCAATGTCCAGAAAAACCCCCAATGTCTCGCTGCAGAAGCACCATGAACCTGAGAGAGCACCTGTCTACGGATGTGCCCTGCGGGAACATAGAGCCGATACTTCAAAAGATCCCCCTCCAAAGTCCATGGGGAAGCCAGCCCTACTTCCGCCTTTCGTCGCTTCACCCATTCGTCACCCCGCTGCGCATCCCGTATCAGAGATTGTATGCTCACAGGATGATAAACTGCAGCACAGGATGCGACGGGTAGAACAGTCCGAGGTGGAAGCGAGTCCGCAGGGTCAGAGTTCTCTGATTTCCTAGGCAGGGCATCCGCCATGGGATTCCACACCCCACGAATGCACGCTACATTGTGCGAGCGGGGTATCAGAGCCGCACAAACGTGCCGGTTGTCTGACACGATAGTTCATTGCTGAGGGACGGCCGCAGTCCGCACAACCCTTCTATTCTTCTTGGGGCAACTCCCGGCCAGGTGTCTAGGATCCCCACAGTAGAAACACAACCCCTCAGCACGTCGTCTGTCCATCTCTGTACGTGACACTTGAGGTCTGACAGCACCCAACTCCATGGGCTCCTCCCATTCCACTGCAGTCTCTTGATGAACCAGCATGCTAGTGGTCTCCTGGATGCAGCTGGGCATCTATCCGGAGGCACAAGTGGACCAACGCATCGAACGTCGGTGGCCTGTCCACCCTCACCAGTTCATCTTGCAAGGCATCAGACAACCCGTCTTGGAAAGTGTCCATCAGAGCTGGTTCATTCCACGCTGAATCCTGGCTACGCAGCCTGAATTCACTTACATAGTCTTGCAATGAACCACTCCCCTGCTGCAGTGACTTAAGACTTCTGGTTGCTGTTTCCCCCTTAATAGGATCCCCAAACATACGCTTAAAGTATTGACAAAAACCCTGGAAGTCATCCAACAATGGGCTCGGCTGGGTTAACAAGGGGGTAGCCCCAACGGGCAGCTGTGCCTGAGCGCCAACTAATAATAAATCCCACCTTCGTCCGGTCAGTGGGAAAGTCCGCCGCTCTCAAACTAGGGACAGCTGGCATTGTCCCAGAAATGCGGCAAACATGGCTTGATTTCCATCAAACTTATCCGGCATAGCCACTGGGCACTTCCTCCTTGGCTGGGGGGGGGGTGTTGCAGCTCTCTGCAGCTGAGAAATTTGCTTAGCCAATACTGTTATTTGCTGGGCCAGCCTGGCATTCTCAGAGTGAAGCTGCTCCATAATTTTATGAATGGAGGTTTGTCTGGGCAGAAGTCAAACTGTTCTGACCCCCACCTCATTTGGTCAGAAACGACAGCTACACACAGCTTGCAAAGGAATGTTTTTATCAGTCCCGGCTCTTGCTGGCTGCGAGCCCAAAATAAACATAGATAAATACTTTGGCAAAAGTAAACTACAGCAAAACAGGTTTATATAAATCAAATCACTTATCCAACTGCTTCTTCTCAATGATTGCAAACAAACAGAGACTTGACTAGAACAGGAACGGAACAGGATGGAACGAACGTTGACTTCTGCAATTAGGGCGTGGCACCATCAGTTTTTTATCCTCAGGAGGAGATCCTTAACGAGCAACAGCTGCTTGTTATCTTCTCCCGTGAGCATCCTGAAACCACTCACAGGAGGTTTCTGTGTTAGTGTCTGATAGCAGCTCCAAAGGCTCCTACCGAGCCACAACATATGTATGTATGTATGTATTTGTTTCCTGAGGTTTTCGCGGGTGTTAGTATATAGGTCTTTGGTTATTCGGGTTTCCAGGAGCAATGTGAGATCTCAGCTGTTTCTTCCTTTTAACTGCCAGTGGGGGTTTGAGCTGATTGGGTGGGAGCTTGGCTGTGTTCTGATTGGGTGGAGATGTGTTCTGATTGTTTGGGGTTTGTGCTTCATGTAAGGATTGGATAGCTTTAAATTGGCTAATGGTGCAGTTGCGGTCTGGCTTCTGGTCCTTGGTCATGCCTCATCATCAGTGTGGGTTTGAGTCTGCTTTCTATTTAGAAATAGGGAATATTTGGGCATACCAGGGGTTGTGACATAATACATACCTATTTCAGCCCAGGTTCGATTCCCAGTAAGGATATGGCTAGCTGATGAGAGCTAAATAGCTTGAAATAGATCTATACTAGTCTCCCTTTATTTATTCATCAGCACAAATGCAACACAAATGTAACAAAGGCAACAATAAAAATAATGGCTTTCTGTCGTGATGGTCTCTTGTGATGAGCCGATAGACAGAGAAAGGAAGCAGTATGCTTCCTCCCATATTTGGGCATACCAGGGGTTGTGACACAATACATACCTATTTCCCTGGCCTACCTGATAAAGGAAGAGAGCCTGTGGCTTAGTGGCTAATATAACTGCCTGATATGTAATACAGCCCAGGTTCGATTCCCAGTAAGGGTATGGCTAGCTGATGAGAGCTAAATAGCTTGAAATAGATCTATACTAGTCTCCCTTTATTTATTTATCAGCACAAATGCAACATACACACACACACACATACACACACACACACACACATATACATACACACACACACACCAGTGAACCTAAGCCATGCCCAGGCTCTGAGCTGTCTGACATGGCTTTCAGTCACCAAACACTTCCCATTGGCTGACTTGTTGTTATGGCTATTCCAGTTCATAATTACACTTACATAATGTTCTCATGGTGAGTAGAGTAACTGGAACTCTTGGCATACAGTTTTTAGATCTTCCTATAATTATTCTTCATTTTATTATGCTCACTACATTAATGAAACCTATGGACAAGAAAGAAGAGACAAATGAATATTATGCTCCCCTTCAATGTATTATTAATTATTATTCACATAATTCAAAGATATTTTCTTTGAAACCAAAATCCAAATGAAAGCTTTTTATGGGATTGTGTTTATTACCTTTTACCAGCAAAACAAGTATAGATACTCCTCATTTAGGGATCTCAGTTGCAACTAAACTAAACCATGATAACACTTCTGACCTTACTTCAGATTTCCTTTGCTTTACAGACCTCTGAAGGTCATAAATGCAAACATTGGTTGTAAATTTCTTTTTCATCGCTGTCTGTGACCAATGAGGCAGTCACTAAATGAAGGCTGCATATACTATACCCATGAATGTAAAGAAAATGTTGACAAATTCTGTTCAGATCTCATTTAAGCAGTAGAAAAAATTCTTTTAATATAAGAATTTTTGATGAAAACTAGAGAGAAGTCCTTTCTCATGAAGATCGATGGAAGAGTCCAGGATGGGTTACTCTAACCTGCTAGCTCTTTGACTGAGTTGAAATTCTGAAGACATGCCTCCCTGGAAACGGTCCTCGAACAACGAAGACGAAGCGAATCAAATCTTGTACTCTGTCCAGTCCAAATTTCTTCCCTTCCTGGCCACTGGCCAAGCAGTCAACCGGGTGGGTCTGGACTCTCTCGTCGATCTTCATGACAAAAGGGATCTCAGGTAAGACCAATGCCCCTTCTCTATGGTATCAATGGGATAGTCCAGGATGGGACATACTAAAGGCTTGGCAGTCCTACAGGCATGATCTGTCTTGGTCCAAAGTGCCGGCCTCCTCATGAACTCGCTGCAGAACATGCCTACTGAATGCTGCCTCTGCTGAAGAGTATGCATCCAGTCTGTAATGTTGGTTGAACAACACCGGCAATGTCGAAGTTGCCACCCAACAAATCTCCTCCACAGAAGCTTGTGTAGCCCAGGCCGCCGTAGCTCTGGCAATACAAGCTCGCAACTAACGACCCACCGTGGAAGATGTCACCCTGTGACCCAGAGTTGATGGCTGAAAGGATACGAACAGGGCCTCGGTCTTCCTGAAAAGGTCCTGGAGATGTAAATGTGGAGGGTCCTCCCTACATCCATTGCCATTCCAAGGCATGCTGAAGCCAAGGACAAAAGTCTGGCAGGATCAACTCTTGTGCTCAGTGAAACAAGGAGTTAACCTTTGGCATAAAGGCAGCATCTACTCGCAGGACCACCCTGTTCAGATGAAAGCAGATCGTTTCTCCTCTCTTGCAGACATAATGGCCACCAAGAATGCCACCTTACACAAAAGGAGACAAAGGCTGGCCACCCTTAAGGGTTCAAATGGTGCCGTGGTAAGGGCCTGTAACACTTTGGGCAAATCCCAGGTGGGATAGCTGTGTACAGCTGGGGGCTTCAAATTGGATGAGACCCTGAGGAAGGCTCGAACCCTGGGATGGTGAGCAAGGGAACTAACCCACCACCTACAGAACTGAGGCCAGGGCAGTGACCTGGTGTCATAGGGTGTTCGGGCAGAGGCCTTTCTCTAGGCCTTCCTGCAGGAATTCCAGTATATCTGCCACCAAAGTCAAAGTGGGATCTAAATGGCCCTTCTCACATCAGTCACTAAAGATCTTCCATGTCACATTGTAAATGCAGGTGGTAGAAGTCTGTCAGGCTCCCTGAATCATCCTTATGACCCTATTAGAGCATCTCCCTTTTCAGCAGCTTCCGTTCAATCGACAGTCAAGCACAACCACTGGGGCTCTGGATGAATGATGGGCCCCTGGCTGAGGGGGACCCTCTCTGCGGGAATTGTCTAAGGTGGGCGACTGACAAGCCAACCAGATTGGTAAACCACAGTTGTCTGGGCCAGTGCGGAGCTACCAACAAAACCTCCGCCCTCTCTGCAAACACCTTCCTGACTACAGCTGGGATCAGAGGCAACAGGAGGAAGACATATAGTAGACCCCTAGGCCATGGGCATTTTTAGCGTGTCTACTCCCTTTGCCCTGGAGCTGGGAACCTCGTGAAGAACCTAGGAAGGTGAGAGTTCGCTGGAGAGGCGAAGAGATCCAGAATCGGGTGGCCGAACTGTTCTGATAGTTCCACAAACAGGCTGATATGCAGGCACCACTCCGAGTGATTGACAGTGGCCCTGCTCTACCAGTCTTCCTGTACATTGGATACTCCTGCAATGTGTTCTGCCCTGAACAAGAGCAAGTGAGTCTCTGCCCACCGGCACAATATCTCTGATTCTGTTATGAGGGACTTCGACCAACTCCTCCCTGGCAATTGATGTGGGCCTTCGTTGCCACATTATCCATCAGGAGGGGGACATGGTGCCCAGTTATCTGCTGCTGGAGGGCTAGGTGTCACCCTGAGCTCAAGCCAGTTGATATTGTGGCATAGCTCCTATGGTGTCCATCACCCTTGGGCCACCTGGTCCTTGAAATGCCCCCCCCCCAGCCAAAAAGGCTGGTGTCTGATGTTATCCTGTCCGTCTCCTTGAAGACACAACCCTTGCCAATGGCTCCAGACCCCCACCAGCAGAGTGACTGAAGCACCCTTGGCGGCACCGCACTTTCGCTGTCAAAGTGCTGTGCCACGCCTTCTGGTAGGGCAGCAAAAACCACTGTAGGGGCCTGGGAAGATGCAGAAAATTAGTTGCCCTAAAATCTGGGACAACAGCACCAACGAAACAACCTTGTCTGTCCAAATCTGGGCTGTCAATGCCCTGATGCTGTCCTGTCGCTCATGGAAGAGAAAGACCATTGTCTTACCTGAACGGTAGTTCTCTGTGCGCTGCGGGAGAATCCAAGCATGGGTTCAACTTCTATTTGTCTGCCCAGTGACTGAGTTATTTTAAAGTCTTCAGATACACCTCCTGGACTTGGCTGCCTCCAGTTTCTCAACAAAGACATGGACCAGAAGAAGACTTGTGATAATCAGCAGTGTGATCTGACTTGACCCTTTTCAGAGACGCTGGACCCGGACCCAATGGGTAGGATTGGATTGGGTTAGCAAACCTTTTCAGCACCGAGTACCAAAACAGGAGCGTGCATAAACCTATTCGGCACCGAGTGCCAAAATGGGTGCGTACATGCACACCTGAAACCAGAAAAGCAGATGATCTGTCTGTGGCGCATGCACTAGCTCTTCCTTGTCTTTTAGGGGTCCTCACGCCTCCATGCCTGCCCCCATAGGAGTCGTGAGACAACCCCACTGATGACCTGGTTCCGCAGCCCTGGACATTGGAAATTAGAAACATGGGAAAAATTGTGGGAAAAGAACAGGAAACTAATCTTGGTCAAATTATACAAAGATAACTTATATAAAATATTCCATAGGTGGTATCTATCGCCAGCTAGGCTAGCCAAAATGTATAAACATTTATCAACTAAATGTTCGAAATATGATCAAACACCAGGCACCTACTACCACCTGTGGTGGTCATGTAGGAAAGCAAAATAATATTGGCAGATAATTCGAAGGTGGTTAGAAGAAATGACTGGCAGAAATTGGAACTCAAACCAGAAATATTCCTACTAGGAATTATCAAAGAGGATTTAAGCAAAGGGTTAGCATATTTAACACTACATATCATAACAGCTGTGAGAATTGCTTATGCCCAACAATGGAAGAGTGGAAACGTACCTAAAGAAAGGGAAATAACAAAGAAAATACTTGATTGTGCAGAATGTGATAGACTAAAGCTAGAACTGAAAAATAAAGGGGAGACAGAGTATAATATGAGATTTGGGATAGATTTTATTAGTGGATGGATTTAAGGAAGGGAAGCAGGAACCAACAAACACAAAGATGCATAGATTGAAACAAGAGGCAATATAGGTGGTATATAATTGTAAATGTAACTGCAAGCGTGTAGAAGAGGTTAAATATGTATATATAATTAGTAAGTAGTAACCTGTATTGAATATGCAAGAGACTTGTGTTATACTCTGTATGGCGGAGAGCTCGCTAAGACAGTTTCACCATGTCCACCCGTTTCTTTTTTAACAATAAAATGTATAATTAAAAAAAAAGAATATGTCTTCGCAGGATAGTGATATAAAGTTGGATTTTAGGGTTGAGAAAAAGGTGAAATATTTAGGGGTTTCATTGACAAATACTGTTTCAAAACAATTACTGTATTTTTTCCACTATAAGATGCTCTGGAACATAAGACGCACCTAGCTTTTGGGGAGGAAAACAAGAAAAAAAAACTGCCTCTGCAGCAAACAGCCTGATTTAGCACAAGCAGCTGATTGGATTGGTTGGATTGACCTCCCAGAATACTGCCAATCAGCTATTCCAGGCTGCGGGGATCACCACCATCCATTACTGGCCGCCACTGCCTATAGCCTCTGTGCTCCTCATTTTTGGTTTCTGCATGCCCCATTTTTGGCCTTCACACACCCCATATTTTTGGCCTCTGCGTGACCCATTTTCAGCCTGTTCCTGGTGGCAGGGATCTGGGAGGCCGATCCAACTGCCAATCAGCTGCTCGTGCTAAATTAGGCTGTGCTGAAGCTGACCAGGCTGTTTGCTGTTTGCTGCAAGGAGGCAAATTATTAGGAGGCAGGGGCCAAAGGGTGGGGGCCGGTGAGTGGGCGGGGCTTTAGAATAAATATAAGATAAGGCTCTCTACAAAGTTGCCGCTGGTTGTCACCCCAGGAAGCTTTCTTTAATAAAGAAATGGTGGCAAAACCAAACTGGTTGATGTATGATAAAATTTTATCTTTTAACTCGGGTGACTCAATATTAAAACCGAGGGAAGAACTTGAATCAGAAGGTTATGTTTGCCATTGGTTTACTTATCAACAACTGAAAGAAAGATTTAAACTGGATAAGCAGTGCTTTGGATTTGACTTTGTTAAAAATGAATTGGAAATTTTATTATGTGGAAATGATGAACATATTATTGCTAAGAGCTGTAAAATGTTATTTAAATTGAATTTGGAAAATGAATATGTAAAACATTGTATGATTCAGTGGTTTCAAGGAATTTTGGAACAGCATGATGCTCGAACAATGGGAAAATATGTGGACAAAGGGTTTAAAATTTACTGTCAGATCCCTAAATGTGATACTGCCATTCAATTGGGAGAAGGGAAGTCTTGGAGTTAAATCATTAGCTACATCTGTAACAACTGAGTTTTATAACTTTACAACTGGTTTCCTGTCACCGGGAGACTGAAGGTCCCAACATTTCTGTTGTTTATGATAGCCATGTGGGATAACTTACTTTAATATCTAACTAGAGATAGCCATGGGAACGTGTGTTTTATTGACTCCCAGGGCAGAAGAGTTAAGGAAGCATCTTCACACTTGTGTATTGGGCAGAATCTGCATTAGGACAAAGGGAGGGGTCATTATCAGCTTAATCCCATTTGCATGGCCAAAAGGTTTTCAGATGCTGGTTTGCCTCTAATGGTTTCCATCCTGCCTGATTAAAGGTTCCTTTTGAAATAATCCGTTTCAAGAGTCTTTACTTTCTCAAGTTAGGAAAGGAGTCATTGCATAAAGCAGCATCTCTCTGCAAAATGGTCAACCAGGACAGACAACATTTTACTCTACTGAGGGGACCCAGCAAACCATGTCTGAGAATAACAGCGAACAAGGGGGAACTGACTGCTGGAGGGAGATGGAAACCTACCCACAACCAGAGACCTACTCCTTGTACCCTGGTGGAGAAAACAAGGTGACCTTGGAGGACCCCAAAAAGCCCCGTTGATCAATCAGAATCGGGATGAAAGATGGCTGGGAAGGGAGAACCAGGGGAGTCACTCTTACTCGAGGTAGCCAAAAACCAGGGTGGAAAATGGAATTAGAAGCCCCCTCTAACCAGGAGGAACTAAATGAAGCCTCGCTGAGAGAGGATCCTCTGAAGAGGCATGTGGTGATGGAAATTTTGGAAAATCTCAACAACCAGGGGGAGCCAGACCGGCAATCAAGAAGCGTTGGAAGGGCGGCAAATGGGGATGATGCCAGGGGAACTAACCCCCCCTTTGGTCCCTGCTGATCAAGCTGACGGCACAGCAGCAACAGCTAGGAACCCAGAAAACTCTCCAATTGGTGCATGGGTTGGTGGCTACTCCAAACCAACCCCAAAACCTGCAGTTAGAAAGGAAAACGCCTTCCCTGGGGTAAAATTTGATGGGAACCCTAAAGAATTGGGATTCTTTGTGGCACACCTACATGCAAGAATATGGGTGTGATTTTCAAACCCAAGGAGCCCGAGTGTCCAAGGTCACCCTAGCCCTAGAAGGTCACCCTAGCCCTGGAAGGTCATCCAAGGAGCCCAAGTGTCCAAGGTCACCCTAGCCCTGGAAGGAGCCGCCACCAGATGCCTGGTGACTATACATGATGCCGATGCATCAGAACTGCGGGACTTTGATAGTTTCATGATGGCCCTGCGACAACGGTTCGAGGCCCCCCTCGCAGACCACAAAGCACGCAACCGCATTAAAGTTGTGAAGCAGGGACGCCAGCCAGTGGCAGAGTATACCAAAGAATTGCGAGACCTGGCATTTCATGTGAACTGGCCAGACAATATCCTGGTAAGATGGTTCAAAGATGGGCTGAATGATGAACTCTACAATGCTTGTGTGGCCCAGTGGGCTCCAACCCATCTACATGAGTGGTATTGCTGAAGAGGCAGAGATTGACATGGCCAGAAATCAGTACCGGGCAGGACGAATGTGGAAGAAATCCCCATCCCAATGGAAACAAGAAATTTTAAACCGCAAATGACACCTTCTCCAAAATCCTTAGTCTGTTTCAAGTGTGGAAAAGAGGGGCACCGAGCTGCAGAATGCCGTTCTCAGGCACTGGCTAAGAAACCACACCGCACATTGGGGGGGAAACCTACGAAACCTGGCCAGCGTGGAAAGGAGATGGCCCTGAGGAGTAGGGAGACCGTAGAATTTCCACCCCCTCCCTTCTTTGAGGAGGAAACCCCGGCTTCACAGCAGGAGGAACCATACTCATCTGGAAGTGAACCAGAGGATGAACCACTGGTAAGCCAACCAATGAAACCGATTACCTTGCCCCTGAGACTGTTTATCCCCAACTGGGAGAGGGGGGTGAAAATCTCAGCTTTAGTGGACTCGGGGTGCACCCGCTGTTTGATCAGCCCAACCCTGGTAAGGAAGTTGAGGATTAATGTAAGGAAACTGAAAAGCCCCATAGCTTTTTGCCAACTAGATGGGGTCAATAGTAGAGGGGGAGCCAGCTTCATTTGCCACTGAGCCAGATAGGCATCGGAAACCACGAGGAAATGCTTACATTTATAGTGGCACCTGGCATGGAATGGGCACTAGTTCTGGGTCTTGCATGGCTGAAAAAATGGAACCCCAAAATTAATTGGAGGCAAGGCACCATAAGAGTACAGTTGCATGTGACTTTTGCTGAGAATCCAGACAGAGAAACTGAGGGGGCAGAACACCTAGAAACAGCAATACCTGCTTACACTATGCCAACCCAGGCTTACTCAAAGAATATAAGGATGGTTGAGGTTTTTAATGAAAAAGCATCTGATGAGTTTCCCACCCCATTGCTTCACTGACTGTGCGATAGAAATCCTACCCGAGCCAAACTCCCTAAACCCAAGATGTATAGCATGTCTCCAAGGGAGCTGGAAGAACTGAGGGCATTCATTGAAAAAAACCTAGCAAGGGGTTTCATTGAACCAGCCTGACCAAAAGTTGCAGCCCCAGTGTTATTTAGAGAGAAAAAAGATGGTTCCAAACACTTATGTGTCAATTTTCGAAATTTAAATTCGATCAGTATGGAAAATGTATATGTCCTCCCACTCATGAAGGATATGCTAGCACACCTAGCTAAAGGGATAATTTTTTCAAAACTAGATTTAAGGGAGGCTTACTACCGTATCAGAATTAAGGAGGGAGATGAATGGAAAATGGCATTTAACACCCCGCTTGGATGCCATCAATTCAAAGTGCTACCATTTGGGCTACAAGTATTTATGCAATTAATAAATGAAGTGTTGCAGGAGCATCTATATAAGAGCTGCATAGTCTATATTGATGACATTTTATTATATTCTGAGACCAAGGCAGAACATGTAAAACTAGTTCGGGTGGTTCTGAACAAACTTCGCTCTGCAAAACTTTATGCTAAACTCTCCAAATGCAAATTCCACCAAGAAAAAAAACGATTACTTAGGATACCGCATTTCACACCTGAGCATAGAAATGGATCCTTCGAAAGTGCAATCGGTACTTGACTGGGAACCACCCAGAACACGCAAACAGTTGCAAAGCTTCCTGGGATTTGCAAACTTTTACCGGCAGTTTATCCCTGCTTCTGCCCAAATTGCTCTCCCCATCACCAAGCTCTTAAAAATGAAGGGGGAGGAAAACCTGAAACCGAAGCAGCCTTTGAACTGGACAATGGAATGCCAAGTGGCATTTGAAATACTTAAACGACGGTTTTTGGCAGAACCAATCCTAAAGCACCCAGACACAGAGAAACTGTTCATCATACAAGCAGATGCTAGTGATGTGGCAACAGGAGCCGTACTACTTCAGAAAAATGAGGAAGACCAATTACAACCATGCCCCTACACATCCAAAAAATTGAATGAATCTGAGCAAAGGTGAGCCATTTGGGAGAAAGAGGCTTATGCAGTTTGATGGGCTCTTTTAACCTGGAGACATTACCTAGAGGGGAGTAAGATTCCTTTTGAAGTCTGGACAGATCATAAAAATTTAGAAGCCCTAAAGACCCTAAGGAAACTCTCTCCAAAACAAGTACGATGGGCTCAGTACTTTAAACGGTTTGAATTTACGCTCAGATACCTTCCGGGGGGTGGGGGGGAATTTCCTGGCAGATGCAGGAAACTGCAATACAATAGTATGAAGCCAAACGTAATCAAACCCATGATACAAGACAATCAACTAGCCGCTAGAATAACCACCAGATCCCAGGGAAAACGAAACACTCTGGAGGACAATGACACCACCCAAACTTTTAAACAAGCTTTAACCACTGATGAGTGGTTTTTGAGCCACAAAGACAGCTGCCTGATGAAAGATAACCTAGCTTGGGTGGGAGGAAAGTTCTATATTCCAGCCAGCCAAAGACTGTACTTAATGGAAAGGTGCCATGATTCCAAACTAGCAGGACACTTTGGTTTTGTAAAAACTTTACATCTAATTAAAAGGCAATTTTGGTGGCCATCACTAAAAAAGGATATAGAGAGCTATGTAGCCATCTGTCCAATTTGTGCGGCAGCTAAAAGACGCTAAGGAAAAATGCCATGACTGTTACAGAAGGTAGCCGAGCCCTCAGCACCTTGGAAGGAGATAGCTATGGATTTTATTGTCGAACTACCAGAAAGCACAGGGAATACTGTCATTTGAGTCGTAACAGACTTGTTTTCAAAAGACACATTTTATACCATGCCAAACGATCCCAACTGCCAAAAGTCTAGCCACGTTATTCCTGATACACATTTATCGCCTTCATGGAGCCCCACAGAGAATCAACTCCAGCAGAAGGGTCCAATTGACCTCAAAATTTTGGGGGGCATTCTTAAACTTACTGGGCACCATCCAAGGACTGAGCTCCAATCACCATCCGTGCACCAATGGTCAAACTGAAAATCGGAAGATGTTCTAGAACAATACCTAAGATGTTCTATTAATTTTCAACAGAACAACTGGGTTGATCTTTTACCTTTTGCAGAAGTGGCCTTCAATAACGCTGTGCACTCAAGCACTGGGTTCACCCCTTTTAGAGTAGCAACAGGCCAGGATTTCAACCCCATGCCTGAACTACCCACAGAGGAACCCACCATCCCCTCACTAAAAGAATGGATAGACAACCTACGAAACACATGGCCAGTGGTTAGATTAGCGTTACAGGAAGCTAGAGAGGCTTTCAAAACTCAAGCTGACAAAAAAAAAAGAGTAGATCCCAAACCCTTCCATGTTGGAGATATATACCTATCGACAAAATTCCTGAAGTTGTGGCAACCATCAAAGAAATTAGGGCCACATTTCATCGTATCTTTCCCGATCACCAAAGTTATCAACCTAGTAACAGTAGAATTACTCTTGCCAAAGACACTCAGGAAAGTCCATCCAGTGTTTCACATTAGTTTACTCAAATGAGAAGTAATCTCACAACTCAGATCACATGCAGCTACACCTCCTGCTCCTATCATGATAGAAGGCGAACAACATTTTGAAATTAAGGAAATCCTGGACTCTAGGACCCACACGGGGAAAACTCAATACTCAGTTGCTTGGAAGCATTTACCTACATCCCAAAATAAATGGGTAGAGAAACACCACATTAGGGCCCGTCCTATTGAAAAAAATTCACTCTCAATACCCTGATAAACCTTGTTAAAATACTATGATGCAATTTCTTTTCCTATTTTTTCACAGGTGGATCTCTCCTTTTTCTAAATAAGGGCAACATGTCAGATCCCTAAACGTGATACTGCCATTCAATTGGGAGGAGGGGAGCCTCGGAATTAAATCATTAGCTACATTTGTAATAACTGAGTTTTACAACTTTACAACTGGTTTCCTGTCACCGGGAGACTAAAGGAGGGATGTTTATGATAGCCATGTGGGATATCTTACTTTAATGTCTAACTAGAGATAAATTTAGGTTTAGGTTTATTGACATTTGTATGCCGCCCACTCCTAGGGACTCTGGGCGGCTCACAGACAAGACAAGGGATATATTTAAAAATTAAAATAAGAATACAATCATTAAAATTACACAACATGCATACTGCTTAAAGTGGGGCTGGATACTAATCAACAGCCCCAGGCCTGCCGGAACAGCCAGATCTTAGTAGCTTTACAGAAGGCCGGAAGAGTAGTAAGGGTCCGGATCTCTACGGGGAGATCGTTCCATAGGGCCGGAGCAGCTACAGAGAAGGCCCTCCCCCGGGGACCCGCCAACCAACATTGACCGGCCGATGGCACCTGGAGGAGGCCCAATCTGTGTGATCTTATTGGTCGCTGGGAAGTAAAGGCAGGAGGCAGTCTCTCAGGTAACCAGGTCCTAGACCATGTAGGGCTTTAAAAGTAACGACTAGCACCTTAAAGCGTGTCCGGAGACCAATGGTGAGCCAGTGCAGCTTGCGGAGGATAGGTGTAACTATCGCTTGCGTGGCTGCATTCTGGACCAACTGCAGTCTTCGAACACTCTTCAGGGGCAGCCCCATGTAGAGCGTGTTACAGTAATCCAGTCTTGAGGTGACGAGGGCGTGAGTGACCATCCGAAGGGCCTCCCGGTCCAGATAGGGGCGCAACTGGTGCACCAGGCGAACCTGGGCAAAGGCCCCCCTGATCACAGCCGACAGATGATGTTCTAACGTCAGCTGCGGATACAGGAGGACACCCAAATTGCGGACCCTCTCTGAGGGGTGTATAATTTCACCCCCCAGACTAAGAGATGGAATGTCTGGACCATCCTTGGGAGGGAGCATCAATAGCCACTCAGTCTTGTCGGGATTGAGTGCAAGCTTATTCGCTCCCATCCAGACCCTGACAGCCTCCAGGCACTGGCACATCACTTCAACTGCTTCGCTGAGTTGGCACGAGGCGGACAGATACAGTTGAGTATCGTCCGCATATTGATAGCCATGGAAACATGTGTTTTAGTTTTAGGTTTATTGGTTTTGTATGCCGCCCACTCCCGAAGGACTCCGGGTGGCTCACAATAAACAGGGGAGGGAATAAATAAGACAATACAAACAATTTTAAAATCCACAACAGTCACAATTAAGATGGGGCTGGGTGCTTTAACAGCCCCCAGCCTGCCGGAACAGCCAGGACTTAGTAGCTTTACAGAAGGCCGGGAGGGTAGTAAGGGACCGGATTTCCATGGGGAGCTCGTTCCAGAGGGCCGGAGCAGCAAGAGAGAAGGCTCTCCCCCGGGGGGTCGCCAGCCAGCATTAGCTGGCAGATGGAACCCGGAGAAGGCCAAGCTTGTGCAATCGAATTGGTCTTTGGGAGGTAATTGGCAGGAGGCAGTCTCTCAGGTGCCCAGGTCCGATGCCATGTAGGGCTTTATAAGTAACAACTAGCACCTTGAAGCGAGTCTGGAGACCAATGGGCAGCCAGTGCAGCTCGCGGAGGATAGGTGTAACATGGGTGTACCTAGGTGCACCCACAATCGCTCGTGCGGCTGCATTCTGGACTAGCTGAAGTCTTCGAACACTTTTCAAGGGCAGCCCCATGTAAAGCGCATTACAGTAGTCCAGTCTTGAGGTCATGAGGGCGTGAGTGACTATCTGAAGTGCCTCCCGGTCCAGCTAGGGTTGCAATTGGTGCACCAGGCGAACCTGGGCAAAGACCCCCCTGGTCACAGCCAGGTTTTATTGACTCCCAGGGCAGAAGAGTTAAGGAAGCATCTTTACACTTGTGTATTGGTCAGAATCTGTATTAGGACAAAGGGGAGGGGTCATTATCAGTTTAATCCCATTTGCATGGCCTAAAGGTTTTCAGATGCTGCTTTGTTTCTAATGGTTTCCATCCTGCCTGATTAAAGGTTCCTTTTGAAATAATCCATTTCAAGAGTCTTTACTTTTTCAAGTTAGGAGAGGAATCATTACATTTACATTAAATTATAATCTAAAAGAAAATTTCTATAAGATGATGTATCATTGGTATTTAACACAAGATAAGTTATCTAAGATGTATAAAGGCATGTCAAATGAATATTGTAAGTGTAAAAGAAGGGATTTTTTATCATCTATGGTGGATATGTGCTAAAGCAAAAAAAAATTGGGAATGTGATTCATATTCTAATACGGAAAATTTTGAAAATGGAAAAAAAAATGAAACAATATTTTTTCCTTTCTGGGTCTAATGGAAAAAGATGGAGTTGGAGAAAAAAATTGAAACTTTGTTACTATATATGTTGATAGCAGCAAGACTGTATGCATAAAATAGAAGGACACTTCAATTCTTAACATGGACGAACGGTTGCAGAAGTTGATAAGAGTTGGCTGAAATGGCAAAATTGACCGTGGCACAAAACCGCGCTCATCAAAATAGCGGTGATAAAACCGCATCGCTAAAGCCGCGACGTCATCACCGCCACGACAGAAGGGCGCTTTAAAACAGCGCGGCGGCAGAAAGCCGATTTAAATTAAGGTAAGGGTTAGGATTAGTTAGATTTAGGGTTAGGGTTAGGGTTAAGGTTAGGGTTAGGTTTAGGGTTAGGTTAGGTTGAGTGCTTCGGAAGGCGCGGATTTGCCCTCCACCCTTATGTCAGCACGGTAAGGTCGCATTTGCTTTAGCGATTCGGACGGCGCGGATTAGCACTCGCGCTTATGTCTCCGCAGATAAGGGCTTCGCGGTATTGTGGTGGAACCAAATTGACTATTTTGATTTTCTAAAAAAGGATATAAATACTTTTATTTCCACATCGAGACCACTTCTGAACTTTGTACTTGAAGTGGAAAAGAATGAAACTTTGATTTTGTGTTTTACCAAGTAGATTGATAGATCTTTATAGAAATGATTTGTTGGAGCCTTATTTTACTGCAACAGAGAAAGTAGGAAGTCAATGTTTCTTTTTCTTTCTTATCCTCCCTTACTTCTCTTCCCTCCAGCTTTGTTCCTATTTACTTCCATATTTTATATCTTATTTTATAACCCAATAAAAATATTTGCAAGCATTGACTTCATTTAGTAATCAGGAAAGAAACCACTGGACTCCATTTGAATTGAAATCAAGTGTACTTTTACTAATTATAAATGAACAGTTGCAAAGCAAAGCTGAGTCTGGTTAATTAGGCGCAAAAGTGGATAATATCAAGTACAATTCAATCCCCTCCACTTGGCACCCCTGTACATAGTCCAATTATAATGCATGCAACTGTCAGGTGGGAGATAACTTCAAAAAGTCTCATCAGGATGGAATGCCGGACAGTTAGCCTTGGCGGGAAACTCCCTTCTTCCACATGCGCAGTAAGGTGGTCAAATCAGCGACTAGAAACTTCCTCCAGCACATGATTCCCCTCCCAGATACCATGCCCCCCCTCCCTGTTTCCAAAGATAGTTTTATTTTCCATTTTCATTTTCTTACAGTCACACATATACTGTACAGAACCGGGGCCATATAACATTAAACAATAAACACAGCCATTCCTCTTGTCAATAATACCCCCCAAAATAGAAACCCAATGTACCTCATCGACCCTCCATACACCCTTTCTTTCGCCCCCCCTCCAACTTTCCGTCTTCCCACCATCATTCCCCTCTACCCTACTTCCCCTCCCCCTCTACCACTCCTCTCTCCCAATACACTCCCTCCCTTCCTTCTCACCCTCCCTCCAATCCTCTCTCCCATCCTCTCTACCCCTCTTTCTTCCTTCCCTCGACTCCTCCCTTCGGTGTATTTCTACTATCTATTAATATATTCAGCTTGTCCTATTTTTACACTGGAATTAAAGAGCAACAGTATACAAGTGCAATCGTGTTACTTTAGTATCTAGCACATACTATATATCCCCCCTCCCCCGTAAGACCCCCCTCCCTCCCCCCCCGACTTCCCAGAGCCCGTACACGGTGTAGCTTTTTAACAAACACAGTCTAGAATATATTAAAACAAAGGAAATTAAAAAAAAAGAAAGTCAATAACATATCTGCGTTGAACTCAGCTTCTTGCTGTTGCACAAACTTTAAGCAGTTTAAATTATTCCTAATCTTAAGCATAGGCTATCTGTAATTTCTTAGTCCCGTATTTGTTTTGTGTATAGTCAATCCATTTTTTCCAGTCTCGTTTATATCTCTCATTTGAGTGGTCTTTAAGATATGCCGATATTTTAGCCATCTCAGCTAGGTTTGTAATTTTCAATGTCCATTCTTGAGTTGTAGGCAAGTCTTCCTTCTTCCAGTATTGCGCCACCAACAGTCTTGCTGCCGTTATTAGGTGCAGAACCAAGCTGGTCTCTACCGCTGTAAAGTCTGTACATATACCTAGTAAAAATAACTGAGGAGTAAATTTTATCCTTCTTTTAAAGATATTTTGCATGATCCACCAGATTTTTATCCAAAATGCCTTAACCTTTTGACAAGTCCACCCTATATGAAAATATGTAGCATCGAGAGAACCACATCTCCAACATTTAGGCTGTACATTCGGATACATAGAAGCCAGCTTTTTAGGATCTAAATGCCATCTATAAAACATCTTATAAAAATTTTCTCTCAGGTTTTGTGCTTGTGTAAATTTCACATTTCTTACCCATATTCTTTCCCACGTTATTGGTTCTTCAATATTCTGAGCCCACTTTATCATACAATCTTTAACCAATTCCGTTTCCGAATCCATCTGTATTAGTACATTATATATCCTCTTTATATGCATTAAGCTTTGATCTCTTATTTGTTTAAACAAATTATCCTCAATTTGGATAAAACCAGTTTTTTGGTCTATTTTCCACCTGGCCTGTAATTGGCCATACTGGAACCATGTTTGAACTACCTTCTCCTCTTTCAATACCTCTAAAGATTTTAGTTGTAGGACCCCCCTTTCCAAAGTGAGAAGTTGTCTGTAAGTGGTTCTATCGTGTTTTTGTTCTATATTCATATTTTCAATTGCATGTCTAGGAATTGCCCACATGGGTAACTTATCATTTAGTTTATCTTGATATTTTTTCCAGACCTGCAATAAAGCATTTCTTAAGATATGACTTTTAAAGTTCTTATCCAATTTTTTGTTGAATAACAAGTAAGCATGCCAACCATATACCAGATCATGTCCCTCCATATGCAGTATTCTATCATTGGTTAAATGGGTCCAATCACTAATTGCGGACAGCGCCACTGCATCATAATATAATTTTAGGTTAGGTAATTTCAAGCCTCCTCTCTCGCGCACATCTTGCATTATTTTCATCTTTACCCTCGGTTTCTTTCCAGCCCATACAAATTTGTTGATACCCTTCTGCCATTCTAAAAGATTCGCATCTTTTTTAAGTATAGGTAGCATTTGAAAAAGAAATAAAATTTTTGGTAAAATGTTCATTTTCACTGCCGCTATCCTACCCAGCAAAGATAAGTGCAATATCTCCCATTTTTTCATTTCTATCTGTATACTCCGCCAAAGTGGTTCATAATTATGCTTATATAGTTTCCCATTTGAGGCTAAAATATTGACCCCCAAGATATTTGACTTTTTTAACTACCTCACATCCTAGCATCCCTCCTAGTTCTTCCTTTTGTTTAGTATTCATATTTATACCTAATATTTTGGTTTTTCCTAAATTTATTTTAAAACCAGACACTTGACCATATTGATTAATCGTGTTCATTAAAACCATACTAGATTCCTGCTGTTGTTCCAATATTATGACCAAATCATCCCCAAAAGCGCAGACTCTGTATTCTTGCTGCCTAATCTTGATCCCTTTTAGACCATCCAAGCCCCGTATTTTATTCAATAATACTTCCAAAGTTATAATGAACAATAGTGGGGACAAAGGACAGCCCTGTCTTGTACCTTTTCCGATTTGAAGAGAGTCTGTTAAACTTCCATTGACTATGATTTGAGCTGTTTGCTGTTGGTATATTGCTGTAATTGACCGTAAAAATCTCCTATCTGCATTTTTTGCAATATCTTCAACAGAAATTGCCAATTAACTCGATCGAAGGCCTTCTCAGCATCCAGAAATATGAACGCAGCAGGGATTTGGTTGTTCTTTCCCAAATATTCTAATGCATTAATGATTAGTCTAACATTACTCTTCATCTGTCTCCCCTGTATAAAACCTGTTTGGTCAGTATGTATCAATTGTTGAATAACCACCATTAACCTATTTGCTAGTATTTTAGTGAAAATTTTATAATCTACATTAAGTAATGAGATAGGTCTATAATTTTTTGGTTGGGTAGTATCTTGATCTTCTTTGGGTATCAACGATATAAACGCTGTCTTCCAAGATGGGGGCACTTTACCTTCCGTTTGAATTTTATTAAATAGTTCTCTAAGAGGTTCTACCATTTCTAACTGTAAGTTTTTATAGTAAACCGCTGTCAAGCCATCTGTGCCTGGTGCTTTCCCTAACTTTAGTTGTTTAATTACCTGCAAGATTTCCCCTGAGCTTATTGGTTGGTTCAACTTTTGCCTGTACTCTTCTCTAACTAGGGGTATTTTCTCTTTATCTAAGTATTTGTCTATGTCTAAACCTTAATTTTGTCCCCTTTATACAATTCTGTAAAGAATTCCCGGAATGCCTTTTGAATCTCCTCCTGTTGAAACACCTCCTTCCCTCTATAAATCAATCTGGTTACATTTGGAGTTTTTGTTTTTTTCCTAATCTGATAAGCTAACCATCTGCCTGGTTTATTTGCGTTACAAAAGGTATTGTGTTTTGCATATAATAAACTAGTGGCTACCTGATCAGAGATCAACATATCAAATTGGGATTTTAATATAGTAATTGCTTCCTTAACCTTTGTATCGCCTGGATTCAATGTTAACTCCAACTCCTTCCCTTTAATTTCCTCTTCCAATTCTTTTCGTTTCAGCCCTTGTTTATGTCTATGTATTTTATTTATATTCATCAGTACTCCTCTCATATACGCTTTGCTTGCATCCCATACAAATTCCATAGGTGTAGCCTTATTCATATTCAGAACAAAGTATTCAGATAACAATTTTTTACAATCATTAATGTACTTCTCATATCTAAATAAGTTTTCATTCAGCCTCCAAGACCTTCTTGCCTGCACTATCCTTCCCAATTCTATCCAAACTGGGTTATGATCCGAAAGGACCCTCGCCGCAATCTTTGTCTTCTTCACCCTAGAAAGAAAATCGTTAGTGATTAGTATAAAATCAATCCTTGAAAAGGATTGATGTCTATCAGAAAAGAAGGTGAAATCATATTCCTCTGCGTTTCTTTCTCGCCAAATATCTCTCAATTCAAAGTCGTCCATCATGTCAAAAAAAGGTTTGGGTAGCTTAGCTCGCATTTTAGTATTAGGGCGAGAGGTCTTCTTATCTCTTTTAGTGTCAATCACACCGTTCCAGTCACCCAATAGCATACAAGACTTATAGTCCCACTGTACTAATTTAGCATGAAGATTTCTATAGAATCCATCTTGCTGTTGATTAGGAACATAAATTCCCAAAAGTAATGTCTTTTTCCCTTCTAAGACTAGGTCTAGCGCGATATATCTTCCAAAGGGATCTGCTTCAATTAGTTCAGTCTTAATGTCTTTTCTTAAGTATACAACTATACCATTTTTCTTTTCCGTAGCAGAGGTCACAAAATGTTGACCAAGTTTGGGGTTAAACAAATATTTTTGATCGGTTGATTTGATATGAGTTTCTTGTAGACAAATTATATCATTCTTGAATTGTTTAAGATAGTGGAATATTTTCTTTCTCTTCTGTAGAGAGTTCAGTCCATTGACATTCCATGTCAAAATCTTAGTTGTCATCTTTGGTTGCCTGAAGCTTTTTTAGAGCCTCCTGCATGGCCTGTTTAACCTTTGGCCTAGCTCCTCCCATGGCTTCTGAGCTTGTTGCTGTAACTCCTTGATCAATGGCCGGTGATTGAGGTGGTTGCATTGTAGCTTGTTTTTCCATTCGTCTGGTGGTCATGCGGCTAGGTCTTTGTTCCATGGCAGCTTGCCCTTCCGGGAGGGGAAGATGGTGCGTCTTGTCTGGTAGTTGTGTAGTTTGCCGTCTATCTTGTCCTTCTTGTGGTCTTTCTCCAGATCCAGATGGTGCAGGGTGTCCCACCTTCAAAATATTGTGATAGAAATCTCGGGCTTTCCATACAGAGTTGAGACGATATCTTTGCTTGTTAAGTGTAATTATAATACCAAATGGCACATCCCATCTGTACTGTATCTGACGGTTTCTGAGTTCTTCCACTAGAAAAGCATAATCTCTCCTGGCTCTTAGCATTTGAGGTGGTATTTCTTTCAAGACAATCAAATCCTGGCCGCCGACTTGAAGCCTGGTGTTATAGGACTCTTGTAATATCATGTTTCTGAACTCTCTTGTGGCGAAGTATATAACTACATCTCGGGGGAGTTGCTTTTGTTTTGCTGCCCATGAATTAACGCGATAAATTTTATCGATCTGCCAGTCAAAATTGGACCCCGGTCGTCCCACCAGACGGTCAAAAGCCTCTGAAAAAATCTGTTTCAAGTTCTCCTGTTTATCCTCACGCAACCCCCTGACTCTTAATGCGAACTCCATCTGCCTGTACTGTATCATAATAATCTGTTTTTCAGCGTTTTCAACTTTTTGTTGGACCACCTCAGTTTTGGATGTCAAGTTGGTATTAGCTTCATTAAGAACCTCTAAGTTATCTTCAATTCCAGAAACATGTTCTGTCAGTACGGTTACCAGTCCCAGCATATCATCGTTTATTTTGGCAATCCTAGTATCAAGTTTATCATATAAGTCCACCTTAAACTCTTTTAATTCGTCCTTTATCTCCTTAATCTCCCCTCTGAATTCTTTGAAGGTTTCCAAAAAAAGTTCTTTCGTTAGTACATCTTCAGTAGGGGGCAACTTTGTGCCAGGTATCGGAGATGTGCTTCTGGGAGGAAGTTTCCCCCCAGGAATTAATTTTGATGCCATTATAAGTCTTATCTATGGGCAATTAATCAAGCTCTACTGGCTCGCTGTGCAGCTTATGAAAAAAAAAAGAGTGTTAAGTCACCCCTTTTTTAGCTCTTTAGGATTTTTCAAAGGATTTTTAAAAAAAAAGAAAAAGAAGAAAAAGCATTGTAACGAAGCAGCTCGGCATATTCAGTGCCGTCTTTGACTTCTCTGTATCAGAAATAACAAAGTTGATAACAAAGTCTTGTAAACTCTTCAGAGAAGTGAAACTAATTAATAAGAAACTGCTGGCTGGCTGTTCCTCCCTTTGAACTTTTATCACTGCTTTTGCAGAAGAATTAGGAATGTGGCATTGTTACGAAGAACGCACAATCGCCATTTTAGGAGCCAGTTTCTTTTAAGAAAAAAAAAAGCTAAGTACACGAAGGAAGCTCTTGTAAAAAATGAAGCTAGGATTTAAAAAAAAAAACAGATAAGGTTCTCAGATATGGACTCTGCTTGTATTAAATTCAGATAAATAGATCAAATATTGTCCTAAGTGGAGGTATCTTACTTTGAGCCGTGAAGACGACGGCTAGGTATTTCCGGCACGGAGATAATGATTCAGCCTTGGCTGCCCCCCCTTCCCTTCACAGCCGAAAAGGCTGCAAACTTCAAAGGAAAAGCTCTTGCCAGCTGGATCTTCTCTCCCCCTCTTCTTTGCCTGAAGAGTGAGGTACCTGCCAGATATCTAGGCAGATAACGCAACCAGAAACCCGGGGGCAGCTCTATTAAGCTGCCGCCATCAGCAAGATCCCGCCCAGGAAGTCCCCCCCCTCCCCGTTTCAATGACAGCCGAAGCAGCAGCAAAGCAGAGGCTGATATCCGGCCCTCCTCCAGAAAAGGGTGGTCAGACCTGCAGAAATGAAAAGAACACAAACAGACAACAAGACACGAAAAAGGGAAAGGGAGAGGGAAGAAAAACAAGAAAAAGGAAAATTAGGAGAATGTCCAAAATCAGGGCTTGTCAGGATAAGCAGAGTAGAACTTGCGGAGCAGACGAGGCGCCCGAACATGGGACCCATCAACCCATTCAGTGTGAGAAGGTGGGAAATGCTTCCAAGCCACCAGGTACTGGACACAGTTTTGGCGCTTACGAGAGTCTAAAATCTCACGGACCTCGAAATGTTGCTCACCCTCAACCAAAAGCGGAGTGGACGGAGGAGGGAGAGGCGGCCTCAACGACGAAGTGCAGACAGGCTTCAGGAGGTTAACATGGAAAACAGGGTAAACCCGTTTGAGGTCCTTGGGCAGCTGGAGCCGGACAGAAACAGGGTTGATGATTTTGACAACGGGAAATGGGCCAACATACTTGGGCCCCAATTTCTTCGACTGCTGGGGTGTTTGAAGAAATTTAGTGGACAAATACACATAATCACCAACCTTGTATTCATAAGGCTTAGTCCGTTTCTTGTCAGCTTGTTTCTTATGAGCACGGTGCGCAGCATCTAGAATCCGCAGAGCCAAAGGCCAAATGCGCCGAAGGCAGTCACTCCACTCGGACAGCGAAGATACCTGGGGCTGTTCACGGGGAACCTCAGGAATGGGCACAAAGTCCTGGCCAAATACCACATGGAAAGGAGTGAAACCAGTGCTGCTATGCACGGAATTGTTGTAAGCCACCTCTGCATGCGGCAACAAATCCACCCAATCATCTTGCTGGTAGTTGATGAAACAATGTAAATATTGTTCTAGTACAGAATTAGTCCTCTCACAAGCCCCATTAGTCTGAGGGTGGTGGGCGGAGCTTAATCCCTGGGCGGAGCCAATACACTTCAGAAACTCCTTCCAGAAAACGGAGGTGAACTGCACACCTGTGTCCGATATAATGCGGTCAGGCACCCCATGTAAGCGGTAAAACATCTTAGCAAGAGACTTAGCAGAAGGAATCTTGGAGCAAGAAATGGACCTGTTTGGAGAACAAGTCGGTAACAACCCAGATAACAGTGTGTCCCTGACTGTCAGGAAGTTCGACAATGAAATCCATAGAGATCTCCTTCCAAGGGGCCACTGGGCGAGCTACTGCCTGGAGCAACCCCTGCGGCTTTCCCGGTGGGCGTTTAGCAGCAGCACAAACAGGACAACTGGCAACATATTTTTCAATGTCCATTTTCAAAGAGGGCCACCAAAACTGTCTCTTGACAAGGTGGAGCGTCTTGACGAAACCAAAGTGCCCCGCCATTCGGGAATCATGAGCCCGTTGAAGAACAATGAGTCTAAGAGACGCAGGAACGTATAATTTCGTCCCAATCCAAGGCAATTAATCTCTCATGGTGCATTCATTCACGTGCTGCCAGAACCAATCATCATCAGCAAGGGCTTTTTTCAGATTGGAAAGAAAGTCCTGAGACATCTCTACCTTAGAACACGCTTGACTCCTAGTAATAACAGGAGCAGCAAGGCTCGTCGCGGGAATGACAGGCTGGACCACACTGAGTTTAGAGCAGTTGTATTGAGGAAGTCTGGATAAAGCATCAGCCATAAAAAATTTTCCTCCTGGAATGTATTTCAGGGTAAAATTAAATCTATTGAAATGTTGAGCCCACCACATCTGTTTAGGAGAAAGTTTTCTGGTTTCTCAAAGTTTCCAAATTCTTATGGTCAGTCCACACCTCGAAAGGGTGCTTGGCGCCTTCTAGAAAATGGTGCCATGTGGCCAAAGCCCAGCGAACAGCAAATGCTTCTTTCTCCCAAATGACCCAATGTCTTTCCGTGTCAATTAGTTTGCGAGAGGTGTATGTGCAGGGTTGTAAATTACCTTGAAGCAACACAGCCCCCACAGCCACGTCATTGGCATCAGCTTGAAGCACAAAAGGTGCATCCACGTCCAGGTGTTTGAAGACTGGTTCTTCTGCAAAAAGCCGCTTTAACTTCTTGAAAGCAGCTTCGCATTCCATGGTCCAATCTAGCGGCTTGCTAGGCTTGGGTTTCGTCCCACCTTTAGACTTCAGAAGGTTAGTTATGAGAAGAGCTATCTTAGCAAAAGAGGGGATGAATTGGCAAAAGAGGGGATGAATTAGCAAAACCCAAAATTTTTGCAATTGCCTGCGTGTACGAGGGGCCTCCCACTTGGTGACCGCTTTTACCTTAGCGGGTCCATTTCAACGCCCTTGTGGGAGATGCGATAGCCCAGGTAGTCAACTTTCTTCTGATGGAATTCACACTTGGACAATTTGGCGTAAAGTTCAGCTGCCCGAAGTTTCTTCAGTACAGTTCGAACCAGCTTCACGTGTTCTTCACGTGTTTCCATGTAAATAAGGATATCATCTAAATATATGATAATGCCCTTGTAAAGATGGTCATGTAAAACCTCATTAATTAGCTGCATGAAGACCGCTGGCGCCCCCTGTAGGCCAAACGGCATTACACGAAACTGGAAACAGCCAAGGGGACAGTTGAAAGCAGTTTTCCATTCGTCCCCCTCTTTAATTCTGACTCTATAATATGCCTCCCTTAAGTCCAACTTAGTGAAGATGCAGCCCTTCCCCAGTTGGGCCAGCATGTCCTTCATCAGTGGCAACGGGTTGAGGTTCTGAGATGATATCGCGTTCAGGTTTTTAAAATCCACACATAATCTCCGGGAGCCATCTTTCTTCTCTCTGAATAGTACAGGAGCCGCTAACTTGGGTCTCGCCGGTTCAATGAACCCCCTCTCCAAGTTCTTATCAATGAATTTTCTCATTTCCTCTATTTCCCTAGGGCTTTGGAAGCTTCACCCCAGACAAAATATCAATGGTGCAATCAGTGGATCTGAGGGGGGGGAGGTAATTTATCAGAAGATTTTTCACTAAACCCCCCCCCCCCTGAGATCCCAATACTCCTTTGGAATTCTTTCTTCCCCTTCGATTCTCTCCTGCCCCCTGGCTGCCAATGTAGGGCTAGTTGCGGCAGAATCTGGAGTCTCAACCTTTCTTTCAGGGAGTATGTTTGTGCAAATTCGTAACCAACCCTTTCTCCAGTTAATGCGAGGGTTCCATCTACGAAGCCAGGAGAGTCCCAAAATAAGGGGCCGGTCCATCCCAAGTGCCACAACAAGTTATTAACTCCCGATGGGTCCCCATTTTCATCTCTATGGGCTCAGTAGAAAAATGAGCAGGACCGCCTCCCGCAATAGAACCATCAATTTGGCAAAAAAAAATAGGGGTTTTCAAAGTCCTCAATTTTAAGCCTAGTTTCTCCACCATTTCAGGGCTTATCATGTAGCGGGAAACAGCCTGAATCAAGGAGAGCTAAAAGTTTCTCAGTTGCTCCAGAAGATGGCACTCTCATCTCAATTGGGATAAGCATAGGGCCCATTTTGGAACTTACCCAGCGATGAGAGTCCTCCTCATCCGATTCGTCAGACAAGCTGGGGCTCCGGCTGGAAGTGCTGGGGAACATTCTCAGCAGCGAATGCAGCCTCCTTTCTCTAGCCTGGAGTTTTCACTGCCTTTCCCTCTCTCCGGGCGGGTGGGGCGTTCTGAGCTAATTTTACGCGGCAATTCACAGCGCGATGGCCTTCCTTCCCACAGCGGAAACAAGTGAAAGGCTTGGCTTTGCCTGTGAGACCTCCTCTGCCCTCACTCCTGGGGTGGAGGGGTTTTTTGGGACTGCTGGGGGGGATTTCTCCACATCTCCTTCTTTCATGCATTGAAGCCTGGCTAAATCCAACTCCACATCTGCGGCGTGCTCATACCAAACAGTTACATGACAGGGAAGGCGTCTGTTTATGCACTGTTGGTATATTTTTTCATTCAATCCCTCAGCAAACTGATCCAGCAAAGCCTCTTCCGACCACCCCCTCATATAAGCTGACAACTCCTGAAATTCCTGGACATAATCTGGCACAGTTTTGTCTCCCTGCTTCAGAGCCATAAATTTCAGGTGCCCGTGTCTTTCGGTCAAAGGGTCATCAAACCTCCTCCTCATGGCTGCCATAAAGTCATTAAAATTCCTCAGGAGAGGGGAATTGCATTTGTGTAGGCTAACCATCCATTCGGCTGCCTTTTTCTCTAAAGCCATCAACACCATCCTCACTTTCATTTCATCTGTCTCCAAATCAGGTCCATAGACTTCCATATAATTCCAGACCTGAATTATAAACAACCCAAGACTTTTGGGATCTCCATCATATTTTACGATTAAGGGAGGAACTTTTGCCATTCGGCGTCACCTGGGGGCCCCCTCTGCTCTTTGAGTGACTCTAGCTGGAGGGGGGGGGGAGGCTGGTTCTGGGTTTTCTTGCGCACAACCCCCCTCGGCCCCTTCATTCTCCCTTAAACTATGCATTGAGTACCTTTGTTCAAATTCCTCTGTCGGCTCCCTTTCCACTGCTCTCTCACAGTTTTTGCGTTCAGTCCATGCTTCTTCGAGAAGTCTCATGGTGTGGGAAAGCTTGTAATCTTCTTCTCCAGTGTCACCCCAATCTGCTGATTTTTTCCTTGGCCTCCTTCTCGTAACTCCAGCATCCAATTCCTCAGGCTCCTCTTTTTGTCCCACACCCCAAGTCCATCTGGGACGAACGGCAGGTTCTCCCACTCTTAGTTCGGCCAGCCTTTTGGTTAAAGATGGTCCCGCCGCTGCCCCCTCCTCTTCCTCCTGGTCACTTACATGCAAAGACATTTCTTTTCTTCTTGTGAGGGCACCCCCCTCGGTAGGTTTTAGCTCCAGGATGGGTGCGAAAGGAGACTCAGCTTATTGTCAGCATTGACTTCATTTAGTAATCAGGAAAGAAACCACTGGATTCCATTTTGATTGAAATCAAGTGTACTTTTACTAATTATAAATGAATAGTTGCAAAGCAAAGCTGAGTCTGGTTAATTAGGCGCAAAAGCGGATAATATCAAGTACAATTCAATCCCCTCCCCTTGGTACCCCTGTACATAGTCCAATTATAATGCACGCAACTGTCAGGTGGGAGATAACTTCAAAAAGTCTCATCAGGATGGAATGCCGGACAGTTAGCCTTGGCGGGAAATTCCCTTCTTCCACATGCGCAGTAAGGTGGTCAAATCAGCGACTAGAAACTTCCTCCAGCACATAATGATTCCCCTCCCAGATACCATGCCCTCTCTCCCCGTTTCAATGACAGCCGAAGCAGCAGCAAAGCAGAGGCTGACAATATTAAACTGACAAGACTGTACTGAATTAATTGGCAGCTGCTCTATATTGTCTTTGTTAAAAACATCTAACAAAGTATAATGCTAAGCTGAGGTTATCTTTAAAAGCCAAAGTACAAATCACTTAGATCACATTTATAGTTTGTTTAGATCTAATTCTCTTTTTAAACAACAAAACAAGTGAAATAAAAGCTAAAGTTACACAGCTGGGATTTTCAGATCATTTCATTCTTCTTCTCAGGATTGCAACATTTGCAGCAAATAGGAACTTCAAGGAAAGAACAGTGGGGGGTGGGGGCAGCAAGTGAACAAATCAGCAATAAATTGATACAACAATTACACTTTACACAATCCCAATTTGTGTTTGGTTTTCATTCTCACAGGAGTGTTTTGTTAAAAATGCACTGCTATTTTAAATAAAATTAATATTAAGATCCCCATCTTAGTTTAACTCTACATAACAGCACAATCCAATGCACGTTTATTCAGAAGGAAGCCCAACTACATCCAGGGAAGTTTAAACATTAAACCGAGTTAAGTTTAAGATTTCAGCCACATTTGATTTAAAATGAGCAAATATTGTGGAAAAGGACATCTAATTTAATCTTATACATATGGATAGATCTCACTTTTCCTGTTCCCAATTAGTCATAGTCATTAGTTAAATGAGCTATTTTTAGGATATTTAAACTAAATTAATAAATATTTAAACATGATAGCCCTTATTCTCCCAGCACATGCATCAGTGGGAGTTTTTAATAAGAGGGGGACAACCTTTGAGGCTTTAAATGTTGAGAATTCCTGCATGTTCCATAATATTAAAAATGCGACTTATCTCAACTTAATTAAAACTTGCTAATTTGACCATTTAAAATGCCAATTCTTTTCTGGAGTTATTTTAAGAAACTATCAAATCAAATGGTAAAAATGCTCTTTTCATGTCAAATATAGAACAGCCCTGAAACATAGAAAATAGAAAGCACATCTGAATCCAAATCATTGATGAAGATGTTGAAGAGTACTGGGCCTAAAACAGAGCCTTGGGGTACTCCATACTTCCCTCCATGTAGGTGCAGTTCCATTGAGGACTACATTGAGTGCGGTTGGTCAGCCAGTTACGAATCCATCTGGTGGTGATGCTGTCTAATTCACATTCTTCTACTTTATCTAGTAGTAGGTTTTTTTTATTTTTATTTTTTAGATTTTATTTAGCATTTATAGGCCGCCCTTTTCCCTAAGGGGACTCAGGGCGGCTTACAATAATAAGGGAAGGGGAGTGAAGACAAATATAGAAAAAAATGTGAAATAACTAAAAAGTACTAAAACACAACATTCACTCAGCATTCGGGAGGGGCAGAAGAGTTTATCCCCAGGCCTGACGGGCTAGCCAGATCTTAAGGGCTGTACGGAAGGCCTGGACTGTGGTCAGGGTACGAATCTCCACGGGGAGATTGTTCCATAGCGTCGGAGCAGCAACTGAGAAGGCTCTCCTCCGGGTAGTCGCCAGTCGGCACTGACTGGCGGATGGAATACGGAGGAGGCCCGCTCTATGCGATCTGATGGGACGCAGGGAGATTATTGGCAGAAGGCGGTCTCTCAAATAGTCAGATCCACTACCATGGAGCGCTTTATGGGTGGTAAGTAAGACCTTGAATTGCACCCGGAGATCTACAGGCAGCCAGCGCAGCTCGCGGAGGATAGGTGTTATGTGGGCGAACCGAGGTGCGCCCACAATCACTCGCGCGGCCGCGTTCTGTACTAGCTGAAGTCTCCGGGTGCTCTTCAAGGGCAGCCCCATGTAGAGCACGTTGCAGTATTCCAGCTTAGAGATCACAAGGGCTCGAGTGACCGTCGTGAGAGCCTCCCGATTCAGGTAGGGCCGCAACTGGCGCACCAGGCGAACCTGGGCAAATGTCCCCCTGGTCACAGCCGATAGATGGTGATCAAAACTCAGCTGTGGGTCCAGGAGGACTCCCAAGTTGCGGTCTACCTTATCAAATACCTTACTGAAGTCCAAGTAAACTATATTGATGGCATTCCTGTGGTTCACTAATTTTGTCACTGTCAAAGAATGCAATAAGATTAGTCTGGCATGATCTGTTTTTGACAAACCCATGTTGGATTTTGGCTATTACTTTGTTTACTTCTAGGTGTTCGCTAATTCGATGCTTTATTATCTTTTCCAGAATCTTTCCTGGATTGAGGTCAGGCTGATAGGTCTGTAGTTTCCTGGATCTATTTTTTTCCCTTTTTTGAAGATGGTTAGGTTAGGTTAGGTTTATATTGGTCTATTTCTTTTAAATAATTTGAATCCTTCTAGCTGTATGTTCCATTTGTGGGTTTCATCCCACCAAGTTTCTGTAATGGCAACAATATCGTATCTGCCCTCATTTACTTGAATTTCTAAGCATTAAGCAATTAATTGAATTAAGCAAAGGTTGAAATATATGGAATATGGATAAACATGATATTGATATTGATGTGGGGAGATTGTGAAAAACATGACAATAAAATGGAGTTGCTAACTGGTTGGATATAATTAATGGAAAGACAACTAAACAAAGCCCAAAATATATGAAATGTGGATAAATATGAAACTGACATGGGGAGGCTGTAAAACAGAGGTTTGCCATTTACTTTTATACATGATAATTAAACTGAGTGGCAAATTGACTGGAAACAACAACAGAAGGACAACTAAGCATGGGTTAAAATATATGAAACATGGATATATAATACATAAAACTTTTAAGATGTTGAAATAAAGCGAGATGTTTACCGTTTGTTATTCTATACAATAAATTAAGGGAATTGAAATGAATATTGAACAGCGAGGTTTGCCATTCATAGACAACTAAAGGTAATCTAATCCAAGACATGGAAAAATTAGAGAGGGAACATGAAATACTCTTATAGTATAGTATAATATTTATTGTCATTGTAATTAAATACAACGAAATTGGTTATAATGGGAAACTATTGAGACTTAAAGGCAGAATCACAAATTGGGGGGCGCGTACGGATGTATAATTATATAAAGATAACAACGAGATTAGCTGGGAATTGTAACCAGGTCCACATCTCGACCAAAATTAGGCTGGGGGGGATTTAAAAGTACAATGACTATATATGTATACTTTTTTGTTCTGTTTTTCTTTTTTTTTAAAGGATAATATATGTTTAAAATTAAATATGTACATTGAAAAGGAACTATGAATACCATCAACATAAAATGGAGCTTGCTCAGAATCTGAAATACACCAAGCAAGTGAGGTGAAGAGTGGGAAGAAAAGGAGAGAGGTAAGGGAAGAAAATAGGGATAGGAGAGAGGGTAGGAAGGGGATAGAGGAGAAGAGAAATGAGGAGTGGAAAGGGGAGAGAGGAGTAGGAGAGAGGAAGGGGAAGTAGAGAAGGGAAGGAGGACAGAGAGAAGAAAGGAGGTAGGGAGGGGGATGAGAGAGGGAGAAGAAAGTGAACGCACAAATATAGTGTATGGAGAGCAGAAGAGCCAATAACTGTTTTTTTTTTCTTTTTCTTTTGGGGAGTTGATGGTAAGATGAATTGATGTAAACATTTAATAATGCAATACGATGTATTATACTATATAATCGTATACATGTGATTATATGTTATGAAAATGAAAAATAAAAAACTTTATGGAAAAAAAAATCTTAATAGTTCTTGGTTGGATATCAAAAACAAAGTAAGACTCAAACAAACAAAGCAAAGGTAAGCATCAAACCCGCAAAAAGTATAATAATATCCATTATGACCAGTAATTAATTGACATTTAAGATTTTTTGGTTTAGAAGTTAAGGTGCTGGTCTAGGAACCAGAAACTGTCAGTCCTCATCCTGTTTTAGCCATGAAAACTGTCTCGGTGACTTTATATCTCAGCCGAACACAGGGCTGTTGTGGGAAAAATAGGATGAAGGAGCATTATTGCTGCCTTGAGTTATTTTTAAACAATAATAAAGGCAGGATAAAAATCAAGTAAATCAAGTAATAAATAAATTATGTCCCTATTTTATACTCTGTATCCTATCACAATGCTGCTCAATCTCAGCAACTTGAAAACATAGAAACATTAACTGCCAGAATTCCACAATCAAATATGTCGGGTAAGTCTAGTAGGAATGCACACAATTTAAAATTGCTAAGGTTGTAAAACAACGCCCATTATATTGATAAGGCAGAATGGATAAGAATGTAGGTACTATAACAGTCTGAAACAAAAACATCTGATTGTGTAAATGGACACGAGGCCTCATGTCTAAGCCACATCTCAATACTTGCTACACTTGCCATATTTCTTGTCAAATAGCTAGATGTTAATTATAATGCTCTATCATAAAATAAATCCATGCCAATGATGTTATGTTCATATCATATCTTTTAAAACTGTAATAGATATAAAAATTTCAATTCAGTAAATGCACTCAGCACTCAAACTAAATTTTCATTCAAATTTCTACTTAAGACTTGAATTCCTTTTCAGTGCTCTTTAACCCAGCTCTGCTCCCTCCTTCACTGAAAAGGGCAAAGACAACAGCCCAGCAAGTGGGACAGGGAAAACAGACTTCTTTTGTTCACTTTTTTCCTTTCAGTTTTCTATTGAGGTAAATAAGTGAAAAGCTCAGTCAGCCTTTAGTGGTTCTGAAGAAAGCGATGCAGCTAGCCTAAATGTACGCCCACATCAACATAGAACAGTGTCATGAAGCTTGAAAGACATCATGTTAGCCTTGCAAAGAAAACTTTTCAAGGAAAATTGATAAAGTGGTATTTACACACATATTATCAGTATCAATCATATTTGATGAAAATAAATTTTATTTTAAATTACATCTTCTGATATTTTAAAATCTGCATGAAAATCTTAATGCATACAGATGCATTAAATATAAATATTTAATCTGTACTGTATATAGATTATGACATGTATATTCTTTTTTCAGCTTACACAGCTAAAAAACAGACTTTAGTTGAATTTTATTAGCTTGATAATGCAAACTAAAACTTTGAATTACCATATTTCTCAGAATATAAGATGCACCTTTTTTCCTCAAAAAAGAGGCTGAAAATTTGGGTGCATCTTATATAACGAATACAGCATTTTTTGCCTCCCAAAGCCCCGCCCCCTTCACCAAAATAGCCATGCATATCCTTATGGAGGCTTTCAGGGAGCTTCTGGGGGCTGGAGAGGGCAGAAATGAGCAAAAAATGGGCCGTTTTTTGCCCCCCCCAACCCCCAGCACCACTCTATAAGCCTCCATAAGGCTATGCATGAATTTGTTTTTAAGAAAAATGGGCCCATTTTTGCAAAAAACAGGCCGTTTTGGGGAGGTTTGCAGAGTGCAAAAAACTTTTTTTTCCTTTTGGAAAGCTCTTTAACTGATTGATGAGAATTACATTAATCAAGTGCTGTGCCAGCAGAAAAGAAGTCTTAGGTGCTGCAGATTGTCAGCGATTTCCTTCTCCAGCACATGGATAAATACACCTGGAAACATCTACTTATCTACCTACTCTCTCTCTCTCCCTCCCTACTTACCTACTGCATTTCTCTCCCTCTCCCTCTCTTTCTCTCTCTATCCCTCTACCTACTTACCTACCTATCTACCCTCTCTCTGTCTCTCCCTACCTACCTACTGTATTTCTCTCTCTTTCTCTCCCTCTCTATCCCTCTATCTACCTACCTACTTTTTTTAAAAAATTGCCTCTTCAAAACCTTGGTGTGTCTTATACTCCGGTGCGTCTTATACTCCAAAAAATACGGTAAGCCCCATCATCTTTTCTAATGTTATTGGTTCTTACATTCTATCCTCTCAATTACAGTATATATTTAAAATCTGACAATTTAAAATAATTATAATATGTTAACTCTTGGAGCCTTAATGAACAATCACTTAAACAAGAGTCAGCAATGTACACAGCAGCTAAAAAAGGTAATACAACCCTTTATTGTATAAACAGAGGCATAGAATCAAAATCACATTAAGTATTAGTACCGCTTTATAAAACCTTAGTAACCCCACATCCAGTTTGGGTCACCACATTACAAAAAAGATGTTGAGAGTTTGTAAAAACTGCAAAGAAGAGCAACTAAGATTATTACAGGCCTGGAGACCAAAATATATGAAGAATGGCTGCAGGATAGGGGTTGGCTAAAAAAAAGAAGAATTAAGGGTGACATAATAGCAGCATTCCAGTATTTGAGGGGCTGCCACAAAGAAGAGGGGGTTAAATTATTCTCCAAAGCACCAGAGGACAGAACAAGAAACAATGGTTGGAAACTAATCAAAGAGAGAAGCAACCTGGAATTAAGAAGAAACTTCCTAACAGTGAGGGGACAACTAAACAGTGGAACAACTTGCCTCCAGAAATCATTGGCACTCCATCACTGGATGTTTTTAATAAGTTTTCTGAAATGGTATAAGATCTCCTGCTTGAGCAGGGTGGGTGGGTGGACTAGAAGAACTCCAAGGTCCCTTCCAGCTCTATTCTGATTATGATATTGCTGTTAACATGTTATCCATAAAGTATATTTCATGCATTAGGCATTAAGTAAATGATATAAGCAGTATGAATCATAAGATTGGTTCCAGACATTCTAATACAACTACCAACCAGATTTCTACCATGTTTCCCTGAAAATAAGATCCTGTCGTATATAGGCTCCAAAAGACGGATTAGGGGTTATTTTTGAAGAAACATGGTATCAGCCTCATCAACCCAGACGTGTTCCCCCCCCCCCATGCATGCAGAAGAGGCAGCAAGCACAAGAGGGGCAATGGTGTCTGGCAGCAGCTGCAGCCAACCAGCCCCTTGGCCAGCACATTCTGGGGGCTGCACAGCCCATGTAGGGCAGGTGAGTCGCAGTGCTGCAACCACCAGGCCGTCCAAGCACCAGGCGGAGGCAGAAGAGCAGGGAAGAGGCATGTGATCCAGCCCACCGGACACATCACATGGCTGCCTGTCCAGTCATGGCCACAGGCAAAAACAGTGGGACGGTACCCCCTCCATCCTGTCTGTCTTTGCTTGCCTGTAGCTACAACAGGTCAGGCAGCCACGCGGTACGTCCAGTGAGCCAGAAGGCGTGCCTCCCCATACCACTGCCTCTGCCTGCTGCTGCTGTTGCCACGAGGAAAGACAAGGCAGGTGGCGAGGCAGGGGGCATCAAGCTGCTGCCCCTGTGCACTTGGCCTCCGCTGTACAACGTCGTCCTCCAGCTCTGCTACACACTCGGAATGAGACTCCTGTGGCCAGCCACCCACTCTGCCCCATCGTCTGTCTCTGCTTGCCAGTGGCTATGATGGAGCAGGCAAACCCAGGGCCCATATGGCAAGCCAAATTGTGTGCTTCTCCCCGCACCTCTGCCTGCTGCTTGGAGGGCTGGCCTGGCAGTTGCAGTGGTCAGACTCACCTGTGGTGTGATGGCTGTGCAGCCCTGGAGTGCAACAGCCAAGGGACCAGCAGGCTGAGGCCAGACACCGTTGGTGTGCAAACAATATTTTCAAATGAACCAAAGCATAATGGGTATGCACATTTGTTGCATAGGGGTATGGGTCATGCAAGCTTTAACCTATTACAAAAAATGGCTGATCTGGCTGTAGGTTTGAATGTAAAAGATTGTGGGGCTTATTTGGAGGGGCTTATTTTTGGAAGTAGGGCTTGTATTACAAGCTCCCTAAAAAATCACGCTACGGCTTATTTTCTGGTTGGGTCTTATTTTCAGAAAAACACAGTAAATATTAAGATATTTAATAGTTGGAACGTTGGACAATGAGTAAGAACACACAGTATAGTTAATTGGTTAAAGAGAGCTGGCTACTGTATGAGGGAATCTTAGCTGTGATTGGTTGCTGAATGTAAAGGGGGAGTTTCCTTGTTTCCTGTATTTTTCCTGTGTGCTATGTCTTCTCTCTGTAATTTGCCTTCTGATGTTGTGTTGATTTACCTGATGATTCTCCTGTTTGCTACTTATTTATTGTAAATATATTTAGTTATATAAAACCATAAGTTCTTATCAGCGTTTCTGACTCCATTTGGACACCGGCTGTGCAATTCCCTGACAGGTTATAAGCCCAGAATACATACATACATACAACATACATACAGTACCTTTTATTGTACGTACGTACGTACGTACGTACGTACGTACGTACGTACGTACGTACGTACGTACGTATATATATATATATATATATATATATATATATATATATATACGGGTGAAATAAAAGGAAATGAGATGTAAATTGTAAACAGTGATTTGGAAAGAAGGATAGAAAACTTTGTTATTAAATATTATGGATGTTTAGCTAGAATAGGACATAAGGATTTAGTCTCATTGGAGGATTTTAGAAATAATAAATGAAATGCCAGTATGTGGTTATGTATTAAATCTTGGTATATTTTATGAGGAAGAATGTTTAAACAACTATAGTCAAATGAAAATGGAGGTATGATGACGGTAACATGTATAAATATCTGAATTAAAATACTTGAGTTAATATGAATTATGCTTGATGACTGTGGAAGAGATGCACGAAAGTCTTTTGTAACCAACTGATACACTTTCTACAGTATGTAAAAAAGGAAGATTTTATGTGTTGTGTTTGTTTTGAAAATAAAAAATAAAAAAAAACTTTAAAAAAAAGAGAAAGCAAAGAGACAGAAGAAAGAAGACACCCTGATTTCTGTGGTGAAGGCAAACAACAAAGACACTAAAGACATTTAGTTGTTGGACAGTGGGACAAGTGAGCATATTGTAAATAACCCAAAACTTTTTTCTAGTCTGGGACCAGCTGCCTAGGAATATATAATCATTCTTTTGTGCAAGGGCAAGGAACTGTATATGTACCATGTATTGGTAGATCATTCGATAAAGTTTTATGTGTACCAGAATTAGATTACAATTTGTGAGTGTGTCTTGCTGAGGGTATAAGGTAATTTTTGCATGTAATATCATAAATAATAACAAGATGTGTGAACAAAGTTTGAAAATGAACAATTTACAAGGAAACTGGTGACAGGGTGCAAACAATATTTTCAAATGAACCAAAGCATAATGGGTATGTGCATTTGTTGTGCAGAAGTCTGGGTCATGCAAGCTTTAGAATCTTACAGAAAAGGCCTGATCTAGCTGTAGGTTTGAATGTAAAAGATTGTGACAATTATTTGGATTGTGCTATTTGCAAAGAAGCCAAATCAAAAGTATACCGTCAGCAAAGTAGGGAAAGAAAATCAAAGTTTTTTTCAGTTAGTGCATGCTGATTTAATTGGCCCTCTACCCCCTTAAACTAGATTACTCTAGATATGGATTTTGCTATTTATTAGAAAGCACAACTGAAGTGTTTCAACAATTTAAACAAGGATTAATTTTTAAACAGAGAATATAATCAAAGGGTATGTCAGCTACAAAGGAACAACAAGGCACCACCCAATCTCAGACTCCCACTTTCAACTGCAACCAAGCACATTCGCCTGCTGACTATTTTGTCACCACAGGGTATTAATGCAACAACTCCCCAGTTGTCATTTGCTCAAAAAGAACTCACACCTGTAGCATTTCAGGGACTGTGCCAGAGCAGGTTGAGCCAGACACCCAAACTTAAGCCCAGCCCTGAATGCTAAGAAGGATTGGCTGATGTTGCTGCTGTGCCAAAGCCTGGCTGTCATTATATGGATGTGCACAACTGAGGCACACCCACACAGCAAGAGAAAGGAAGAGGGAGATTACCATGAGGACTCCAGTGCATGACAGAAATGCTAGGCCTTTAGATGACATGAGCTTCAGTTGCTACAACTGGAAGCCCTGACTGAAAACCAGATATTCAATGCCGCGTATCATCAAAACACCTTCAGACCAAACCAAAAAAGGAAACCCAGAGGCAGAAGGAGCAGGCAGACATTGTGGCCGTAAGGAGATGAAGGAAGACATGCCTCGATTCCTTCCTTCTCGATCTATCGCTCCCCTCCAGGCATGGCGATTTTTGCACGGGATTGAGCTGGCCCTGGGACCTTTGCAGTTTCCCTTTAAGGCCCCATCACGGCTAGTAGAGGTGAACATAATCCGCCTGCTGCCTAGGTTTTTGGCCTCTTGAAAAGGCAGGTGGAACTTGGAAGCGGCTCTCCCTCCTCACCGCCTGGCTTCTAAAGGGTGGATCCCAGGCGGTGGTGAGTCTGCCCCCACAAAACGGCGGCTGCCGGTTGCCATGGGGAGCCGCGAGCCAAGATTAGCTCGCAGCTCTCGCTGCGGAGCAGCTACTCAGCCCCCGGGTCTCCCAGGGTCTTTCTAGGAGATCGAACCGATGACAGCCACCCCGCCCCGCCCCGCATCTCAGCTTGCCTGAAACTCCTGCTGGAAAGCAGCGCAGACACATCCACCCCCCCACCCACCCCCCGATGCTAAGAGACATGCAACACTCACAGCCTCCGGTTGCAGAGCATCGATCGAAAGCGCCTCCTCCTTTGCTGGGGAAGCCGCTGGTTCTCGCGCAAACTCCCCTGCCAGCTTAATAGCGAAAGGCTCGCTCGAGCAAAGCCAGGCGAAGCAAAAGCAAAGCCGGCAGACGCGCTCTCGAGCCTCTCGCCTCTCCGCTCCTACGGAGGCAGCCCCGGCGCGCGCCCGCCCGAAGTCAAGAGGCGGTGGGAGGGGAGGGCTGCGCGCCTGCGAGGTTCGTCCTCCTCAGGCACCGCGCGAGTCGTGTCCTCGTCGGCCGGTCAGGCTTTCCGCCACACCTTGTGACGGGGTACGCGCTCTCGCAGAGGCACGCCCGCCCATCCATCCATCCTCCCGGCCTCTCTAACCGTGTCGGCCTAAAGTTTAGCCATGCGACGGCGGCCGCTGCTGCAGACGCGGCATGTGGATCGAGCTTTTTTAGCATATCTATGCAATGAATGCAGGAGGCAGGATTTGCGCGCCTACTGCCTCGTTGCAGAGTTGTTAAGTGGCACTTTTCTCCGGTACAGCAGAATGTACGCGCTGGCCCTCAACGCGGTGCTCAAATTCAGCCCTAAGCTTTTAGCATGAAAATAAGAGGCTCCTTGTATCAATTCATTGTTACTGCTTAAAGGTAGTCTGGTGTCTGTTGGGTTATTGTGTTGTTTTTTAAATGTTCCAAATAATAAAAACATGTTTCTATGTTTTAAAGCTTAAGAAGCCGTGAACTCTGATCTACTGTGAAAATAGTCTTGACATTAAAAATGGCCAGGCTAACTTTGTGCCAATGCAAATGTGCCTCCCACATAGATAGCATTGCACACACAATGACTGGACAAGCGTGTTCTCTCTCATACTGTCACTAAATTAGAATGAATGGATTTAAAACGCTCACATTTCTTTCCTGGCTACCTTGGCAGTGAAATGCATTAGACCAGTGGTCTCCAACCTTGGCAACTTTAAGACTTGTGGACTTCAACTCCCGAGGAACTCTGGGACTTGAAGTCTACAAGTCTTAAAGTTGCCAAGGTTGGAGACCACTGCATTAGACAGTCGCATAAGAAACTTCCCTGCACAAGTGCTGGAAATTAGCCTAAAAGTGAAGCAAAAAAGCAAAGTACTGTATATACTCGAGTATAAGCCTAGTTTTTCAGCCCACTTTTTGGGCTGAAAAAAGCCGCCTTGGCTTATACTCGAGTCAGTGAAAAATTTGCCCGAAATGGAGGAGAAAAAGGGGCGGGGCCATGCCGCTGGGTGACACTCGTGAATGGCCCAGTGCCCCTGTGAGTTTCCCCTCCCTCTGTGTCAGTTTGCCGCGCAGCGCGCACCGCACCATCCCCCCTCCTCACGTTCTAATGTAATGCAGGGCTGTCTTACGATTCCCCTTCCTCCCCCTCCTGCCGCTCTGCAACGATGTCCCACCTCCTCCTTGTTATGGCAAGCAGCCACATAGCGATGTCCCACCTCCTCTGGTACAGTGATCCAATGATAGGAATCACTGTGCCGTGTGTCATAGGAGGCGGGACATCGCTCCCGCGGCTGCACGGGACATCATCATCACAGCGGGACATCAGCATCATGAGGTGAGTGAAGTATTTAATTGAATACACCGCTAGTTTACTGTTTTTCTTTGAAATAAATATTCAAAAACATTATTGGTATCTATTTTTATTTTTGAAATTTACCGGTAGCTGCTGCATTTCCCACCCTAGGCTTATACTCGAGTCAATAACTTTTCCAGTTTTTTGTGGTAAAATTAGGTGCCTCGGCTTATATTCGGGTCGGCCTATACTCGAGTATATACGGTAGTTTGGCTTTTACAATCTATTATTGACTGTAGGAATCTGTACACCTGATAATCTTGGTTGCTGGGGTTGCACTCTTCCTAGCTAATGTTTCAATCAAAAAAGCCTAGAATTCAATTACTCAGTTTTATGCCTAATTATTAAAAGTAAACCCCACTGAATTTAGGTGTTATCAGGTTGAGTTTGACTATTGAGGACTGAATAGACAAATTGGCACCATTTTGTCCTACCTTTAGTACCTTGATGAAACAAAATTACGGAAAGCTGGTCACTAAGAAAATATCTCTTGCTAAGTGAAACAACTGTAAAGTGCATTTTGCCCCATTTTACGACCTTTCTTGCCACAGTTGTTAAGTGGATCACTGCAATTGTTAAGTTAATAACACGGTTGGCCTGCAATCTGAGAAGCTGAAGGAGGTAAACATAGAGACTTGAGGAATAACAGCATTTGAAAAAGTTAGAGAAATTAGTTTAGTTTACTTTATTGTCATTGCACCTCATACAACTAAATTAAATGCCATCTTCAGTGTACATCATATGTAAGAAAACTATAAAAATAAAACAAACACATCCTTCACATTCTATGCAACTGAATTGAAAACCCTCGATACTTGTTGCGTCCTCTCGATGCAGCCGGCAGGTGCGGCCAGAGCCTCAGGCTCCTGATTGGCTTTGGTGTGCCAGCCGGCCGGTGGGAGAAATGCTGGCCGCCGATTGGCTACCCGCCTGACAGCTGTCAAATATAAATAGCTGTCAGGCGGGCTCCGCTCTCATTCGTGTTCTGAGTTGTTGCCTGTTCTTCGTTCAATAAAGTTGACTCGTTTTACCTCAGAGCCTCGTCTTTAAAACTGGCGACGAGGATAATGTATGTATGTTTGTATGTTTATTATACTTGTATGCTGCCCTATTCCTGAGGGACTCAGGGCGGCTAACAAACAAGTGGGGAAGGGGGAAATACAAAAAATAAACAAAGACAAAATACAAAAAACAGATTAAAAGCAACGCAACGATCACGACAATTCAAGTGGGGCTGGGAACTCATCAGCCCCAGGCCTGCCGGAACAGCCAGGTCTTGACGGCTTTGCGGAAAGCCTGAAGGGTGGTGAGGGTCCGAATCTCCACGGGGAGATCGTTCCAGAGGGCCGGAGCAGCCACAGAGAAGGCCCTCCCCCGAGGGGTCGACAGTCGACATTGGCTAGCTGATGGTATTCAGAGGAGGCCTAATCTGTGGGATCTAATTGGTCGTAGGGAGGTAATTGGCAGGAGGCGGTCTCTCAAGTACCCAGGTCCAATACCATGTAGAGCTTTAAAAGTAATGACTAGCACCTTGAAGCGCGTCCGGAGTCCAACAGGCAGCCAGTGCAGCTCGCGGAGGATAGGTGTAACGTGGGTGTACCGAGGTGCACCCACAATCGCTCGTGCAGCTGCGTTCTGGATAAGCTGAAGTCTCCGAATGCTCTTCAAGGGCTGCCCCATGTAGAGCGCATTACAGTAGTCCAGTCTTGAGGTCACAAGGGCATCAAGGGCGTGAGTGACTGTTCTGAGGGCCTCCCGGTTCAGGTAGGGACACAATTGGTGCACCAGGTGAACCTGGGCAAATGTCCCCCTGGTCACAGCCGACAGATGATATTCTAAAGTCAGCTGTGGGTCCAGGAGGACTCCCAAATTGCGAACCCTGTCTGAGGGGCGTATAATTTCACCCCTCAACCTGAGAGATGGAATACAGGGCCAATCTTTGAGAGGGAAAAACACAAGCCACTCGGTCTTGTCAGGATTGAGTGCAAGCTTGTTCACACCCATCCAGATCCTGACAGCCTCCAGGCACTGACTACATCACTTCAACCACTTCACTGAGTTGGCACGGGGTGGACAGATACAACTGCGTATCGTCCGCGTATTGATGGTATTTTATCCCGTGCCAGCGAATGATCTCACCCAGTGGCTTCATGTAGATGTTAAACAGGAGGGGGGACAGGACCGAGCCCTGCGGCACCCCATACTTAAGGGGCCTAGGGGTCAACCTCTGCCCTCCGACCAACACCGATTGCGACCTGTCAGAGAGGTAGGAGGAGAACCATTGAAGAACGGTGCCTCCCACTCCCACCTCACGTAACCGCCGCAGAAGGATACCATGGTCGATGGTATCGAAAGCTGCTGAGAGGTCAAGAAGCACTAGGATGGAGGCATGGCCCCCATCCCTGGCTCTCCAGAGATCATCAATCAGTGCGACCAAAACAGTTTCCATGCTGTAGCCAGGCCTGAATCCAGACTGAAAGGAATCCAGATAATCGGTTTCATCCAAGGACTGCCGGAGCTGAGAGGCCACCACTTTCTCAACAACCTTTCCAACAAAGGGGAGGTTGGAAACTGGACGGTAGTTGCTTCAAATGGCTGGATCCAAAGATGGCTTCTTCAGGAGGGGTCTCACCACCGCCGCCTTTAAAAGAGGTGGGAAGGCTTCCTCCTGAAGAGAGGTGGTAACTATCGTCTGGATCCAGCCCTGTGTCACCTCCCTGCTGTTTGCGACCAGCCAGGAGGGGCACGGGTCCAGTACGCAAGTGGAGGCACTCACCGCTCCCATGGCCTTGGATGAGTGACACGGACCCCATTATCATCCCAGCCTTGGCTCCTTCTTCGGTTTTCATCGCTTTTTGCCCAGAGGCTGAATTCTGGGATGCTTTTCTTGAGAGGTTCGAGGTCTTCCTTCAGGCTCATGACCTCTCCGATCTCCCTGAGGGGAGGAGACAGGGCACCTTCCTCCATTACTGTGGCCCAGAAACGTTTGCCACCGCCAGGGCTCTTTCCGCACCCCAGTGCATACGATGCCTCTTGACCTCTTCATGGCTAGGCTCAAGCTCCACTATGAGCCAACGCCATCTAAGTACTCCCGCCGGCAGTACTTCAGGCGCTGCATCCAACGTGAGGGGCAAACTATCAGTCAGCACGTGGCTGAGCTGAGGGCTGCCGCAATAAATTGGGAGTTCGCTGACCTCGAGGATGCCCTGTTGGAGCAGTTCATTTATGGACTGCTCAATATTAACCTACATCGCCGCATCTTGTCCCGTGCAGAACTTTCTATGAAAATCGCGGTGGACGAAGCCCGCGCATATGAAATGGCCGGTCAGTCCACCCCCAACGTTCGGCGATTTCCTCCTTCTGCGATGCCTGCCTTGCCTCACTCCGCTGTGCATTGCCAAATGATGGTCGACGACCCCTATGCTGCTGCTGGTTCCTCCGTTGACCACCTCCAGTCTCTGCCCATTCAGGATGGCAGCGTGTGCCTCAGCTGTGGCGGCCACCATTCCAGGGCCTCCTGCCGTTTCCGAACTGCCCTTTGCCGCAAAGGAGGTAAGAAGGGCCACATCGCAGCTGTTTGCCGCTCCGTTCCGGGGGACGCTCGCAGTCCGAGACCTCCACTGTCTGCTTCTTCGCCCCATTTGCAGCCTTCCGACATCCACCTCCAGAGCCTCCTGCCACCCGCCTGGGGTGCTACACTGTCTCCGATCCCGAGGCCCCTCTGCCCGACAGGCAGCCCGACTCCGCCGCCTTCTCTTTCGGTGGCTGGGGTAAGATGCACCTCCACGTCTTACTCACCAGCCGCCCCTGCCGAATGGAACTGGACATGGGCTCGGCCTGCTCAATTATGTCCTGGGACACTCTGCGTGCTTTGCTACCACATCTTACGCCGAGCCAGCTGTCCCCTGCAAACTGCCTCCTGAGGGACTACCAGGGCAATCCTATCCCCATCCTGGGTTGCGGGAAGTTCCCTGTCCAGTATGGGAGGTTTAAGGGTTCCTTGCCCTTTGTTGTAGTCCGCAGCCTCCTTGCTTCCCTTCTGGGGCTAGATTGTTTAGGGCTTTTGGCTTTAGCATTGCCAGCATTAATTCTCTCCGCCTCGCCTCCTCCCTAGATTCCCTCCTGTCAGAGTTTGATGACATCTTCTCTGATGTTCTGGGTTGCTACAAAGGCAACCCCATCTCCCTTAATCTGGACCCTATGGTGGCTCCCATCTGCCTCAAGGCGCTACGGATTCCTTTCGCCCTGCGGGCTCGTGTAGATGCGGAGATCAATAAACTGATCTCTCAGGGCATATTGGAACCCGTAGATCACGCCCCATTGTGACCCCCATTGTGTTGCCTTTGAAGTCCGACGGATCCCTGAGGATCTACGTGGACTATAAGGCAACCATCAACAAGGCTCTGCAGATGCATCCCTCTCCCGTGCCAGTCGTGCAACACGTGTTGCACTCCTTGGGCCAGGGCAAGATTTTTGCTAAATTGGACCTGGCCCAAGCGTACCAGCAGTTGCCCATCGATGAGGCCTCTGCTACTGCCCAAACTATTGTGACCCACCGCAGGGTCTTCAAATACCGCCATTTGCAATTCGGGGTCAGCATAGCTCCTGGCATATTTCAGGGACTCATGGAGCATGTGCTCCATGGCATCCCGGGTGTGGTGCCCTATTTTGACGATGTCCTGATTGCTGCCCCGGACCAATCAGGACTCGTCAAGACCCTTAGGGCAGTGCTCTCTCGCTTTCAGGATGCTGGCTTGCACTTGAAATGCTCCAAGTGCCAGCTGGGCATCCGCTCTGTTGAGTTCCTGGGGTTTCTCATGGATTCCAGAGGAATCCACCCCACCCCTTCCAAAATTGAGGCCATTACCTCCACCCCCACTCCCTCTTCTAAGGCGGAGCTTCAGGCATTCCTGGGGCTCCTCAATTTCTATGCTTCCTTCATTCCCCATAAGGCATCCGTTGCGGAGCCTCTCCATCGCCTCCTAGATGCCTCCGCCCCTTGGCTTTGGACAGACCACGAGGTGCATGCACTCGTGGCTGTCAAAGCCCTTTTGACTTCTGCCCCCATGCTCATCCAATATGACGAGCACCTCCTGCTCATCCTTGCTTGTGATGGGTGTCGGCGCCTACCCCGATGGTTCAGAAACCCCGATTGCCTTTTACTTTCGCACCTTGTCCAAAGCTGAGCCGTTGTGGGGGTAAAACATTTTCACTCCTACCTGTACGGTCGCAAGTTCACCCTCCAGACCGACCACAAGCCTCTCTTTGGCATCCTTTCTGGCGACCGGCCCACCCCACCCCACCTATTCTTTCCCCCCGCATGGGTCGCTGGTCCGAGTTTAGTTTAGTTTGTTTAGTTTAGTTTATTTGTCTTGTATGCCGCCCACTCCCGAAGGACTCAGGGCGGCTCACAATAGACAAGGGAAGGGGGAGAGTTCCTCTCTTCCTACTCTTACTCCCTCCTCTACCGCCCCAGCAAACACATGGGCCACGCTGACTCCCTTAGCCATTGTCCGCTGCCCATCCCTGTCTCTAACCCAGCACCCACTATCTCGGTCACTGCCTTGACGGACAACCTCGCGTGTCCCCTCTCGGCCTCAGACATCTCCCAAGCCTCCCGGTCTGACCCCCTCCTCCAGAGAGTCCTGGATGCAGTTCGTCAGGGTTGGATGGTGGTGTCAGCACTCCTCCATTGAATAATTAGGAAAGAAAACCACGAGACTCCATTGATAGAAATCAAGTGTACTTTTACTAATTATAAATGATTAGAAGCGTAGCAAAGCGAAGACTGATTATTTAGGCGCGAAAGCAAATGATATATAGAATAACCCATTCCCCACCCCTTGGCATCCCAGTTACAATCCAATCGTAATTCTTCTAAGTGTCGAGATAACTTCGAAAGGCATCACCAAGATGGAATGTCGGTGCCGTTGGCCTTGGCGGGAACCTCCTCCGCATGCGCAGTAAGACAGGCAGCAGAAACTCCAGAATCTTCCTCCAGCACAATTAGTAATCCCCTCCCAAATACCATGCCCCCCCCTCCCCGTTTCAATGGCAGCCGAAGCAGCAGCAAAGCAGAGGCTGACAGGTGGAGACTCGCTCGGCCAAGTTCCTTCCGTTCTTTCACTGCTGGGACAAACTGTCCATCCTACAGGACTGCTTGCTCTGGGGTTCCAGGGTCGTGGTTCCTGCTGACCTCCGCCAGCAGGTCCTCCACCGCCTCCATGAGGGCCACCCGGGAATAGTGCGGATGAAGGTTCTCGGTCACAACTATGTCTGGTGGCCCTCCATGGATGCCGACATCGCTGCCTGGGTCCAGCGGTGCCCTCCCTGCCAAGCCGTTTGCCCTGCTCTGCCCTCCAGCCCTACCCGTCCCTGGGAGACCCCCCCTCCCTGTGGAGTTGCCTCCACCTCAACTTCTTTGGCCCCCTTGACGGCCTCACATTTCTCCTCATGGTGGACGCTCTGTCCAAATGGGTGGACATCTTCCCCATGATGTCTACCACCACCATCCAAATTCTGGATTGCCTTTTTACAACTCACGGCATCCCTGACATCATCGTCTCTGATAATGGCCCTCAATTTTCCTCTGCCCCCTTTCTCTCCTATCTGGCTTCCCTGGGCATCCGGCATGCCCCTGTTGCCCCCTATCACCCGGCTGGCAACAGCATGGCCAAGCGCGCCATGCGTTTGGCCAAGGAGGGCCTTGCCCGGCTCTCCCACCTACCATGGCCGTCCCGCCTCTGCACCTACCTCCTGGCGCAGCATTCCACTCCCTGCCAGGCCACCGGCAAAAGTCCTGTGGAAATCCTTATGGGTCGGCGCCTGAGAACCACCCTTGACCGCTTACACACCTCCTTCGCTCCCACTGCATGCCCCCTTCCCTCTACCCCTAGAGCTTTTCTGGTGGGTGAGGGGGTCTTCGCGCAGAACTATGCTGGAGACCCAAAGTGGCTACCAGGGGTCATACTAGATCTAACTGGACCCTGCTCTTATAGGGTCCAGCTTGACGATGGATGACTATGGCAGCGCCATCTAAACCAGCTGCGCCGCCAGACAACCGTGTGGCTGCCCCAACCGGCCACATCGTCTGCACAAGCACCGCAGCCGGGGCTTGCTTGCCCGTCGGCCACCTGACCTACCCAGCCATGACCAACCGTGGCTCAACCTTCTCCAGCCGCCTTCCCTGCTCCGCACCGCCGCGCACCACCCACCGCTTCAAGCGAAGGACACTTACCTTCAAACATTCCCGCTGGTCCAGGGGCCAGGCCTTCCAATCTGGTGCATCACAGCAACAGACCTCCTCCTCCAGCGACAACAGACACTCCCATTCCTCAGCGTTCGCAACGCGTGCACAAAAGACCATCCTATTTTCTTCTGTCCTTATTTTTTTTTCTTTTTTTTTTTTCCTTGTAAATGTGTTTTTATTTTCCATTTTCATTTCGTACAGTCACATATATACTGTGCATAACCGGGGCCATATAGCAATAAACAATAAACACAGCCATTCCTCTTGTCAACAATACCCCCCAAAATAGAAACCCAATGTACCTCTTCGACCCTCCATACACCCTTTCTTTGGCCCCCCCCTCCAACTTTCCATCTTCCCTCCAACATTCCCCTCTACCCTACTTCCCCTCCCCCTCTACCACTCCTCTCTCCCGGTACACTCCCTCCCTTCCTTCTCACCCTCCCTCCCATCCTCTCTCCCATCCTCTCTACCCCTCTTTCTTCTATCCATCTACTCCTCCCTTCAGTGTATTTCTACTATCTATTAATATATTCAGCTTGTCCTATTTTTACAGTGAAATTAAAGAGCAACAGTATACAAGTGCAGTCGCGTTACTTTAAAATCTAACATATACTATATATTCCCCCTCCCCTCCCTAACACCCCACCTCCCTCCCCCCCCGACTTCCCAGAGCCCGTACACGGTATAGGTTTTTAACAAATACAGTCTAAAATATATTAAGACAAAGGAAATAAAAAAAAGAAGTTAATAACATCTCTGCATTAAACTCAGCTTCTTCCTGTTGCACTAACTTTAAACAGTTTAGATTATTCCTAATCTTAAGCATAGGCTATCTGTAATTTCTTAGTCCCGTATTTGTTTTGTATATAGTCAATCCATTTTTTCCAGTCTCGTTTATATCTCTCATTTGAATGGTCTTTAAGATATGCCGATATTTTAGCCATCTTGGCTAGGTTTGTAATTTTCAATGTCCATTCTTGAGTTGTAGGCAAGTCTTCCTTCTTCCAGTATTGCACCACCAACAGTCTTGCTGACGTTATTAAGTGCAGAACCAAATTAGTCTCTACCGCTGTAAATTCAGTACATATACCTAGTAAAAATAACTGAGGAGTAAACTTTATCCTTCTTTTAAAAATATTTTGCATAATCCACCAGATTTTTATCCAAAATGCCTTAACCTTTTGACAAGTCCATCATATATGAAAATATGTAGCATCGAGAGAACCACATCTCCATTTAGGCTGTACATTCGGGTACATAGAAGCCAGCTTTTTAGGATCTAAATGCCATCTATAAAACATCTTATAAAAATTTTCTCTCAGGTTTTGTGCTTGTGTGAATTTCACATTTCTTACCCATATTCTTTCCCATGTGTCCAACATTATTGGTTCTTCAATATTTTGAGCCCACTTTTAACTAGTTCTGTTTCCGAATCCATCTGTATTAGTACATTATATATCCTCTTTATATGCATTAAACTTTGATCTCTTATTTGTTTAAACAAATTATCCTCAACTTTGACAAAACCAGTTTTTTGGTCTATTTTCCACCTGGCCTGTAATTGGCCATACTGGAACCATGTTTGAACTACCTTCTCCTCTTTCAATACCTCTAAATACCTCCCATTCCTCAGCGTTCCCAACGCGTGCACAGAAGACCATCCTATTTAAAGGACTACGCATGCGCTGTCTGGGGGGAAGGGTGTTGTATCCTTTCGACGCAGCCGGCAGGCGCGGCCAGAGCCTCAGGCTCCTGATTGGCTCTGGCGCGCCAGCCGGCCGGCGGGATAAATGCCAGCCACCGATTGGCTACCCGCCTGACAGCTGTCAAATATAAATAGCTGTCAGGCGGGCTCCGCTCTCGTTCGTGTTCTGAGTTGTTGCCTGTTCTTCGTTCAATAAAGTTGACTTGTTTTACCTCAGAGCCTCGTCTTTAAAAATACTGCATTAATATTACACTGTACCAGTGATGGGGAACCTTTTCAGCACTGAGTGTGTTCGTCAGGGCCACAATGCAGAAGAGGAGCTGCCCAGGAGGCATGTGTGCACTGGGAAATGAACTTACGGTTTCTACCATATGCCATAGGCATAAGCTGTACTGAGAATCAGAATAGATTAAATAGATTTAAAAATTAGAATTAGGGTAAGGTGACCAGATTTTCAGATTGGTAAAGAGGGACACCATTGACCCGGGGGGCGGGGCGCGGGGGGGGGGGGCGCTTGATTAAAAATTTTATATTTTGTCAAACATGACCCCAGGACACTGAAACCATCATAAATACGAATCTGTTGCCAAACATCAAAATTTTGATCACATGACCATGAGGATGCTGCAACGGTCGCTAAGTGTGAAAATGGTCACTAAGTGTGAAAATGGTGATCAGACACTTTTTTCAATGCCATTGTAACTTTGGTCACTAAATGAACTGTTTGAGACTTGCATTATAATGCCTTATGCCAGCTTACATTTTCAAGAGAGAGAAGCTAAACTCCTTGTTAGAATTGAAATAGAAATGAATAGAGTAGAGTAAAATAGAATAGAATAGTTTATTAGCCAAGTGTGATTGGACACACAAGGAATTTGTCTTTGGTGAATATGCTCTCAGTGTACATAAAGAAAAATAAAATAGTAAGATAGTGGGATCCTTGCTGCACCAAGCCTTCACTAATCCTCTCACTTTCATCAAAAACAGTAAAAATCACTCATGCTTTTTTATTTCTATTTATTATTTTGCTATGGCCACATATGAATATATATGCACATTCCAAACAGATTTTCTTACTAAACAGCCACCATTCTCATCCATAGGTCACTAAATGCCTCACCAACCTTTTCTGTATTCTTTCATTTCCTTCCATCCATTTTATTTATTTAACACAGAGTAGATTAGGCTGTCAGCCTTAGTCATTCTTCTAACATGACAACAATTCTTACCAACAAGGACGGTATTGGCACATTTTAGCTAATGCAACCTAAACATAACCAAAGCCTATTTCACTTCAAGTATGCTAACTTTATTCTATGCCTTCCCACGCATTACATGGCTTGAACGTTCGCGGATCACCACCAAATTGCACAGGTGGTTGTTCTACCAGATGGACATCCTTACTTTTTCTCGAAAACGGGAGAGAGGCTGCCTTTCCTAGTCTAGCCCCGTAACAACAACCCTACGAGGTAGGCTGGGTTTTAAAAAAAAGCGAGTGTTGGTGAATTCTGCAACTGCATCACCTCTTCGCTGCTCTCGCTTCCCAGGGAGCTCCCTTTCCTCTCACCAAGCAGCCCGTTCTCGGAACAAAACGGAGAGGCTCAGAGGCGGATACGCCTGGCAGTCGATGGGGACGGTGCTGAGAGGGGCGTGCGCTGGGAAAGGGAGCTTGCACGGTCCGCCTCTGAGCCTCTCCGCGCAGTCACCCCCTTCCCCGTCACGCCCCCCACCCCAAAAACAAACCACCAGCGCTCCTCCCGCTCCCCCACTCCCCAGGCCTGCAGCGCCTTTTCTTCCCGTTCGGCTCCGAGCCACCGTCACGGACCTCTTTTGGCTTCGCTCTAGGCACCGGCCGCTGCGCCGCCGTCCTCCCCTCCATCATTCCCCCTCCTCCCAGAGCACCACTGGAAACATGCCAACCTCAATACGGATGCAAAGGCGTCACATCGCCGCTACCCATGTTCACGAGGCGCCGGGCATTGCAGGGCGCAGAGGAAGCCAGCAGACAGACGGGAGACTTGGGGACGGGGGAAGGAAGAGATCCCGTCCAGGGTGAAAAGAGGGAAAAGCGGAGAGCCTACCCTGGATGGGATCTCTTCCTCCCTCTCCCCCCGGTCTCCCGTCTGTCTGCTGGATTCCTCTGTGCCCTGCGATGCCCGTCTGGGTTGGCTTCCTTGGACACTCAGCTGCCACCCCCACCCCCACCTTCCCTCCGACCAACTGTCAGTTTATTCTTTCTGCACGTGAAAGCGCTTTAGTCAGTGGAGTGTGTGCTGGGAGGAATCTCTCTTCTCCTCCCTGCACGGACCCCACGGTGCCTGCATCAGAGCTCGGGCGGGATTCAGGTGAAGGAAAGGACTTTTCTTTTGCCAGCATCAGAGCTCGGGCAAGCAAAAGCAAGTATTTTAATCAGTGGGCTATGCGCAGGAACGAATATATCCCCTCCTCCATGCACGCATCCACTGAATAAAGTGCTTCCTCTGGCCCGCCTGATCTCTGCTGCGGGCGAAAGGGAGCTGGGAGGATGGGAGATTCCTCTCTCCACGTGAAAGCGCTTTAGTCAGTGGAGTTCGTGCTGGGAGGAATCTCTCTTCTCCTCCCTGCACGGACCCCACGGACCCCAATTCCACTTATGGCCTCAGGTCTATTTACCAGTTAGAGGGTCTGGAATTGATCGTTGCCAATTGGGGGGCGCAGAGGAACCCAGCAGAGAGACGGGAGACCGGGGGAGGGGGGAAGGAAGAGATCCCATCCATGGTAAAAAGAGGGAAAAGCGGAGAGCCTACCCTGGACGGGATCTCTTCCTCCCCCACCCCCCGATCTCCCGTCTGTCTGCTGAGTTCCTCTGTACCCTGCGATGCCTGGTGCCTCGTGAACATGGGTGGTGGCGATGTGACGCCTTTGCAGGTGCCTCAGTTGATCGTGGGCGGATCTCAATTGATGAGGAACTCAATAATGCTGGCACATAAAGCTTTTTTTCCCCCTCGGAAACTGAAGCTCCTTTAAAGAAAAAGGGAAGGGCGGGCAGCTTCACGTGAGTGAGTAACTCCGGCGGTGGGAATCGGGAGGCTTCGGGTGGGCAGCGGCGCTTCCCTTGCAAACGGGGATCAGCGCACTCGCCGCCTCCCCCTCCCCCGGGAGGAGCTCTGCAGTGGGACAGACGAATGGAGGGGGAGATCACCCCTTCCTTCTCCGAGCCCCCAAACCCCGTCTTCCCTGGCCTGCACCCCTGCGCCCAGGCTCCTTTGGGTTTGGGGCTAATCCGAATGGGTGGAGCAGGGGATCCCCAGGGCAGAGGCCTCCCGGTGCAACGGTCTTCCGCAGCTCCGGAGCTAACCTTCGCCTTCCCGCCCAGGATTGCAAGGCTGGAGGCCTCGGCAGCAGCCACCCCCACCCCCAGCCGGCCAACCCTCGCCCGTACCATGAGTTTACCGGCCAGGTATCCATTGAGCTGGAGGGCAGGCACCGTGGCTTCCTCACGGCTAGTCTCGCTGCTTTCCCCGGGCTCGGCTCCATTTCCTCCCCGCCCATTTTCGCTCCCTCGACTGAGGCCTTCACCCCGCCCAAACCTACCTGCCAGCGGACCCTTGCTACGAACCTCCGCAAGGAGAACCGATACACGTGGCCGCCTCTTTTCCCTTCCGCGGCCACTTCCAGCCTGCCTTCTCACATGCTGGTCAAGCGCTTCCCGCCCGTCCTTCGCTTTGGGGATCCTTCGCTTGCTCTCTTCGGCACGCTTTGCATTTTAGCCCTCACTTCTCATCTCTGCCTCCCCGGCTCAGCTGCGCCCTCGCTTCCCCCACTCGCCAACGATCATCCCAGAGGCTCCAAGCAGAGACTGAAGGAAGACTGCATTTCAGTTAGCGCACCTCGGAGTCACCGATGCCGGCTTCCCCGCTGCGACTGGCGGGAACGGCAATGAAAGCTCGGGCTTCACTCCTCCGTCTGGGGCTGCGGCTAACAGGGACGGCCAAGCGCTTTCCTCAAAAACCCCGCCTTCCACACACACACGGCTTCCAAAATCCGGGGAGTTGCGGGGAGGGACGATCTTCTTCACCTCTCTCAGGTTGCCCGGTTCCCCTCCCCAGTTCCTCTCATGAGTAGCTCGCAAGGGAAGGCCTTCCCTTCCCTTGCTAAAGGCCACCGCCGCCCACCCGAAGCGGCGAAGCCTCCCGATTCCCACCGGCACCGGAGTTACTCACCAGGGCAGTGCAGCAAAAACAAACAGCGAAGGCGAAATGAAATGGAGACTCGTGAGAGTCACGACTTGCGCGGCGTGCTTAAGCGGACTCCAGCCAATCAGTGAGCTGGCTGGGATGGAAAATTTTAAGCACCCTCGTGCGTGCTTAAAGTTTTCCATCCTAGCCAGCTCACTGATTGGCTGGAGTCCAGGCCAATTAAATCAGTGAGCGGCAGGCTGGGCTGGCTTAAATTTGTAGGTAGCATAGAACAGAACGATGAGCCAGCCCAGCAGCTGATGGACGGGAGCTGCGAGCGCCAAAAAAGCGTGCCTTTTAAAAAAGCGGGCGGGACGCGGGAAAATGTATCAAAAAGCGGGGGTGTCCCGCCAAAAGCGGGACGTCTGGTCACCTTAAATTAGGGGGAATATAGTTATACATGATTTTGTATAATATATTTAAAATGAATGTTAGAGGTTATGATTAGATTTTGAAAAAGGATATTAGATATGCCTAAGAATAGGGTTATGACTATTATAAATATGGATTAATTGAAAATTGAAGGAATATGTGCCGATATAAATACACTGTATTTTTCAGTGTGTAAGATGCACCAAGATTTTGAAGAGGTAAATTTTTTAAAAAGTTTTTCTGCAGACCTCCCAAACCCTCTGCATCAGTGGTGGGCTGCAGGTGGTACGTCCCGATATGGGTGTACAGGAGCCTGCCACGAGCACCGGATATCATTCCGGTGTGCTGCTCCAGAGGGCCCACCCGCCCGAGCTTCTTACCAGTCTTTTAAGTCTTCAGCGCTTCCGTGCACGCGCATGGTGCATACAGCACCTGCGCGATGCTCCGTTGAGCAGCTGGAGCGTCATAGAGGTGGTAATACGCATGCACGTGCTGCACGCATCCATGTGGACATCACCGGGCCTGTTCCAACTGTACTGTTTGGAGCCAAGGTGGCGCAGTGGTTAAATGCAGCACTGCAGGCTACTGCTAGATCAGCAGGTCAGCGGTTCAAATCTCACCGGCTCAGGGTTGACTCAGCCTTCCATCCTTCCGAGGTGGGTAAAATGAGGACCCAGATTGTTGGGGGCAATATGCTGACTCTCTGTAAACCGCTTAGAGAGGCCTGAAAGGCCTATGAAGCGGTATATAAGTCTACTGCTATTGCTATTGCTATGAGACTGTTTGGAACGGGATCCGGAAACCAACACTGCTCTACACGCTTCATTTTTTGTGAAAAACATGCATGCAGAGAGTTTGAGAGGCCTGCAAAGTGCTTCTAGGGGGTGGGGGGGGGAAACAAGCAAAAAAATGGCCAATTTTCCCTTGTTTTTGCCCTTCCCAGCCCCCAGGAGCATTTTGCAAGCCTCTCAACCCCTCTGCACGTACATTTTTGTGAAGGGGCGTTTTGGGAGGACAAAAATGCTGTATTCAGTTTATAAGCACCCAGATTTTAACTCTCTTTTTTTGGGGGGGGGGAAGGTGCATCTTATACTCTGAAAAATACAATATATAATAATACCAGACTATGACTATTAGAAGGATGTAGTAAATATTGATTAATTGAAAATTGAAGGAATACGAGCTGATATTAATATATATAACACTAGACTATGTTCATTCGATTAATGTAGTAATATTTATTTATATATATTGGTTTTGTACCAAAATGAACAATAGTCAGATGCCATATGGTTTATGCAATGATATTGATGATATTAGTGTGTTTTAAAAACTTTACCCAGAAATAATAATCTGTTCACTCTGCCCGGTTTTCCGTGCCAGGAGGCTTGCAAAGGCAGAGCTGGGTCTCAGAGGGGCCAGTGATAGAGAGGGGAAGCTCGGAGGATCACTTTCAAATATGGCGCCAGAGAGACTGGCCTTTATGGCTGGATCCAGAGGCGTGACAGCCTGATAAATGGAGAAGGAAGCGAGAAGAGGGAAACAGCTGAAAGTATCGGTGGAGTTCAAGGAGTTGGAATGAAATACTGGGGTGACTCGCAGGAAGCGTGAACCTATAGCTTGGCGGGTGAGTGAGTCTCCAAGATGGAAAAAAAGGGGGCATTTTAGTGGTGGGAGCAGAGCCTTGAGAAGACGGAGTTAACATTCAGAGAAGGAATGGAGGAAATGTGCTGATGACTTGAGCTTGCTGGACAGTTACCACAGGCAGAAGGAACACGAGCTGAGATTGTTATTAGACTGGGACTAAACAGACTAAACAGATTGCAAAAAAGGAAAAAACTAACTATAAGAAGCTTCTGTCTGGGAAGAAGACAATGGAGATTTGATCTGGCAGGGGAAGGGAGAGAACTGTGATAGTGACTGTGCTAAATAGACAGAAGGCAATATCCTGGACATTAAGGGAGGAGAAGCTGATGCAACAATAAGAACAACGAAAAAGAACTTTCTAAGTTTCTGGAAATCTGTGCAATCTAAGTAACCTGATACAATTATATAAAATACTGTATAGCTATTATTTACTGTATAGCTGTTCATTTAAAACTAGACTTGGAACTTTATATAGAATACTTTAAAGACCTTTATATTTTATACTTTCTGACATATAGTCTCATAGATACATATAGATATTACCCAGTGGACATATACGTATGTGAAAGCAAACTTATATAGTATAAGTATATTTATATATCCTATATATTTTTATAATGTAATCAATTTAATAATCAAGTAAAAATTACATATATTTATTTATATTTATATTTTTATAAGTAGACTTAAGGTATTAAACAAATCAGGTTCCAATTCATGCCAGGGAAGAGTATTTTAGGGAGCTTTATACTGTTGCAGAAAATGACAGGCTTTAGACTTCTCAGGATACAGGAAAAGTTTATTTGGCAGCCAGGTTCAGAAAGCTAGCCCATGGCTTAGCATTGCAAGTTGTGAACAACCTTAATTATCGAAGCACACATTCTTATACATTCTCAAAAGCATTGCAACACGGAAATACTTAACACATTTCTTAGTGGTTACCTTGAGGAGAAAACCGTATATGGGGTGTTACTTCTCCTTTTGTTTATGGAGTACGTGTCATTAACAAACTTTAATTGAACCTTGGACTTTTGACATCTTGTGGTTAGGCACTGGCTTCCTGTTCTTCTGCAAGCTGCAATACTGTCTATGTGGCTTTAATATAAAAGTAAAGGCGCTCTAAGAGGCTGTCCAGCCTGACCCAGTAGGTTTCACACTTAATGTCCAAATCTCACTTTACGACTGCTTTAATACAGATCCTGACTATGTAACCAAGGAGAGTCAAGATAGTTTGGACCTAACTCCTTACTGGCCCCCTGTTACACCAGAAGAAATATCCTGGTTGATTGGAGCCCTAAAGGCTAATAAGGCACCCGGGGCTGATAATGTCCTGCCAGAAATAATCAAAAAGAATGCCAGTTGGTGGGCTCCACTTTTAGCATCACTGTTTACATTTATAGATAAAACAGGCCATGTGCCTTGAGAGTGGGGAGTAGCAATTATCATACCAATTTTTTAAAAAGGTAATAGAAATGACCCAGGCAACTATAGACCCATTAGTCTTCTAAGCGTTATTAGTAAACTGTATGCCAAACACCTAAATTATAAATTATCAACATTGGCTAATTTCAGGGGGGGGGGGATAATCAAAGACGAACAAGCCGGTTTTAGAGAAGGAAGATCTATGGTGGATCATATTTTGGTACTCCACATTTAGTACAAAAATACACATATAAAAAAAAAATCCTCTCTTTTTGTGGCCTTCCTTGATTTTAAGCAGGCCTTTGATTCAATATCCAGGATCACCCTCTGGGAGAAATTAAAATGCACCTCTATTGATAAACGCCTCCTCTTCCTCATACAAAAATTGTATGCCAATTCCACCTTGAAAGTGAGGTGTAATCCCCAAGGGAGTTTAACCATCTCAGTAAGGGTACAAAAAGGGGTACGGCAGGGTTGCATCCTGTCCCCCTCCCTCTTTAACTTCTATATTAATCCCCTGATTGATCTCTTACAGAACCCTGATTTCCATCCTCCTAACCTACACAACGCAAAGTGCCAATTATCTTATATGCTGATGACGCCGCTATCATTTCACAAACCCCTGTAGGACTGAAGAGAGCAATTAGGGCAACACTCAGCTATTGCAAGCAAAATAAGCTGGTCCTTAATTTTGATAAATTTTAGTTTTTGCTAAAAGACTAAGCCAATACTAAGCCTCTGGAAAATAGAAGGACATAGTTTGGAACATGTTAGAATATTTATTATTATTTATTTGTCTTGTCTTGTATGCCACCCACTCCCTGAGGACTCCGGGCGGCTCACAAAAGACAAGGGAAAGGGGGGAACAAGACAAAGACAACATATTAAAAACAAAACCAACATTCACAATTTCTGTGGAGGTAGGTGCTTCTCAGCTCCCCCCAACCAGCTGGAACAGCCAGGACTTGGTGGCTTTGCGGAAGGCCGGGAGGGTAGTAAGGATCTGGATCTCAACAGGGAGCTCGTTCCAGAGGGCCGGAGCTGCAACAGAGAAGGCTCTCCCCCGGGGAGTCGCCAGCCGACATTGGCTGGCAGATGGAATCCGGAGGAGACCCAACCTGTGCGATCTAATTGGTCTGAGAGAGGTAATCGGCAGGAGGCGGTCTCTCAGGTACCCAAGTCCGATGCCTTGTAGAGCTTTATAGGTAGCGACCAGCACCTTGAAGCGGATTCGGAGACTAATAGGTAGCCAGTGCAGCTCGCAGAGGATAGGTGTAACGTGGGTGTACCTTGGTGCACCCACAATCGCTTGCACGGCTGCATTCTGGACTAATTGGAGTCTTCGAACACTCTTCAAGGGCAGCCCCATGTAGAGCGCATTACAATAATCCAATTTAGATACCTTGGGGTGGTTTTCCACTCGCAAGGGACATGGAAGGCACACCTGGATCACACATTGCAAGTAGCCAATAGGTCCTCAAATGCAATTAAACATTTCTTTTATACAGGTGGAGGTCAGTTAGTACCTGCTGCCTTAAAACTTTTTGAGGCCAAAACATTGGCACAAATTCTATATAGGGCACAAACAGGAATCCTTGCAAAGAGAGACTTGCTAGAAACCATACAAACCAAATTCCTGCGAGCCATCTTAGCCGCACCCAATGGAACTCCAAATGCCCAGTTAAGAATTGAGACAGGCATGCCTCAAATTCAGGTAAGGGCCTGGAAGATGATGACCATTCATTGGCTTAAAATGCATTTCTTTCCAGAGGGACTGTCCCCACTAGTGTTGACTGACAATTTCTCCTCCCCCTGGAAACAGGCAATTGATCACAAGCTGGGCTCTTATGGGCTCTCACCGGTATTCTTAATGTCCCTAGGCTTTGTAGTAATCAATAGAATGAGGGACATGGAGTTCCAAGAAGAATTAAATAGGTTGCCTTTCCACAGTAGGGACAGAATCAAACAGGATGTGTGGGAATCGGCAAGATATCTGAATGACCTGATCTCTCCAAAACAAAGAATAGCTTTATTCAGAGCCAGATTTAACATTCTTCCCTCAGCACTCCTCCAGGGCAGGTATAAAAGAACACCTATAGCCGAACGCGTTTGTATATGTGGTAAAGGAGAAGTGGAAGATAATTCACATGTACTATTACACTGCGAGCTATACAGAGCTTGTAGGTCTGCACATATTCTCCCCTTATTAGAGAGATTGCCAGGGAGGGCAGACAATGTTTATCTAGGCTTTCTCCTCCAGGACACTAACCTCGTTACCAAGTATGCAGTGGCAAAGTTCTGTGCTGCTGCAATGTCCATAAGAAAAAAATTGGCTACAGAAGTATAGTTGTCATCTTGTACCAATTATCTGGACATATCTCTAACAATCTTTGGACCATTGTATTTACTCCTATACTTAAGAGTGTCAGCCTCTGCTTTGCTGCTGCTTCGGCTGCCATTGAAACAGGGAGGGAGGGCATGGTATTTGGGTGGGGTTTACTAATTGTGCTGGAGGAAGATTCTGGAGTTCTGCTGCCTGTCGGACTGCGCATGCGGAGGAGGTTCCCGCCAAGGCCAACGGCACCGACATTCCATCTTGGTGATGCCTTTTGAAGTTATCTCACACCTGACACTTGGGAGAATTATGATTGGACTGCAACTGGGATGCCAAGGGGTGGGGAATGGGTTATTTTATATATCACTCGCTTTCGCACCTAAATAATCAGTCTTCGCTTTGCTACGCTTCTAATCATTTATAATTAGTAAAAGTACACTTGATTTCTATCAATGGACTCTCGTGGTTTTCTTTCCTAATTATTCAATGAAGAGGTGCTGACAGTAAGCGAAGACTCACTCGCACCCCACCAAGAGGTCTCAACCTACCGTGGGGTGTGTACTCAAAAGAAGGAACGGAGAAAAAGATGTCATTGCAAGTGAGCGATGATGAGGAGACTGGAAGAGAAACTGCAGAACCATCTTTACCTGAAAAGCTAGCTGGGTTGAGGATAGAAGAAACTGCAGTTCGGCCCCGATGGACTTTGGGAGTGGGGCAAAAGGAAGATTGTGAGAGTTTGGATGCTGGAGTTACCAGGAGAAAACAAAAGAAAAAAACCAGCCGACTCGGAAGAAGCTATAACCGAGCGGAGGTCCCTAGAAAGAGAACAAACGGAAGAATTTGAACAAAGGTACTCTATGCATAAATTTAGGGAGGGTGAAGAGGCCGAGGGGGGATGGGAGCAAACAAACCCAGAAACAGCCTCCCCCCCCAGCCAGAGCTGCTGCCAGAGTAGGGGGGGGGCAGAAGATGCAGAATGGCAAAAGTCCCTCCCTTGCCAGTAAAATATAATGGAAATCCCAGGGACCTGGGTCTCTTTGTTATACAGATTTGGAATTATATGGAAATTTATGGGCCCGATTTAGAAACAGATGAGATGAAGGTGCGAATGGTTTTACTTTCTTTGGAGGGAAAAGTGGCCGATTGGATGGTCAGCTTACACCAATGTAACTCCCCCCTCCTGAGGAATTTTGATGTCTTTATGACTGCACTAAAGAGGAGATTTGATGATCCACTGATTGAGAAACAGGGGAAGGTGAAATTTATGGCCCTCAAACAGGGAGATAGACCGGTGGCTGAATATATTCAGGAGTTTCAACAGCTTTCTTCTTATATGAGAGGCTGGTCTGAAGAGGCGCTGCTCGACCAGTTTGCATTGGGATTAAATGAGGACATTTACCAACAATGTGTTAACAGACACCTTCCCAAGCGAGTTACAGCTTGGTATGAAAATGCAGCAGACGTTGAGCTCGACTTGATTAGACTTCAACGTGTGAAAGAGGAGAAAGCAGAGAGATCACCCCCCCCAGCTCAAAGGGCCCCATTCCACATCGGGGTGAAGGGAAGGGAAGCTCCACCGGCAAGGCCAAGCCTTTCACGTGCTTCCGTTGTGGGAAAGGGGGCTATCGCGCCATGGATTGCCACGTTAAACTTCCTGCAACCGCCCTGTCCCCTGCCAAGAGGGAAGGGAAGACTAGCAAGGCCCCAGGGAGGAAGAAAGAGGCTGCTTTCGCTGCTGAAAATACCCCCCAGCGTTTCCGGCAGGAGGCGGAAGAAGAAGCGGATGTGACCACCAGCTCCTCTGATGACTCCGATGACGATGCTTCGCCTCGTTGGGTGAGTTCGAATAAAGGCCCCATGTTGATCCCAATAGAGTTAAGGGTGCCACCCGATGGGGAGACAGAACAGCTTCCCGCCCTCCTTGATTCGGGCTGTTCTAGATGTATGATTAATCCTGCAATGGTTGAAAAACTGGGCTTGAAATTGAGGACTTTGAAAATCCCTATTGTTTTTTGCCAAATCGATGGATCCATTGCAGGGGGTGGCCCTGCCCATTTCTACACTGAACCTCTAGAGATGAAAATGGGCACCCATGTGGAATTGATCTCTTTTATTGTGGCTCCTGGAATGGACAGACCCCTTATTTTGGGACTCCCCTGGCTTCGTAAATGGAACCCTCGCATTAACTGGAGGGAGGGGTGGCTGCGTATTCGGACCAGCACAGCCCCAGACGGGAAGGCCGACGCCCCAGAGCCTGCTGGCTCCAGCCCCGCATTGGCCACCAGGGGCCAGGAGAAAATTGAGGGGGAAGAAAAGATGCCAAAAGAGTATTGGGACCTGAAGGGGGTTTTTAGTGAAAAATCTTCAGATAAACTTCCACCCCACAGACCTACTGATTGCTCCATCGATATTTTGCCTGGAGTAAAGCTTCCAAAGCCCCAAATATATTCAATGTCTCCTAGGGAAATGGAGGAAATGAGGAAATCCATTGATAAAAACTTGAAAAGGGGTTTCATTGAGCCAGCACGGCCCAAGGTGGCAGCGCCTGTGTTGTTCAGAGAAAAGAAAGATGGCTCCCTGAGATTATGTGTTAATTTCAAAAACTTGAACTGCATCTCAGCTCAGAACCTATACCCATTACCACTGATGAAGGACATGCTGGCCCAACTGGGAAAGGGACGTATTTTCACTAAATTGGACCTCAGAGAAGCATACTATAGGGTCCGCATAAAGGAGGGGGATGAGTGGAAGATGGCTTTCAACTGCCCCCTGGGTTGTTTCCAGTTCCGGGTAATGCACTTTGGCCTGCAGGGGGCACCAGCAGTTTTCATGCAATTAATTAATGAAATTTTGCATGACCACCTTTACAAGGGCGTTATCGTATATTTAGATGATATCCTTATTTACACTCAAACATATGACGAACATGTCAAGTTGGTCCGCACTGTCCTGAAGAAGCTCCGAGCCGCTGAACTTTATGCCAAGTTATCCAAATGTGAGTTTCACCAAGAGAAGATAGACTACCTTGGGTATCGTATCTCCCCCGCTGGTATTGAGATGGACCCCGCTAAGGTCAAGGCGGTCACTGAATGGGAGGCGCCCCGTACACGTAGGCAATTACAGAAATTTTTGGGTTTTGCCAATTTCTATCGTCAGTTCATCCTTTCTTTTGCCAAAATTGCACTTCCCATCACTAATTTGTTGAAGTCCAAAGGTGGGCCTAAACCTAAGCCTAGCAAGCCATTGAATTGGACCATGGAGTGTCAAGCTGCTTTTGAGAAGTTGAAACGACTCTTTGCCGCAGAACCGGTTCTGAAGCATCCGGAGATGGACAAGCCTTGTGTCGTTCAAGCTGATGCCAGCGACGTGGCAGTAGGGGCCTTCTTGCTTCAGACTAACGAGCAAGGTAAATTACAACCGTGTGCATACACCTCCCGTAAACTCACAGACACGGAAAGACGTTGGGCAATCTGGGAGAAGGAAGCATTTGCTGTACATTGGGCTTTGGCCACGTGGCACCACTTTCTGGAGGGCGCTAAGCACCCGTTTGAGGTGTGGACTGACCATAAGAACTTGGAAGCTTTGAGGACTCCCAGACGCCTCTCCCCTAAGCAGATGCGCTGGGCTCAGCATTTCAATCGGTTCAATTTCACACTCAAGTACATCCCAGGAGGGAAAAATTTTATGGCTGATGCTTTGTCCAGACTTCCTCAATACAACTGCTCTAAGCTCAGTGTTATCCAGCCCGTGGTTCCCACGTCCAGCCTCGCTGCTCCTGTTGTTACTAGGCAACAGTCACGCTCAAAGGTGGAAGTGTCTCAAGATTTTCTCTCCAATCTCAAAAAGGCCCTTCCCCAAGATGATTGGTTCCAGCAGCATCAAGGTGAATGCACTATGAGGGACGATTTGCCATGGATTGGAGCGAAACTTTACATCCCTGCCTCTCTTCATCTCGTTGTCCTCCAACGGGCTCATGATTCCAAGTTAGCGGGGCATTTTGGATTTGTGAAGATGCTGCATTTGGTGAAATGGCAATTTTGGTGGCCCCCTTTGAAGAAGGACATTGAACTTTATGTTGCCAGCTGTCCAGTCTGTGCAGCCGCTAAACGCCCGCCGGGGAAACCACAGGGTTTACTCCAGACTGTAGCCCGCCCTGTCGCCCCCTGGAAGGAAATTTCTATGGACTTTATTGTCGAACTTCCTGAGAGCCAGGGGCACACCGTTATATGGGTGGTTACTGACTTATTTTCCAAACAAGTTCATTTTATTCCGTGCCATAAGATTCCTTCTGCAAAGGCACTTGCTAAACTCTTCATTTCTCACATTTATCGTTTGCATGGCGTGCCTGATCGCATCATTTCTGATAGAGGTGTGCAATTCACTTCTGTTTTTTGGAAGGAATTTCTTAAGCGCATTGGCTCCGCCCAGGGTCTAAGCTCCACCCACCACCCTCAGACTAATGGGGCTTGTGAGAGGACTAATTCTGTTCTGGAACAATATTTATGTTGTTTCATCAATTACCAGCAGGATGATTGGGTGGACTTGTTGCCGCACGCGGAAGTGGCTTATAATAACTCCGTACATAGCAGCACTGGATTCACTCCTTTTCGAGTTGTATCTGGCCAGGACTTTGTTCCTATTCCCGAGGTTCCTCTTGAGCAGCCACAGATTTCGTCCATCTCCGAATGGAGTGAGCAGTTGAGGCATATTTGGCCTTTGGCACTTAGTACTTTGGATGCTGCGCATTGCGCGCATAAGAAACAGGCTGATAAGAAGCATGCACAACCTTATCAGTACAAGGTGGGTGACCAAGTTTATTTATCCACGAAGTTCCTTCAAACTACGCAAAAGTCTAAGAAGTTGGGGCCTAAGTACGTGGGCCCGTTTCCCATAATCAAGGTCATCAATCCTGTTTCGGTTCGCTTGCAGCTACCCAAGCACCTCAGCCGTGTTTATCCGGTTTTCCACATTAATCTCATTAAACCTGTTCGCTTCTCATCTTTACGTCCACCTGTGGACCCACCGCCTGCCCCCCTGTTGATTGATGGTGAACAGCATTTTGAGGTCCGAGAAATATTGGACTCTCGGCGGCAGCGGAATCGGATTCAGTACCTAGTGGCTTGGAAGCATTTTCCTCCATCTCATGCCGAGTGGGTGGACAAGTCCCACCTCCGTGCTCCCCAGCTGCTCCGCCAATTTTATTCTACTTATCCTGACAAACCCTGATTGACTCTCCTTCCTGACTTTCTCTCCCCCCCCCCTTTTTCTTTTTCTGTTTTTGTTGTTCGGCTGTTTGTTTGTGTTTTGTCGTTTTCCAGGCCTGACTGCCTTTTTCCGGGGGACGGCTGGATGTCAGCCTCTGCTTTGCTGCTGCTTCGGCTGCCATTGAAACGGGGAGGGAGGGCATGGTATTTGGGAGGGGTTTACTAATTGTGCTGGAGGAAGATTCTGGAGTTCTGCTGCCTGTCGGACTGCGCATGCGGAGGAGGTTCCCGCCAAGGCCAACGGCACCGACATTCCATCTTGGTGATGCCTTTTGAAGTTATCTCACACCTGACACTTGGGAAAATTATGATTGGACTGCAACTGGGATGCCAAGGGGTGGGGAATGGGTTATTTTATATATCACTCGCTTTCGTGCCTAAATAATCAGTCTTCGCTTTGCTACGCTTCTAATCATTTATAATTAGTAAAAGTACACTTGATTTCTATCAATGGACTCTCGTGGTTTTCTTTCCTAATTATTCAATGAAGAGGTGCTGACAAAGAGCATTGCACCCAGATAAACCAGGGAGTGACCCGAACAATCTGAGAACATGTATGTTATTTTCCATTTTTAACATCAATACCTTTTAATTATATCTTAATGTCAGTATTTTTAACATAGTGTAAAAATTTATGTGTATTGCTGGTCTTTGACCGTAATAAAGATTTACTTATGTACTTGTAGTATGAAAAATGTCATTAGATACAAAGATATCTTAACAGAAAGGGAGGAACTAAAACAAAAACAAGAATTAGAAAAACAAGGCATTGATATAGGATGGTTTTCACAATTGAAAACAATCAAGATATGAAAAAGATAAAGGGGAGTATGGTTTTAACTTAGGAAGTTCAGAGTTGGATAAGATACTTATGGGAACGGAAGAATGAATAATTAAGAAACTATATAGCTACCTATTAAGAACTAGGTTAGAAGAAGTGGTTAAAGATACAATGATAACTTGGGCAAAGAATTTTGAGTTAGAAAAGTGGCAACAACTGTGGGAAAGGAACTATAAATTAACCATGTCAACAGCTTACAAAGAAAACTTATACAAAATGTTTTATAGATGGCACATGTCACTGGAAAAATTAGCAAAGATGTTTAAAGACAAATCAGCGAATTTCAATATATCTGTGTCTTTCACTTGTTCTCACTTTGTTCAGAGGCAGAGAGTTCCCTACCATTTGCCAAATTCTCTACTGTCTTTTTTCCATCTTTTCTTTTCCATGCAAGTGACGTTGCAATAGAGGAGCTGCGACCTCTCCCCTATTTATCAATACTAGGGCTTGGGTGTCAAACTCGATTGCATCACGTGGCATATAGTGATATGTGATGTTTTTTGCCTTTGCAGAGCCAGGATGGGCTTGGCCTGCACATGATGCGTCCGACCCATGGGCTGCCAGTTTGACACTTCTCATCTAGGAGAATCAATAGGCAGTCCAATGGTAGCTGGGAGTGGATCAGTGGTGGGTTGCTCATCCCGTTCCAACCGGTACGGTTGGAATGGGGCTGGCGGCATCCTCATGCGCATGCGCAGTTCACGCATGCATCTTAGCCCCTGTGCAATGCTCCAGCTGCTCTCGGAGAATCGTGCAGGTGCTGTATGTGCCATGCACCTGCGTGGAAGCGCAGAAGCCTTCAAAGACCAGTAAGGAGCGCGGGCAGGCGGGTGGGCTTTTCGGCATTCCCAGAAGTTAGTTACTTCCAGGTTCACTGACCAACCGGTTCGCGGGGACCGCTGCAAACCGGTTTAAACCCACTCCTGGAGTGGATGCATGTTGTGAGGCACCTGAAGTTGACTGCTAGAAACGGAGGGTGAGTTCTTTCTTGCCTACTGAAACTACTTTATGGGGTGCTGCCTTGTGGTAGATGATTTTTTGGCCCTCCAAGGGTTATGGGGCCCTGCTATAAATAAGACAAGTAACATAATACAAGGGAATAAAAAATGCAGCTGAGAGCTGATCAGTGGTAATCAGTTGAGTGCTGGCAGAGCAGGAGGTTGTTGCTTGGTAACTGAAACCCCAGGATTTGGGACCTCCATGGAAAACTGCCAGAATGAGATCTGGGAGCAGCTGCTGACCAACTGGACAGTGCCAGAGCAAGGAGGCACAGAGCAGCTTGGGGCCTTTGTTCATTCCCTGGATCTCTGTAAGCCTTGCTGATGAGCCTACCATGGGACCCCAGGAACAGCTCTGTGATGGTGGCAATGATCAGCTGTGCTTTGGCAGAATAGGGAAACAATTAATCAACTGGAGCCCAAGACCAGCTATGGAACAACGAAGCTATTGGCGCCCTGCAGAAGTGATTGGCCCGACTCTGGGTTCATTGGGTGACAGTTGTCTTGTTCCAGACCTGGCACATGCACATTATCAAGAGTTCAATGTATTTATCAGTACAACTACCCCTAATCGTTCCCCAGGCCCTGCTGTGTACATAAACCTCTTATGGTAAGTCCTGTTCAAGGGTAACATGGCAAAAGTTCCCTCAAGTCACAAGCCACCCATATGTTGGAAGAATAATTCGGGGTTCCAACTGGAGCTGGGACTGTGCAAGAATAAATAAAAATGAGATCCGGACAGCTGTAAATAAAGAAGAAATATTTATTCCCAAAAGCAAAATAGTTTGCCTTTAGAGGCAGGCTGCAAAAAATTAGGGTGCAGCAGTATATTTTTATAGGGGGAGCATGTCCAGGGTGTCACATGCTGATTCTAGAGTGACACTTGAGGGGTTTGTGTGTGTGTATGTATGTGTGTGTAAGTATGTTTATTGTTATAAACATGCAGCTGCTCTGGGAGACCCAATTTAACTCTGTCTGTGTTTACAGACCTTATCCTTTGATATGTGGATTAGATCTGGGTAACTTATTAGGTCTGGATAACTTAACTCTTCTAGGCTAACCAAGTCCAATGCTGTTTAATTTTCAGTAGCTTGGAGAACTCTTCCTGAAGCGACTGCAGTTTTTCCTATTGAAGTCTACTGAATCAAAAAAACAATTGTTAACATTACAGTGTGGGGGGCCAGAATTCCATTAACACTTACCCAGTATCTATACCCAGTAGATTCAAGTCTGTTATTAAGTGCCCAATCACGATATGCGTATCAAACTCGATCGTGTCATGGGCCGGATCATGACGTATCACAACGTTTTCTGTCTTTGTGGAGCTGGGATGGGTGTGGCCTGTGCATGACGTATCCTGCCTGTGGGCCGCCAGTTTGACAGGCCTGCAGTACAGTGAAATAAAAAGCAATGGCTGGGCTAGACAAAGCCATGACAAGCAGACAAGGCAGAACTAGGCATAGCCTCGTCCTGCACATTGTATATCAGGTGGGGGCAGCAACTCCTTGTCAGCATTGACCAGTTGCAACTGCATCTCCTTCCCAATCTATGCAGCCCAACACTTGTCTGGTGGCTCTAACTTGGTTGTCCTTTGTGCCTCCTGAGTCATTTCACCTTAATTGCCCATCTTTACTGTTTCCAACCTTGGCTCCCCTAATGTGCCCACCGAAGCCATCTAAGGCTCCAATTCCTTGACATTGCCCCTCCGATGGCCCTGAAGCCGACTTCTCATCTGAGCCAGCATCCAAGGAATCCATCACAACAGCTGAGCCATATCCAGATACAACAGTGGTTTGCACAGCTCAGCGGGGAGCAGCTCAGACCAGAGGATGGCCAGAAGACCAGTTGAAGGGATGAGATCAATTGGCATATGGCAGGAGGAGCTGGGCCACTGACACAAGGGGCAACTAGCCAGCCAGAGTGAATGCTACACAGCTGCAAGTATCATGAAGAGTAGTCAGATGGCAGATATCTGGGTGGTGCCAAGACCACATGGAAGTTGGTAGACAGATCTACCCCAGCTTCAGTTAAGGACTGACAGCCAAAGGTCCCCTATATAGTGGAGTGGACAATGAAGTTTACCCCCTTATAGGAGTTGTGGTGGCACAGTGGTTGAACAGTATTGCAGGCTAATTCTGCCCATTGCCAGAAGACTAGCTCAGGACTGACCTATCCTTCCAAGGTAAAATGAGGACCCAGATTGTTGGGGGCTATATGCTGACGTTGTAAACCAATCAAAGAGTGTTGTAAAGCATTATGAAGTGGTATATAAGTCTAAATACTATTGCTAGTACTGTCAGAAGCGGAGCTGTCTGGAGAGCTCCACTACTCTTAGGTTAAGTGTCTGGGTGTATGTGATTTGATGGAGGGCCCCCAAGGTAGGGAAACCATTAGGCCAGGTCTAGGAGGTAATATAATCTCTGGGAGATGGGGGGGGAGGGGTTGCCATATCCACGTCATGATGATGGCTAGGAGACATTTTGATGGGAGTCAAAGGGCAGGTCTCAAACAGGAAAGATGCCACCAATGCTTAATACCAGTTATGCATTCCGGCTATGCTGAACCCTACTCAGCAGATCAATCGAGCCTACATTTTTTGATTGCTGGTTAATGTCAGATCAGTCAACAAGATTCCTCTTATTAGTGACCTTATAAATGAGGAGCAGGCTAATCTGGAAATACCTGCCTGGACTGGGAGAGGGAGGCTGCCTCTTGAAAATATGCCCAGCTATCAGGCATGAACAATCAGGATGCTTGCTAAGTGGCTCTTGGCCTTGAAACAAGATGCAGAACCCTGATCAAATGAAGTTGTGTTCAGATTCTCCACTTTAGTCAATGTTTTTAGAAGTAAGGTATTTTAGAAGCAGCACTTTTTGTGGGTTCATTGAATTAGTATATAAAACATCTGAATTATGTAATATTGCTGCATATTATATTTCACACCTAGCGTTCTTGATTCCATTTCTACTAATCTAAATAAGTGACACATAACCAGGCAGGAATTGAGCCTGCAGTACTTTCATCATAGCCCAGTATTCTTTTTTTGATTTATAACCACGAAGTACTGTTAAGTTCCAATTTCTAATAACATACAAAGAGCAACAACATTCAGAAGAATAAGCTGGGTGGGTTTTGTGAACTCAGTTGATTTTGCATTATTTTGCAAAGTGACTAACTAATTGTGACTTCGTTCACTACTGACCACAGAGGAACATTTATCACAGACAAATTATTTATTTGTTTCTTATATTTCTCTAAATTACAGTTGAGACATAGTTTATCAAACCACAAATGACTAACATCTCAACCACAAACTATGCTTTACAAAACACAATGGAAGGGTTCCCAAAGTCTTTCTGAAACTGTCAACTGCCAACATAGTTTCAAAATTTAGTGTATAGCTTCCTTATTAACTGAAAATGCTATTAGTTTGCCCCAAAACTTTCCTCACTGGGAAGTCTTACTTTGCTACTGACTTAAATAACATGTATATGAAGTTATATATTAAATATGAAAACATAATTTGGCATGATGATTTCACATAACTATATGAATAAAATCACACAATGAGATCAATGAGGACCTTTCAATATTTATTTTATTTCATACAAGACTCAGTTCTAGTGATTTGCTTTTCAAACAGCAAAGTAATTGCTCTGAAACCCCCCCCCCCCCAAATTTTTTTTTTTGAAAAATAAATGTATATTAAGTGTGACGGATTTTATTGCAATATGTCAAATACTGAATTGGATAAAGTAAAACAGTTAAAACATTACACACTACAAAACACTGGTAACATTTTAAAACAAAACAGTTTACATGCACAAATCTTATCATCAGACAATTTTCATGACATTTAATGGCAGTATAATATCCTGCAAGTCTATAATATACAGTAATTCAATCAGCAAACTAGCTGAACTACTCCCAATGGATTTAAAATTGTTTACTGTCATTAATCTCAATGGGAATTAAACTGTTTGATTTATTCTGGCTCAATTATTTGTAAGCAACATATTTGCTATGATTCTTCTCATGCTGTAATTTTCCATTAACACATAAGCACAATATGATTTTGTAAACAGCATGATTTTTTATATGCATTCATAATATATTGAATGCTTTGTACCATAATTGTCACAAATTTAGACATCATTTTTTTTTAAAAATATACCAGCACTTGAATATAAGTGGTAGTGATGTGAGTTTCTGAAAACTAATACTCATATACTTCAAGAAATCATAAAATCCCAAATTTCACAAGTGTTCTGTTTATAGAAAAAAAAGCATTGGCATTGATCATAATTACTGATCTACATATTCATGTCCTGCTGAATATTGGCTTGAAGGACCCTGAGAAACACTAAGTGTGAGGGTTACAGACTGGGAGACAAGGAAAAAATAGACTGGAAGGCCTTCCTTTGCTGTGTGCTCCTGTGTGCTACTGAGGAGCTACTGAGATAGAAATGCATTTTATATAGCTTGTTTGCTCATTGAATTAAAAAAAATGATTACATAATGATCAACAAATGTTGAACCTTTTTCATATACAACTTTGCACCTATGATGAGAAACATTTTAAATATTCACAATTTTGACAGAATTGGAAGGCCATCATACATATCACCTTTTAATCTCATCCAGTTACTCAGTTTCTGTAAAATATTTTTTTCCTGTGATAATATTTTGCCAGCTTTTTTCAACTTCTCATCATTTCTTTCTAAATATTGGATGCCATCTGTCTGCAATTTATTCAGTTTTTCTTTACGATTTTCATCCAGAGGAATATCTTCATTCATCAGCGGATTAAATCTAAAGTAGGTGTCTGGAGGTAAAAGGGCATCCAACATAATATGAACTTCTAGTTTTAAAAGAGAAATGGGAAAGAATTTGGTTTAAAATAAAGTTTTAAAGAATAAGGTTTCAAATTAATTTGTATAAATCCAGACATTTTATTAAGATTCTAGTATTAAATAAGCATATACAAATGTCCGCAGGAACAATGAAGAATTAGCAAAAGGGTAATGGTGTTAGGTTGTCATTACATTAACTCGTTATCTTACATATTAACGCTGAACAAGCTGACACAAATATGTAATTACAGTATATACATTATGTGTTGATGTCATTGTGTGAATGGTGTCATTTTGGAATCAGTGACATTCTCCTGTGCGCTGCTTGGAGAGTCCAAACATGGGTTAATTCTGTCTGACTGTCCTGGACTGAATTGAAAGATCTTTAGCCACGCCTCTGCTGCTGACACCTCAGATTTTACAATTCAGTCTAGCCCAGTGGACGTTTTTCAATGTGGTTCCTGCAATTAGCAGTTAACTTGGACTCTCCAACCTACCACTTTCTGTTCCTTTCCATTCCCTTTCGTAGAGAGCAGATCCGGTGAGCGTTTTTTTTTCCTTTTCCTCGTTGATTTTCTCACTGATGTGTCCCGAATGCTGCTCGGGGGTGCACGGTTGTTGGGGCGGCAAAAGGCGACACGAGCAGGTCGGAGTGCCAATGCCCTCATGATCGCACCGAGCTTTGAGCGCAGCAGTTAGTAGTGTGAGGATCCAGCCGCTTGTGCTATCGACTTTTCCCTATCAAGCGTCGAGCGCCGAGACCTCAGGCTGCTTTTCCAATGTGGTGGCCATTTTATTTTCACCTTTTTGGATGCGGCAGCCATTTTGAATTGACTCCCGCATTTCAGATTGCTGCGTGGAGTTTCTTTGTTCGGCCCTCCGGCAGGTTGTCTCCATAGGCCAGCAGAGGGGCCTTTCTTCCTTGGTGTGGCAGCAGAGTTTGTGACCTTCCCTTGGCCATACTCCTGTTACTGACGTTTGCAGGGCGCTGGTATTAAGCTCATGCCACAAGGATATTTGTTTGCCAGCACTGCCTACTCTTCCTGGCTCTCACTCTGCATTGAAGAGCTCCCATACAGTCCTCAGTAACATCCAGGTAGTGAGTGAAGCAACGCCTGCCTGATCCAGGGTACCTGAACAATCCTACCATAGAAGAAATCTGCAGAGAGGCAATGTGGGCATCACCATCTGAGTTTGTATGAAATTATAAATTGGACAAGTTTGCATCAGTGGAAGCGGCATTTGGGAGACGAGTCCTTCAGGGTATTCATTTCACTGGAGAGACCATTGAATCGATTGCTCCCCGCCCTAGTGACATTTAGCTTGGGTATCTCCCATACTTGGACTCTCCAAGCAGCACACAGGAGAAGGAGTGTTGGCTTACCTAAACGGTCTTCTCTGTGCGCTGCGGGAGACTTCGACCCCGCCCTGGTTTCTCACTGCTTCCAGTATCATTGATGTGAACTATTCTTGACTTAGTGACATATACAATGGAACCACGGTTGAACAGACTTATAGGTCCACGCCAACATCGAAAAATCTGAGGTGTCAGCAGCAGAGGCGTGGCTAAAGATCTTTCAATTCAGTCCAGGGCAGTCAGAATTAACCCATGCTTGGACTCTCCCACAGCGCACAGAGAAGACCATTCAGGTAAGCCAACGCTCCTTTGTTATGGATTCAACTTTCAATATGAGACCTTAATTTTCCTTAAGTATACCATCTTTTGTATTAACACCTGGTCAGTTGAAGTGTGACCTAGAACCAAAAATAATCTCAGAAATAATAGCCTTGATACATATAAGTTGATAAATCAAAGTTAGCAAATCTCTACAAAACATCTCTGTAAAATGTCAGGTTTTTTAAAAAAGTAAAAAGCAACAATGGGATTTGAGAGGACAATTATAACCCTTCCTTCCAGTGGTGTGTTGAAGCTGGCTCGTTAACAGGTTTTCTTTGAAGCAAGCTACTTTGATCTATGCAAAAGCAAATTCTTATGTCAACTAGTTCAAGAATTTTAGGATTAATTTGGCATGTGAACTCCTAGTTAGAATAAATCAAAGAAGATAAAGAAAGAATTATATAGAATTTATACAGTAATTCAAATTTGGATTGAATATTTATTTCTACATTATTGAAACACTCATGTGACACATGGTAAAATGGTCATTCTACATTTTGCATTGTTATTATGCAAATAGGTTCACTATTAACTATTAAATAATTTAACGATTAACAGTTTTTCCTTAATTATTAAAATGCTTATTCTAGCATTGTTCACATGTCCATGTTCATAACCTTGAAGATGGAGCTTTCTATCCCTACATTATGCCTATCATTAACAAAGACCTACTTTTATCAACAGAGATTTAATAATGGCAAAACTGAGGTATAGGCAATCTCAAGTAGCTAATTTAACTGAAAATCTGGCAATCATTGTCATCAACTGCCCATTCAATCTCAATTTTCTAAGTAGCTAATACAAGATATTAATTGGACAAAAGCAAAAACGCCAAATCTTCAAATGATTTTTTAAAAAAATTAATATTCATTACTTTGAAAGAGGTTAGCTTTGTATATGATTTAAACACTTAATTCTATAGATGTTGAGAGATGGAATTAATAAAACAATTGAATGTAGCTTACAAAACAGAACCAAAATGTCTTTTCATGTTTTTAGTTCAGGAAAGCAGTTAAAAATTGTACTACGAAAACAAGACAACTATGATCACCCGAAACTAACCTTCAGTATCTGTAGCACTGCTGATGACATTAGTCAATTTAGCTTTTAAACTTGTATAAGTGACATTGGTTTTTCCATGGTTTTCATACCGACCCGTTCCTAGGGACACCACACACTGAAGAGGAACATTTGGCCAAAGACATCTGCATTCATGCACTGCTAATGCTGTAGGATTATTTATAAGAAGCCCTCCATCCTGTGAATAAAATAATAACAGTAACAATAATAATGCAAGATGTTGGAGTTGTTGGAAATAATAAGGTAGATATAATAATATCACAATAGTATAACAAGATACCAGTATCTTTTTTGTCCCCAGTGAAGCAAACTTAACAGAAGAAAGTAAATGTCACACATTTTTCTATACGTTGACCTCAATCAATTATGGACATTCTCTAACAGATGTAAAAAGCAGTATGCATTTTGAGATTGGATAATTGTGCTAAAAAGACTAGCATCTTGTCTGTAGTTGACTTCAAAACATTAGAAGAATGTTTCTAATTTTTATTATTCAAAGCACTGATTGTTTTACCAGGAGTTTAGATACATTAAAATGCCAATATGTAGAGATCCATTGACAAATGAAGGCAAAACCAGGTACAACACAGAGTAAACTGTAGAAACATGAGCAGCTTCAGCCTACTTCTTCCTTGATCATTTTGATATGAAAACCTGATTAAGCTTTCAATAAACAATTTCTTTTAGTCCTACGCTGGAGCAGGGAGAAGATTGATTGCTTCTACTTTTAAATTTATTCCTTCCAAATAATACCCTAATCACAGCTATATTTAATCTATTGTTCCAATACATTGAAGTGAATTCTTTATTAAAAACATTTTTTTCTTTTTACCACAGCTGCAGTAGATAAAGTAGAGATTCAAATACTAGCTTATTCAGAAAGTCCTTTGATTAAGCTTTCAATAAATCTACAAAAGCTTTTTGAACTTTTTCTGGACCAATTAGTATATTCTGCCTTCAGCTGTAGTTAAGAAGAATAGTAGCTTTTTGGTCCGCTTTCTTTTAATTGTGACAAAAATAAGATTTATCCCTAAACACTGTGTTACTTTATGATTATGTCCTTTAATTTCACCTACAACCCTATTTTTTAAAGATGAAGGTAATAAATATCAACATAGTCTATAACTTTTGACAAGGTACAATTTATGAAATTGTATGGCAAAGGCAGAAAGCAGCATTCATTTTATCTGAAGGATCAACTGTTCCTGTTCTAAAAGGGATACTTTCAGAAATGAATGAAAAATCTGAATATTCTAGAGCAGACTGCTCCATTTTGCAGAAACGTATGCAACACTACAACTACAATGCATCTATTATGCATTTGTTAAGATTTTAGTTGTTACTTTACCTGGTTGTTTTATAAAATGTTATGAGTTATTCCCCCCTTCTTTTAATATGATAAAATAAAACCTATTGCCTTCCAGATGCTGAACTTTGGCCCATTACATTGCTTATCAGCGGACTTCCAGTTGACATTGTGGCAAGAACAGCTGGAAAATAGCAGGCTCTGCCAAGCCTTGCGAAATCCAACCAGTAACTGCTGCCGGGAGACCCTATGGGTCATAGCTACCTTGTACAGGTGGTGAAGGAAAGAGAGGCACTTTGCTGACCACAAGGAACTTGCAATTTCCTTGTTAGGTCTGAAGCAAGCTCTCCCAAACGGCAGCAGGGATGATGGCCATTTTTGGCAGTCACAAAGCTGGGACAACCAGGATTTGAGGTATACTCCTGGAATTGATTACCGTATTTTTCGGAATATAAGACACACCGGAGTATAAGATGCACCAAGGTTTTAAAGATGCAAATTTTTTAAAAAGTAGGTAGGTAGATAGAGGGAGAGAGAGAGAAATACAGGTAGGTAGGTAGAGAGAGAATAGGTAGGTAGATAGAGGGATAGAGAGAGAGAGAGAAATACAGTAGTTAGGTAGGTAGAGAGAGTAGGGAGGTAGGTAGGTAGGTAGGTAGGTAAAGGGATAGAGAGAGAGTAATACAGTTGGTAGGGAGAGAGAGAGAGAGAGAGAGAGAGAGTAGGTAGGTCGGTAGGTCGGTAGATAGAGGGATAGAGAGAGAGAGAGAAATACAGTAGTTAGGTAGGTAGAGAGAGTAGGGAGGTAGGTAGGTAGGTAGGTAAAGGGATAGAGAGAGAGTAATACAGTTGGTAGGGAGAGAGAGAGAGAGAGAGAGAGTAGGTAGGTCGGTAGATAGAGGGATAAAGAGAGAGAGAGAGAGAGAAATACAGTAGGTAGGTAGGTAGAGAGTGAGTAGGTAGGTAGATAGAGGGACAGAGAGAGAGAAATACAGTAGGTAGGGAGAGAGAGAGAGTAGGTAGGTAGGTAGATGTTTTCAGGTGTATTTATCCATGTGCTGGAGAAGGAAATTGCTGACAACCTGCAGCACCTAAGACTTGTTTCTGCTGGCACAGCACTTGATCAATCTAATTCTCATCAATCACTCTAACTAAAGAGCTTTACGAAAGGGAAAAAAAGAAGTTTTTACACTCTGCAAACCTCCCAAAAACGGCTTCGTTTTTTTAAAAAATAAAGTAAGTAAGTAAGATCTTTATTACAGTCAAAGACCAGCAATATACATTTGTCTTTACACTATATTAAAAATACTAACATTAAAATATAATTAAAAGTATTTACATTAAAAGTGGATAATAACATTATGGTCCAAAGATTGTTAAAGGTATGTCCAGATAATTGGTACAAGATGGTACTATACTGTAGCCAATTTTTTTCTTATGGACATTGCAGCAGCACAGACCTTTGCCACTGCATACGTGGTAGCCGGGTTAGTGTCCTGGAGGAGAAAGCCTAGATAAACATTGTCTGCCCTCCCTGGCAATCTCTCTAATAAGGGGAGAATATATGCATACCTACAAGCTCTGTATAGCTCGCAGTGTAATAGTACATGTGAATTATCTTCCACTTCTCCTTTACCACATATACAAACGCGTTCGGCTATAGGTGTTCTTTTATACCTGCCCTGGAGGAGTGCTGAGGGAAGAATGTTAAATCTGGCTCTGAAGAAAGCTATTCTTTGTTTTGGAGAGATCAGGTCATTCAGATATCTTGCCGATTCCCACACACCCTGTTTGATTCTGTCCCTACTGTGGAAAGGCAACCTATTTAATTCTTCTTGGAACTCCATGTCCCTCATTCTATTGATTACTACTTGCTTTGCTTGCTCAAAGCCTAGGGACATTAAGAATAATGATGAAAGCCCATAAGAGCCTAGCTTGTGATCAATTGCTTGTTTCCAGGGGGAAGGGAAATTGTCAGTCAACACTAGTGGGGACAGTCCCTCTGGAAAGAAATGCATTTTAAGCCAATAAATGACCATCGTCTTCCAGGCTCTTACTTGAATTTGGGGCATGCCTGTCTCAATTCTTAACTGGGCATTTGGAATTCCATTGGGAGCAGCTAAGATGGCTCGCAGGAATTTTGTTTGAATGGTTTCTAACGAGTCTCTCTTTGCAAGGATTCCTGTTTATGCCCCATAAAGAATTTGCGCCAATGTTTTGGCCTTAAAAAGTTTTAAGGCAGCAGGTACTAACTGACCTCCACCTGTATAAAAGAAATGTTTGATTGCATTTGAGGACCTAATGGCTACTTGCAATGTGTGATCCAGGTGTGCCTTCCATGTCCCTAGCGAGTGGAAAACCACTCCAAGGTATCTAAATGTTCTAACCTGTTCCAAACTATATCCTTCTATTTGCCAGGAATATTGGCGTGGTCTTTTAGCAAAAACTAAAATTTTTGATTTATCGAAGTTAAGGACCAGCTTGCTTTGCCTGCAATAGCTGAGTGTTGCCCTAATTGCTCTCTTCAGTCCTATGGGGGTTTGTGAAATGATAGCGGCATCATCAGCATATAAGAGAATTGGCACTTTGCGTTGTGCTAGGTTAGGAGGATGGAAATCCGGGTTCTGTAAAAGGTCAATCAGGGGATTAATATAGAAGTTGAAGAGGGACAGGATGCAACCCTGCTGTACCCCTTTTTGTACTCTTACTGAGCCGGTTAAACTCCCTTGGGGATTGCACCTCACTTTCAGGGTGGAATTGGCATACAATTTTTGTATGAGGAAGAGGAGGCGTTTATCGATAGTGGTGCATTTTAACTTCTCCCAGAGGGTGATCCTGGATATTGAATCGAAGGCCTGTTTAAAATCCAGGAAGGCCACAAAAAGAGAGGATTTTTTTTATGTGTATATTTTTGTACTAAATGGTGGAGTACCAAGATATGATCCACCGTCGATCTTCCTTCTCTAAAACCGGCTTGTTCGTCTTTGATTATGCCCCCTGAAATTAGCCAATCTTGAAGTTTATAATTTAAGTGTTTGGCATACAGTTTACTAATAACGCTTAGAAGACTAATGGGTCTGTAGTTGCGTGGGTCATTTCTATTCCCTTTTTTATAAATTGGTATGATAATTGCTACTCCCCAATCTCTAGGCATATGGCCTGTATTGTTTATAAATGTAAACAATGATGCTAAAAGTGGAGCCCACCAACTGGCGTTCTTTTTAATTATTTCTGGCAGGACATTATCAGCTCCGGGTGCCTTATTAGCCTTTAGGGCTCCGATCAACCGGGATATCTCTTCTGGTGTAACAGGGGGCCAGTGAGGAGTGTGGTCCAAACTAGCTTGGCTCTCCTTGGTTACATAGTCAGGATCTGTATAAAGCTCCCTAAAGTACTCTTCCCAGGCGTGAATTGGAACCTGATTTGTCGGCGGTAGGGGAGGTTTTCCCAATCCCCTGGTGATGTACCAAAAAGGGGGTGTATTTTTTGTCCTGACTGCCGTAATTAGTCTATTCCAAGACTCCTTTAGGGCCGCACTTTTCTTTTCTTTTAGAAGGTTCTTATATTGTGTTTTCAACTGCTTTAAGTAGTAAGTGTGCTCCTCGGAGGAGGCACCTTTACTTTTCTTGTATTTTTCATTATATATCTTTTTTAGTTGAACGCAATCTCTATCAAACCATTTTTTGTTTTTTGAAACTAGCATTTTGGGGTGAGCTAGTGATCTGTTACTGAGAACCGAATTCAAGTTTACAATTAAGGATTCAAACCCCTCTAGGTAAGATCCCCCACAGTTATTTCTTAGTAGAGATGTACGTAACTCTATGGTTTCAGGGGCTAACATCCATTTGGTAACTTCCTTAGCGTTTTTCTCATTCCATTTAATTTTTACCTGGGTATTTTGAGTTTCTAACCTGGGTAGGTAGGCTGTGCCTGCCCTTAGAGAATTCTGGTGCAATGTCAGAGTAAGGAGTATTGTATTATGATCACTTTCCAATCGCGAGTCTACCTCTATCTTCTGTAAGAACTTCAGGAGGTCATAAGATATTATCCAGTAGTCAACTGTGGATTTTCTTCCTGCTCCCCGGTAAGTATATTCTGCTGGGAAATCGCCCCATGCGGCCCCGTTAAGGATACACAGATCCAAACGTTCAGTCATTTGTCTTACACATAAGCCTGCCCGATTAGCTTTAGGGTCTTTAAATTGTCTGGCATGCAAAGATTCATCTGTTACATTTTCATCATAGTGAATCTTAAACTGCTTATATAATGCTTGGTCATTTGGACCCATCCTAGCGTTTAAGTCCCCCCCTATAATTATTGCAGCTTTGGGGAATTTGGCTGAACAGCCAAGAATAAAATCTTCTATGCTGTCCCAAATCTTGTTAATCTCATTATTCTTATTAAGTGGAGGAATATAGATATTGAATAGCAAAATCTCTACCTATTTAAATAAGAGTAATGTAGTTACAACCCATGACTGGAAAGGTGGCAGTGGTACACATTTAAAATGCAAGGATGTATTAACTAACGTCACAATACCCCCTTTAGCTCTCCCCCCCACCTTGCTTGGGACAGCCGGAATTGAGTTGACCCAATAGCCATCTAACTGAATCTCTGTGCATGTCCAGGTTTCCTGCAAGAAGAGGATGTCAAATTGTGATATATAGTCAAAAAAGAGTTGGGACGGACCAACCTGCTATATTCCAGGTTATAAGGGAGAATGGGTCAACTTTTGGAGCTCATCAGAAACTTGATTTATACAAAGGGAAGTTGTCTGGTTATTACCATGGATTGAGGTGTCATCGCACACTGAGTTGGTCTTCTTTAAAAATAGGGAGGACCTGTCTAGGTCATGAATAGACTTTTGAGAAACTTGTTCAGGGTAAAAGGTTTTAGTACCAGCTAGCAGAGCTTGCCATTCCGAAGCCTCTTCTCTGGTTGTAGGGCAAGGCGTTATTAGGTCATCTTTCATTTTTTTGCAATGGTGGCTCTTTCGTGAGTCGACTCTCAGTATCTTGGTTTGGAGCTGGCGATGATGAAGGTGTCATGGAATTTTCACACAGGGATGAAAACATCTCCATCTCTTCTGGGGTCTCTAATACCCGCTTTGGGTCTTGGCTTCTATTTTCTATGATCTTGTATTCAGGTAATCCCTTGTCCTCTGGGGGGGAAGTGAGAGGCTCAATTATTGGGGAAACCAGGTCTATAAGTGGCTCTGCTGTGTCCATTGTGACCAATAAGGATTTCTTTAAATTTTCTAGGTTGAATAATATATTGTCTTGTTCTTTCCTTGGGAGAGCACCAAAAGCGTTAATGAGGCTAGCTTCTGTGCTGTTAAGAATCTCTTCTCCGTGCAAGATTGGTTGACTCCCACTATCATTCTCTTTCTTTTCCAAGGTTGAAAATGAGGTGGTGTCATTCGCCTTGGAGGCTCGCATGTTAGTTATTAACGGGATAACACTTTCCTCACCAAAGACTCTGATGGGAAAGATTTGGAAGGAGGCTAAAAATGCCTTCATCTTGAATAACATCTGAGGTATGGTGGGCTGTTTGAAAGACAAAAGAACCCGCTTCCAATTTAGGGCCTCAGGTAACCACTCCACAGCACGGAGATCAATCATGCCCCTGTGACAGTGAAGAAGCTGGCTTAGGGAATTTAATATTGCACTTCTGGAATTCCAACGTCCATAATTAAGTCTGTTCAAATGGATTCTAAAAGCTATCCTTTGTGTTTGTAGCGAGCGATGTGATTGTTGTAATTGAGGGAGGGATTCTTTCCTGATTTCTTCTTTTTTTATACCTTTTCCTCTCGATGCCTTGTCTGGGGGGGGGGGGACTGTTTTTTTGAGAGGACTGTCTCCTTTTATCTGTCTCTTTAACTGTTTCTCTGGCTCTTTGTTCTTTTTCCTTTTCCTTTTCCTTATCCTGCGAATGGAAGTTAATCAAATCTTCTGCCAGCACTTTAGTGGGAGTTCTTGGGGCCCGATATTGCATTTGAAGAAAAACAGCTAAATCTTTTTTCAATGACTCTACATCATGTTGGATGGCAATTAATTGTTCAAATATTGAGACCACCGTTTGCGCTGTTTACTTTTAAATAAAAAGCATGAATAGCCTTGGGGGGGGGGCTTGCAGAGTGCTCCTGGGAGAAAGTGGGGTGGGGGAATGAGCAAAAAATGGGCCATTTTTCACAAAAACGGATCCATTTTTCTTATACCCTTATGGAGGCTTATAGCTCATTTCTGCCCTCCCCAGCCCCCAGGAGCTCTCTGAAAGCCTTCATAAGGGTATGCACGGCCATTTTTGTGAAGGGGCGGGGCTTCAGGAGAAAAAAATGCTATATTCGATGTATAAGACACACCCAGATTTTCAGCCTCTTTTTTGCGGAAAAAAGGTGTGTCTTATACTCTGAAACATACGGTAAATATTGTTAATACTTGGCGTTATTAGTAATCCTACATATTTGGAACACTGAAGTTACGGTGGAATAATAAATAATTTGTAAAATATTAAATAATAGTATTCAGTAGGGGATAACAAATACAAGGTGTACAGAGATGTTATTTATGTTTAAATGAATTAATGGAAAAATGATAAAGGATTATAAAAAGAGAATAGTATTGTTGAAGTTGAAAGATTAGAATTACACAAACCTATTTGTATTATTATTGTTAACATTGTTTAAAAAAGACCTGACCCAGTCAATGTTCTGTCCACAAAATATGTATGGCGTGAAAAGAAAACTACAAATGAAACATTAAAAAAAAAAAAAAAACATTGCTTATCAGCCATTGTGGCTACTGGAAGCTATAATCAGAAACATCCAGAGAGCCAGGTTTTTTGTTCTGTTGCAATTGCTTTTTGCATCATGCTTAGTCACGAAGTTATTTTATAATGTTCCTATCTGGTGTGAATGTGTATGCATGTGTATGTGTGTGTGTTTGTGTGTCTAAGAATTTAACATATAATTCAAATTCATAGGCTCTGCTCTTTTATCTACTCAACTATTAACTTGTTCAGTTTAACTATAGGTTTTTTAAGTGTCACTTTGTCAAAGCTGACATTTCACTCAGCAGTGTAAGCTATCTTAGGTTGTCGGCTTCAAATTATTTTACTTTCACATTAATATTTCAGTGAGTATTTTCTATAAAAAAAGCTCCCTTTTTACAACCCAGTCTATATTTTGGGTAGTCACAACAACTTGATGGAGCTAAGCGTTAGTATTGCCCTTCCTGGTGCTAAATAAAGCCTTGTGCCCTAATGAACAAAAATAAAATTCACAAAGTTCACCTTTGAGCATGTAATACATTTTTTTAATTACAGCTGCAGGATCTGTTTGCTTTCCTGGTTGCAGGGCATACCCTTGAACAACTGTTTAATGGTAACATAAAGTGAGCATTTGTTCAAAACAGGCTGCTCAAATATTAAAACTCACTTTAAAATTTCACAGAATAGATCAAGCAATCACCAAATGGTATCCTGAAGTAGCCAAACATACCAAAAATGCATTATGCAGTGTGAGTGACCCTTCAAAGTGAGTGATGAGTATACATTGACACGCACTGTATACATAAGCTTTGGATTTTACTGAATCTTATAGTCCATGGTCAAAGGTGACAAGTACTTCACTTCACTTTTTGTCTTGTGGATTCCCTTACTCCTTATTTTATCTTTATCTGCTCTATTTATTCTTATTTAAGTCTGAAGTCTTTATTATTCTTCCAAATAGACTTCAACTATCCCTGCCTGCCTTTAAAATCTTGCATTCTCTAATAGATCCCATATTCTGCTGTTGCTAACAGCCCACCGTGAACACATAAAAGAGTCAATCTTTCCATATATTATTATTGGAGGCAAATTAAACTTAAATTAAATGCTTCAGCCATTTCCAGCATCACTTCTTTTTTTTTCCCAAAGGAAAAGAAAAGAAGGAAGTGATAGATATGAAATTTTTAACACAGAGTTTCTATCTCAAGGTCCTTTATGATATTAAAATATCTGGCTAGTTCAAATCAGAATATTTTAATTTCAGGCAGAAGAATTTATCAAGGCCATTTATTTTTAAGTATGAAAGAAACAAATCATGAAGGATAACAGTGACATTTTAAACTCTGCTCCTATTATACTTGAGAATCTCCAGGTCAACTTGGTTCTTTATTTTTATAAGGTCCTATTTAATATAAATTACTCAAAAGCAACCCCCTTAAAAAGGAGAAGGGAAGTTGGAGAAACAACAAACAAATACAGATGCATCAAGTTAAACTGAAATTATACCTTTGAAAACAATTCAATACATTTCTGGTCACTGATGCTGTGATAACATGCTGTAGAACTTCTCAAAGTTCTATATACTTCTCTTTTTTTCAAAAAAAGGGGGGGGGAAGTAGTTGGAAAAATTGGTTAATATGCACAATTTCCACATTTCTTTTGGATATTTAAATTGGAAATAGTAACTATTTCATTATGATAACTAATAAGATATTTTTATTCTTTTCCTTTTTTGTATCTTAATAGCAAAATAAATTGTAGCACTTTAGAATAAAAATATGCAGCCATAGTGTAGAGTATTGCATAGAACAGGTAATTCTGTATCTCAAAGTGGGAAATTTGAACCTATTTGGGTGTATCTAAATATGTCAAATTTCAAAATATAACAGCTTTAATTTGCAGCCACAGCTATATAATCAACCAACATCCATCCATTCCTCAATAGGAATGTTGGTTGAGATAAGTGTCAACTTTCCTGTCAAGAGTGGTGCTTCCAATTAAGCCTCCAGAATCATAACATTTAGGTTGCTAAAGGATTGTGAAAGCAAGGAGGGAGTTTAGTTTACCTCATAGATTCTATGATCATTATTTCCCAATCTTGCATCTTGCACAGCTGTGTAAGATTTTTTTTAATGAGCTATACTGTATTAATTATATTGTCTAGGTTAGTGACCGATTTCTGTGGTGGAAAATTTCCATCAAATGTATCCATTATATTTCCAGAGAAACTTCTGGCAACCAATTCCACCATGTTAAGAAAAAGGCATCATTGTTCCTTATCATCTTTTCTTTTTACATTTAAAAATATCCTTCATATGTTTCTGAAATTTAGTATAATGTTCTCTCCTACATAAATGCAAGCCTTAGATAATAGATAGATAGATAGATAGATAGATAGATAGATAGATAGATAGATAGATAGATAGACAGAGTTATTTATTAAAGATAATTAACTAATTTCAATCATACATCAATTTCTATGAAATAACACATGCTCCCATTGCCAAGAAAACTGTTGCCAGGCTACACATTGCATCGTATTTCCTTTACAAGGGATTGTATTTTTTTATCAACTCCCACACTATGGGAGACGAGAGCTTTGCAGTTTGCAGCTGGTGATATGATATATAGAGATCATATGAAAGTACTTTTGGAATGACCTAGTCTAGGAGGATTCATTCTCTCTCTCCAGATTTTGCTTCTGCATGCCATCTTTTAAAATAATCTCTACATTCTATACATTCTAATGCACACGTGACTTTTGTCCACAAATAACATGTGGCCACTAGTATCAAGAAGTAGATAATCTCATTAAAGTTTGTTATTAATTAACATCTTCAATCAGCAAAGCTGAAAAATAAAATAATTTACCAGCAATAATCTAAAATATCAGTGGTCGTACTTTTTGTGGCATTTCTCCTATTTTCTTCCTAAACACAGGTTTTTTTTTTAAACAGTGAAGTTATGTGAACTAAATACCATGGCACTGAAAGATGTGATTTAGCAAAATGAATTCTGATACTTGGAGCTTGCTGGCTCCATAGCAACCATTTCACCTCAATGCCTGTGAAGACATGCTTTGCATTTCTAATTCATTTTCACAGACGTGCTCTGTTGTTTATCTTTATTGTATTTGTGCAAACTCCAAATTAGCACAAGGATATTACAAAGGAAAAAGATTTGTAATGGATATTTTCTCTTAGATAATTTGTCTATTCTTAAATTCAAAAAGACAATGTTCTTATATTGCACGTCATGTGGTTCTAAATATAGCTAGTTTTCCAGAAATTGGATTTTTGCCTGATAAATATAAGGTAAATGAACAGTTAAGGTAAGAAGCTATTGTGAAAGCTTGAATGCATAATGTTTTCATATGTTATTATCAGCAAATTTCATGAAATTCAAAGGAAGATACATTTGCATATAAGAAATATTTTTAATATAATTTGCACATTTCTATAAACATGGATTGAATCCGAAACCAAAAAGTAAGCACTGTAATAATATGTTGTTTACAATTCATTCATTCATTCATTTCATATATTCATAGAATTTATATACCAATCCATATACACTCTAGGCCTGAAGGAAAATTTCAATACATTATAAAATAACAGCAAAAACAAGAGTATGTATGTATGAAGAACTGTGTTGTGAATTGAAGTCCACAAGTCTTAAAGTTGGCAAGTATGGGGACTCCTGACCTATACTATAGTAGTGTGTGTGTGTGTGTGTGTGTGTGTGTATATGGCAACTTTAAACTCACAGCTTTCTTTAATATAGGTGATATATAGGCGATATATATAAGTCACAACCCCTGGTATGCCCCAATTATGGGAGGAAGCTAACTGCTTCCATGCTCTGTCAATTGGCTCGTCACAAGAGTCCATCACAACAGAAACCCAATATTTTTACTGTTGCCTTTGTGCTGATAAATAAAAATTATTTATTTATTTAATAAAGTATAAAGTAAATAAAAATTACTTTATTTATCTATCAGCACAAATAAAAAAAACATATATATATACAGCTTTATATATAGCTTGAAATAGATCTATACTAGTCTCCCTTTATTTATTTATCAGCACAAATACACATAAATGTAACAAAGGCAACAGTAAAAATATTGGGTTTCTATCTGGATGGTCTCTTATGATGAGCCGATGGACAGAGAATGGAAGTGTGAACTTCCTCCCATATTTGGGCATACCAGGGGTTGTGACTTTAAATATATACCTTTCTCCCACTTCCAATTTTACGCAGGAGAAAACCCGAATAACCAAAGACAGACAGACCGACATACATATATACATACATACATACATACATACATACATACATACATACATACATACATACATACATACATACATGTCTTTGGTTATTCGGGTTTTCTCTGAAAATTGGAAGTGTCTTGGTGACGTTTCGACGAAGTCTAATTCGTCATCTTCAGGCTTGTTTGCTTGGCTTGGTGCTTCCAGGAGCAATGTGAGATCTCGGCTGTTTCTTCCTTTTAACTGCCAGTGGGGGTTTGAGCTGATTGGGTGGGTTTGTGATCAGATTTTTCTAGAGCTTGGGTTTCAAAGTTTTCCATGTAGAGGTTGGCAATGACAGGTGAGAGGGGTGATCCCATGGGTGCTCCTTCTATCTACTTATCTCCTTCTATCTATCTATCTATCTATCTATCTATCTATCTATCTATCTATCTATCTATCTATCTATCTATCTATCTATCTATCTATCTATAGTATACTATACCTATATCAAAGGTGCATAAGACCATTTGAATTTGTTCTTGCCATATAAATTATTGCATGATGTAGATTGTACCTGGTCATCAATTTCATTGGGAGCTTCATCATCACTGATGTCAGAATCAGCGGTGGCGGGGGAGTGTTTCCTCATCGTCTATTACAAAATTTTAATCACAATCTGATTCCACTTCCTCAGATCACTCTCTGCTTCTCCATACCATTTTAGAACAGTTTCTTGGAAGTTTGGCTCACCAAATTGCACTCTTTTTGGTGGAAAACTTGGCCCCAACATTATTAAAAAAAACATTAACAAAGATTTGCAGTCCAAATGACTGAAACTCAAATTCAAATGCCGCTACAGAAAACGTCAAATAACTAATGCAAGCGTGATGCTGCATATGCTTTTATTGGTGGGAAAACAAAAGCTAATCGCAACTGGAATGGTCCATTTCTAAAAACAGGGGGATCCGAACATTTTGGAAAACTGTTGTGGTCATTATGACTGCAGGTCTGTGGTTATGGGTTAATGTAATAAACCTTCAAGTCAAACAAGGAATACTAGAAATCACAAATCCTATCTACCCACCACTTCTGTTTCAGCTTAAGCATTTGAACTGATAACCTTGGTCCAATCTTTGGCTACCTTCTAAATTTAACACTCTGATCTATTCTGAATTCTTGCCTAGGTTTTACTATTGTTACTGTATTCTATTTCAAATACCACATGTGTCCAGGATACCATCTGTGTCATTTGCCTTGGACTTTCTGGATCAGGACAGTTAAGAAACCTTATTTACTTGAAAATACACATCAATCATCACTATGAATATTTGCCTAATATAGAGATTTTCAACTCATAAAGTCTTCTAAACAGATGGTCTAATTAAAAAAAAAACACTAACAGCTATGGAAGCAATGTTAAAAATTGAATTATTTAAATATAGAAATCCAGTGTCCTGACCCACACAACAAAGGTTTTTTGGACAGAAGAAGAATGGACCTGCAATTTTTACTAAATTTTAAGTTGCCTTACTCCCATTGTTTTAGTAAAATACTTTTAAATTTTAAAAATGGGAGATAAATTAGTGCCTCTGATAATATTATCGAGGTAAAGTACCAGGAAAGTTTTAATATAACTGTAAAACATCATTCCTCAAGTTTTCCTCTTGAAATTAAATCTGCCCAACACAGGACTTTTCCATGTAATTCTGTACCTTCCAAAAATACTGATTTAATATTAATTTAAGTAGATCTAACTTTGCCCACTTTATCTTGTCCTTATAGCCCCCAGGCTATAAAGTTCTCTTATTCTCTCAGAGTTTAAGAATAAACATTCCTTGCATTAATTTCTATAGATATAACATTTTTTTCTCAAAACAATAACTTCCAAGGACGCTGGTCAATTACCAAAAGTAAAATGCATATAAAAGTATTCATGTTTATAAAAATATTTATTTATTTTAACTGGATGGCTGCATCTCTCTTCCCAAGAATTCATCATATAGAATACATCATGACTCTTTATATGTTTGGATATGTAGCTTAGAATGCATAATCAGACACCTAGATTAAATACACTGATCTGAATATTGGATTTTGAATTTACTTCATTTTTGACATGTTATAATGAAATAAGGGCATTTTATTTCCCTGTATTTTTAATGTTACATATAAAAGGGCTCTTATATTGAGAGAAACAATTATGAGTACCAGTGCACAACTCCCCCAGCAGACTCCTTGCCATTAAAGTTTGTCAACATATCTTGAAACATGCAGAATACTCTCACAGATCACAGTGCAACTAATACTTTCATTGTCAGGTTAAAGTCATTCAGACTCATGAGAGTGCTTGAACTACAGATGCTTCATGTTTTGTGAACTTTTGGCAATGAGCCATAGACAATCAGCCCACGTTTGTACATGTAACGGAGAGTGAAATATAACAGTGACATGAGGTAATATCATTACCAGCTCCTGTTGAATTGTTTAACTGAACATTAAATGTATGATTTAAGTATGTTAGGTAAGCATCCATAAATGATTAGTTTTATTCATCCTTATGCAAAGAACTTTGAGCATTTAAAATAAAATATTACAACTAACCTGATGAAGATCATTACCCAGTGCATATTCTTGGAAATAACCTGGTGCTGCAGATGATGCTCTGATAGCTTGCCACAATTTATAATGGCAACTCCCAAGATAGTGAGACTTTACTCCAGGAAAGTGATTGTAATTTCTAAATACAAAGGCTTTCAGGGGTGTTCCTCTGCTTACAATAGTGCTTATGGCAGCCACCTAATAAAAAAAAAATACTAAATTTTATCCAGTTATATATAGCTGCTTTTCCAATTATCCTTGCCTTACAACAATCAACTATTAACATGTTAGATCAATCTAGGATTACATCATTCATATTCATACTTATATATTATTATAAATACAAACACATATATACAGCAACACACACACACACACACATAATAAATGGGATAGATTAAAGTATTTTCATTGGAGCTATATATTTTTCAATTTTTAAGTAAGTATTTTTTACTAAAAGGATGTGATGGCCTTATGGTTAAGCACTGGACTTGTTGACTGGAAGATTGGCAGTTGGACCCAAACATAGCATGATGGTGTGAGCTACTGTTCTTGCCCCAGCTCCTGCCACCCCAGCAGTTCAAAAGCATACAAATACAAGTAGATAAATAAGTACCACTTCCGTGGGAAGTGTTCTGTGTACCGCAGCATATAGCCACATGACCAAGGAAGTGTTTGAACAACGCTGGCTCCCTCGGCTAAGAAATGGAAATGAGAACCACCCCCTAGAGTTGGACACCACTGGTCAGGGGAAACCTTTACTTTAAAAAAATTTTTTTTTTCTTTTTTACTAGGCAGAGTTATGTCTGAAGGCATTACCGGATATGGTTTTGAGTTCATGTTTAAAGAAGAAATAAAATGAGTCCCCTTGCTCCTCATTCCATCATTTGATCAGTCTTTGTCTTCCAAAGTCATGTAATTTGCTCACTTTTGACATTCACATTGTAAGTATTTTTGATTTAGTTGAATATAAAAGATTGGGAAATTATGGTATTATTGAAAACAAGATAAATCTTCCTATTTTAACCCAATGATAGTCACACCATACACAGCATGCTAACTGTTACTATTTCTGAAGGAAATTCTGTCCTTCTAGCCCTCCATTAGTATAAAGCAGTTTTCTTAAGAAAAATAAAGCTGTACATAAAATGAAAGTGAACAAAACCTTTATCATGCTTCAGAGATTATAAAAATGAATGGAATGTATTATTGTTTCCCAGAATAAAACAATAAGCACTGGGTCTTCAAGGCTTCTGTACAGTAATGGACACAAATTGACCAATTCTGCATTGAACTTACTCCTAGTAAGTTAGCAAATAAACATTTTTATATATTTCCCAGGGCACAGACTTGCCTTTGTCAGTGACATATGTTATATCTCTCTAGTATTTCCACATACCCAATCACAAAAGGCAAAATGCTATTCAATCAACTAAGTTAACAAATACAAACAGTCTCTCATATTTTCTAAGCAGTTTTAACAACCTTGGGATAAAAAGTAGGGAATTAAAATCAAATACATGTGTGAAGCTGAAATATGATGAATTTCTTTTTCTTGTGAGATATCAGCAATCATAGTTTTGAGTGTGTTGAGATAGCCAATACTTTTAGAAAATTAATGAAAGTAATCACTAAACTTCCGTGTGTTAAAAATGATTGTTAACGGGGAAGAAGGCGGGGCTTAGCAGTGAGAAGATGGAGTTTCAGGCTACTCCTGAAATTCCTCTATACCGAAGGATTTTTGGACGGGTTCTTTGAACTCTAGCTGTCCCGGAGACGACAGTGAAGGTGAGGAGAGACCCAGGACCTCAGAGACACCCGCAAGTCTCGGGGGGGGGTATTAACTCCTCGTGCCAATTCCTTTCTGGATTAGCTGCGTGCTAACTGAAACTGCAGGTTGCCCCTAAGAATGGTAGAAGTGATGTCATCTGGTAAGCTGATTTTATTATCCAAGAGAGACTGTTCGCGTTAAAAACTTAAGCTAACTGAAACCAAAGAATAGGAAAAATTAGCGGCGAATTGGCTTTTTTTAATGGATTTATGGCTGGTGGTTACTTTACTTCTTAAATGCTTCAAGAAACTCCTCGACATCCTCCCCCCTCTGACTCTCCCTAAGTGGATCGTAAAATTTATTTTCTACTAATTAGCCCGTCACGATTCGACATTTTTATTACTTTATTACTTGGCTCTGTTTACGATTAGATAAGATTGCACAGCCTGCAAGAGACTAAGAAAAGTGCTTCGAAGTCTGTGGAAAAAAAGAAGAGCTTGCAATTTTTAACTGCGACACATCATGGCGTCTCAAAATACCTCTAAGATTTCATTTCAGATTCTTTTTTCCGCATGTAGAGGGCTTTTTGACTCTTCTCAAAGGCTGGAAAGAAAATTGGATGATCTGATTTTAAAATATGAAGTAAAAACTGAGATCGTTGAATGTTTAAATGTTCCTGAAATACAAATGGAAAATGTGAGAAATGGTGTCTGGTCTATCTTAGAGGAAGAAAGGAGGGGGGGGAGCTATAAAGAAGATTCATTTAAAGAGACAGAGTGCAGGAGGAATGGAAAATCCACCCTTGAGAATTAAAGTTAACTTGGAAAATTTTACAAGCCCAGGACAACATTATTATTTCATCACTGACATTCAGAGTCCAAAGGTGCGAAAATATCTTTGTCTGGATTTGCTTATGAAAACATTTGGTAAATTTATCCAACGCGTGGCAATTGGCTTGAGAAGATTTTGCTATTGGAGAGACACTGGCTGACAGATGAAGAACGTAATTTAAAATTAGCTAAATCTGATTACCTTAATGTGTAATAGATATAGCTGAATAATGACTGATATGGATAGTAATATATATAATTTGGAACTGGCTGATAGATTGAAGAATACAATTGAAAACTAGCTAAACCTAATTGCTTTTTTTTGTAACAGATATAGTTGAATAATAATTGATATTGATAGTAATGTATATAATGTGGAGTTGATATGATAACTAACAATTGGATATGAGAAAACATCTTTAGATTATACATAAAGAGTATTAACTACAATAATTATCACTATTAAAAAAACTAAATAAAATACATACAATCAAATGTTAATCAATACTGGGAAAATGTTATGATATATGACATAATTAAATATTATGGATGTCCAGCTAAAATAGGACATGAGGATTTGATGATAATAGAGGATTTTACAAATAAGTAAATGAATTGTCAGCATGTGTTATGGATTAATTTCTTAGCATAGCTAAGGATGAAGGATGTTTAAATAACCATAGGTAATTAAAACTGGAGGTATAATGATGTTGATATTGTAAATATCCGAGTTAAGATATTTGAATTAATATGAGTTAATGGAAGAGAAGCACCAAAGCATGTTGCAACCAGTTGATATACTTCTTTTTTTTTTCATAATAGACACCTGTCTATTATTTGTTTTCCTGCCTTGTCTCTTGTCGTTTTTGTCTTTTTTTGTATTATTTTTATTTTTTATTTTAATTTTTATTTTTTATTTGCCCTTTTTTTTTTCTTTTCCCACCGGTGTGGGCAGATATTGTTCAAGATTATTACTTTTATTAATATTTCTAAATAATAATTACAGTTAAATGAAAATGGATATATAATAATGCTTGAGTTAATATGAGTTATGTTGGTTGACTGTGGAGGAGATGTACCAAAACTTATCTATAATTGATTGATACATTTTCTACAGATGTAAAGAAAGATGCTGTACCTGTTTTAAATTAAAATTAAAAAACATTTATTAAAAAAAATGATTGTTAACATGGGTTGAATTATTATTCTGTCAATCGAACAATATTAAAAAAATAAGTAAAGTGACTTGACTTTACACACTTTACAAGCCTCTACAAACATAACAGAATATGGCCAAACATTTTAGGATAGGAGAAGCTAGTTTAAAAAAGCAACAGTTTGAAAATATCCTGGCTGGAGTTTATTTAGAAAAAAAATGTTGAGAAAAACTTTCTTAATGCATTCCATAGGAGAGGCATCTGACTGTTCCATTGTAAACTCACTGCTCCTAGTTCATATGATCCAAAATAGACCATACATACCGTATTTTTCGGAGTATAAGACGCACCTTTTTCCCTCAAAAAAGAGGCTGAAAATCTGGGTTTTTCTTATACAGTGAATACAGCACTTTTTGCCTCCTGAAACCCCGCCCCTTCACCAAAATAGCCATGCATAGCTTGTAGGAGGCTTTCAGAGCGCTCCTGGGGGCTGGGGTGGGCAATTTCCCCCCCTAGCCCCCAGGAACACTCTATAAGCTTCCTAATGCCCTTTTTTGACAAAAACCAGGGGTGTTTTTGCAAAAACTGGGCTTTTTTGGTCGTTTTTGCCCCCCCTCCCCAGGAACACTCTACAAACCTCTTAAGGGCTATCCATGCCCTTTTTTGTGCATCTTCTACTCCAGTGGGTCTTATACTCTGAAAAACACGGTAGCCTTCTTTCTGCTCCCCAATGTATATGTATCACAAAACATGCAGAAACAATGAAGGGGGGGGGGTGTTGGAGAGAAAAAAAGAAGCATCTTACAGCAGCAGCTGACAGGAATTCAAGAAAATTTCAACTAATGGATTTCTGGTGGAAAGATGACATCTTACTTATACTGTTCTTTTCTTGGTCTGCTATCGATTCTCACAATTTTAAATTTAGAATGTTTTGTAAGTCAGAAGAAACTTCCCTGGGAAAGGGGACACTCTGGAAATCCAACCTTTTGTTCATCCGGATAGCTGGATGGTTAGAAAGAGCTTCTTGAAGAAGTAATTGAGTAAGTCTCTGGTTGGGGGCAGGGCAACAAAAGCAAGTTCACTGTGGAAGAACCAGGCATTTAAAATGGACAATAAAGTCTCCACTGTTTCTTAGACACTCATTTTTTGTATATTTACTTTTTGCTTTAAAAGGGCTCCCTCTGACTTTAAGATGGTGAGGAGGGGAGGAGTTGGTGTATCCGAGCCAAAATAAAGAAGTTGGAAATCACTGTGGAAACTACAGGTAGTCCTTGACTTATAACAGTTCATTTATTGACTCTTCAAAGTTACAACAGGATTGAAAAAAGGGACTTAGGACCATTTTTCACTTATGACCATTATAGTATCCCCATGGCCACAAGATCAAAATTCAGGTACTTGGGAACTGATTCATATTTATGACGGTTGCAGTGTCCTCGGGTCATGTGATCACTTCTATGACCTTCTGACATGTGAAGTCAATGGGGAAGGCAGATTCACTCAACAACTGTGTTAACAACTTCAGTGATTCACTTAATAAATGTGGCAAGTAAAGTTATAAAGTGGGGCAAAACTCGCTTAACAAATGTTTCACTTAACAATAGAAATGTTGGGGTCAATTATGGTCATAAGCCGAGGACTACTTGTCTTTTGAAACTTCTAGAGGATTTTATATCTTTAATTGACTGTTGAACTTCTTTGCCTTTAAAATAAAGACTTCCTAAATAGTGTTTTGATCTGTTGTGAGGAGGGGGAGAAATGGATTTTAATTGCTTCGGATTGGACTAGTTGTGTTGGCTGTTAAAACAAGGAGACATGGACTAAGGTGTTTTTTTATATTGCAGTGGGGCTGTTTGAGCACATGAGGGAGCCAAAAGACTGAATTATTAACTCTTATTAACTCTCCGGTAGCATCATTTCATCCATTGGATTTAATGTTAGAAATTGACAAGTTTAAAATTTTAAACTTTAGTTATATTCTGACAAGATGGCTACATGCAAAAATGGAAAGAATATCCGGAGATGCAGAATCTTTAATCTTTTTGGCAGCAAAAACACATGAACTACTTTAATTCAGACAATGGGAACAAAACTTGATACACTCTCAAAGAAACTTTGTGAGGAGACACAACACTTGACTGGAGATATGAAACTGTTGAAGGATAGAATGGATCTTATGGAACATAAATTGAGAAGAAAGAGGTCCAGGGCCAAGTTGATTTGCGTGAAAAGGCCCTTTTAGAATTAGAACTTAAAGCAGCTTCAATTAAGATTCTGGGTAGTTCCTGAAGGGTCTGGAGAGGATATCAGATAAAGGATAATTAAAGCCTTGGCCCAGTTAATTAATTGAGAAGAAAAGACCCTTGAACTTGAAATAGACAAAATTTACACTCCAGATTTGCTCATATTAGGAAATTACCTTAGGGTTTTAGTGGGCTTTAAAATAAAACAACAATGCTTATTAAGTATATAACCTCACAAGACTGTGATATAATTGACTAAAAAGTCTGGTTTTTAGGGTTGAGAAACTATGTGCCTCTCTGGAATGATATCAAAAAGGACTTATTAAGATGGGATTAACTGCATCTATTACTATTGGGTAGAATTTCTGTAACTAAGATCAATGTCTTACCAAAAAAGCTTTTTTTGTTTCACACATTACCAATACTTGCAATTGATACTCCATTTAACCAATGGAAGATGGATATTTCTAAGTTTATATGGCAAGAAAAAAAACAAGAATTGGATACAAATTACTGTAAGATACTAAGGAAAGAGGGAGTTTGGGGTTTACCAGATTTTAAATCGTATTTTGATGCTTGTTGTTTGATCTGGCTAAAAGAGTGAGTGAACTTTCAGAATAAGAGGCTATTTGATCTAGAAGGTCATGAATGAATATTTGGATGGCACGATCATTTATGGTATGACAAGGTTAAAGTAAATATTGATTTTAATGATCATTTTCTTAGACATGCCATTCTAAGAGTTTGGAATAAATATAAAACAAAGGTTTTTCTTTTATGAAGTTGCCTCTTTAGATGTCCCTCCAGGAAGCTTTTTTCAGAAAAGAAACGGTGGTGAAGCCAGACTCATGGACATGGTAAAATAATATATTTTAATATTGGTGGTCCTATCCTCAAGTCTAAGGAAGAGTTAGAATCAGAAGGATATGTCTGCCATTCGTTTACATATTTACAATTGAAAGAAAAATTTAAATGAGATAAAAAGAGTTATGGGTTTGACTTTGTTAAAAATGAATTGGAAATCGTACTGTGTGGTAGTGATGAATATATTATTGCTAGGGTCTATAAATTATTATTGAATTTGAATTTGGAAAATGAATATGTAAAGCACTGCATGATTCAGAGGGCAAGGAATTTTGGATATAATGTAATGCTTGAACAATGGGAGAATATGTGGACGAAAAGTTTAACATTTATAATAAATTATAATTTAAAAGAAAAAAAATTGTAAGGTACTGTATATATCGCTGGTATTTAAAACCAGACAAGTTGTCAAGAATGTACAGGTGCAACTCAAAAAATTAGAATATCGTGCAAAAGTTCATTTATTTCAGTAATGCAACTTAAAAGGTGAAACTAATATATGAGATAGACTCATTACATGCAAAGCAAGATAGCTCAAGCCGTGATTTGTCATAATTGTGATGATTATGACTTGCAGCTCATGAAAACCCCAAATCCACAATCTCAGAAAATTAGAATATTGTGAAAAGGTGCAATATTCTAGGCTCAAAGTGTCCCACTCTAATCAGCTAATTAAGCCATAACACCTGCAAATGGTTCCTGAGCGTTTAAATGGTCTCTCAGTCTGGTTCAGTAGGAATCACAATCATGGGAAAGACTGCTGACCTGACAGTTGTGGAGAAAACCATCGTTGACACCCTCCATAAGGAGGGAAAGCCTCAAAAGGTAGTTGCAAAAGAAGTTGGATGTTCCCAAAGTGCTGTATCAAAGCACATTAATAGAAAGTTGTTCTGACCCCCCCTTGATGGCTCATTAACAAACACAGACAATTAAACTTAAAAGGACTTTTCTTTATCAGTTTTCAGTTCAAACTGGCTTCGCGCCCAGAAATAACATAAACATCACTCTCCGATAAGAATTCAAAACAAAAGCTCTTACAAATGCAGCCCTTCTTCCACCGTCTCCACGGATCAGCTTTACATGAAAACACCAAAGCATTTATCCAAATGTAACAGGCATAATCACGAGTAATAAGCAAGCAATATTGTACCAGACACGGAACACACGAAGGAACGTTGACTCCAGAGATTGGGGCGTGGCAACATCTCTCCTTTTATCTCCCAACTTGCTTCTAACCACTCCCAGCTGCCTAATGAATCTTGATCCCGAAAAGACTCTCAACAGAACTGCTGAGTCACAACAGAAAGTTATGTAGAAGGAAAAAGTGTGGAAGAAAAAGGTGCACAAGCAGTAGGGATGACCGCAGCCTGGAGAGGATTATCAGGAAAAGGCCACTCAAAAGTGTTGGGGACTTTCACAAGGAGTGGACTGAGGCTGGAGTCAGTGCATCAAGAGCCACCACACACAGATGGATCCTGGACATGGGCTTCAAATGTCGTATTCCTCTTGTCAAGCCACTCATGAACAACAAACAACGTCAGAAGCTTCTTACCTGGGCTAAAGAAAAACAGAACTGGTCTGTTGCTCAGTGGTCCAAAGTCCTCTTTTTGATGAGAGCAACTTTTGCATCTCATTTGGAAACCAAGGACCCAGAGTATGGAGGAAAAATGGAGAGGCACACACTGCAAGATGCTTGAAGTCCAGTGTGAAGTTTCCACAGTCTGTGTTTGTATTTTGTATTTGTATTTTATTAACATTTATAGGCCGCCCTTTTCCCTGAGGGGACTCAGGGCGGCTTACATAAAATGGGGAAGGGAGGGTACAGACAATAGACACAAAATAGTACATAAAAGTAAAATAGTAAACAACATTCATTCATCATTCGGGTGGGGACAGATTATCTTTATCCCCAGGCCTGACGGGCTAGCCAGGTCTTGAGGGCTGTGCGGAAGGTCTGGACGGTGGTGAGGGTACGAATCTCCACTGTGCTTGATTGGCCAGCAAACTCGCTTGACTTGAACCCCATACAGAATCTATGGGGCATTGCCAATAGAAAGATGAGAGACATGAGACTGAACAATGCAGAAGAGCTGAAGGCCGCTATTGAAGCATCCTGGTCTTCCATAACACCTCAGCAGTGCCACAGGCTGATAGCTTCCATGCGACACCACATTGAGGCAGTAATTGCTGCAAAAGGGGCCCAAACCAAGTACTGAGTACATATGCATGCTTACATGCTTTTCAGAGGCCTGATATTGTTCTATGTACAATCCTTGTTTTATTGATTACATGTAATATTCTAATTTTCTGAGATTGTGGATTTGGGGTTTTCATGAGCTGTAAGCCATAATCATCACAATTATGACAAATCATGGCTTGACTATCTTGCTTTGCATATAATGAGTCTCTCTCATATATTAGTTTCACCTCTTAAGTTGCATTACTGAAATAAATGAACTTTTGCATGATATTCTAATTTTTCGAGTTCCACCTGTATAACGGTATTTCAAATGAATGTTGGAAATTCAAACTTAAAGAAGGGACTTTATATCATTTGTATTGGACATGTGATAAAGCAAGGAAATATTGGAGTAGGATTCATATCCTAATACAGAAAATTCTTAAAGTGAATATAAAGATAAAACCAGAAGCTTTTCTTTTGGGTTTAATGGAAAAAGACTTGGGGGGGAAATTTTATGTTACATATGTTGAAAGCAGCAAGATTATTTTATGCACAAAAATGGAAAGACATTTTGATTCCCACAATGGATGAATGCCTGCAAAAGTTGATGGAGTTAGCAGAGATGGCTAAATTGACTGCTTTGATTAAAGAAAAAAAATACAACTACTTTATTTCTACTTGGAAACTGCTTCTGGACTTTGTGCTTGAGATGGAAAACAATGAAACTTTGATTTTGGGTTTTACTGATTAAATAGATTTATTGTTATAGAAATGGCTAGTTTATACTATTATCTAAAAGTAAAAAGTTGAAGTTTAATGTTATTATCTTACTCTCTTTCACCAAGTGAGTCGGAAATCAATGCCTTCTTTCTTTTTCCTTTCCTTCCTACACTTTTCCTTCCCCTATTTTTTCTACAATTTGCTTTTGTATTTTTTTTATATTATAAACTAAGAAAAAAAGAATGTCTCAGCTAACAAGCTGTTAGGCTATTTGAACTGTTCATCCTTTTTTTAAAGGAAGGAAGAAGAATGCATATCAATACTTTGTAAGATATGATTAAAAATAAATAACCTGTTTCCCTTAAGATTAAGACCCAACTGGAAAATAAGATCTAGCATGATTTTTCAGGATTATTGTAATATAAGCCCGACCCAGTTAAGATTGTCAGCCAGATGGAAACATTCAGTACCATATTTTACCCAAAATAAGACCTAACCAGAAAATAAGCCCAAATGCATCTTTTGCAACGGTCTTATTTTTGGGGAAACACGGGTGGCAACAAATTCAAGGAAAATAGTAAACACCTTAGGAAAATAAACTTACCTTAGGACATTTAGGATTTCTTGTGGTTTCAAACATAACATCGGATCCCATTCGTTCCCTACACAAACCAGATAAATTGCTAAGATTACAATTTTAGAGTTTGCACTGTCTGTCCTTCCTCCTAGGAACTACAGTTCTCAATCAGGTAGGAAGCGTGGTTTTGCACTCATTTCTCTAGTCTGATTAAAATCAACGTATAAAAGCATGTGCTAAAAGTGAGAATTAGCTTGGATACATGTCTGTTTAGCACAGTATCTCTAATCACTGATTGTAATAATTTCCATGGATAATTTCTATTGCTCCATTTCTATTAATGTTAATACCAAGGTTTTTTAAAAAAGAACTTAAACCCTGAATGCCTTTGGGATTTAGAAACAGTTCAGTAAAATTATTCTTATAACTATCTATTACTATTGGTTTTTTTTTTACAGAAAGAAGGAATAACCCATTAGAGTATTTTCAGTATTACCAGCTTTTCTTGAGAGATTATTTAAAAACAGTAAATTTTAAAATAATGACAATCTTAACTTTTCAAAAATAGCAGTTGGACATACATTTAGAAAAAACCCCAGGATCCACAAGCACCAGCTGGCAGTCAAACCACAAACCCTTAATTTCTACTCACACTGACACCAAACAGCACCAGTTCAATTGGAGCAACACAAAAGTCACCAGCCACACTAGCACCCACCATGCTTATGAGCTCATAGATACAACAAACAATTCCATCAACAGACATATTGACCTGCAACCAGCCTACAAGCCCCTCAGAATCCAAATCAACCCCACAGCTATCCAGAGACAGCATTGCCCCTCAACTAATTTATGCAAGCCTCCCAATCAGCAGTTCACCTCCCAATGATGTAACCTCCCCATCACAGGACTTCCACTGATGTTACATACCTGAGCCATCACAAGACCCATTACAAGACCCTCACATGACACACCCACACCTGTCTTATCAACAGAAGAACACTGACATTGACATCCACTAAACTCTGTTGACCATGTTACCGAGCCTAGCAATGAAACATTTGGAAACCAACCCACAAGCTCTAAGAACTCACCTTTATATATTCAGAAAACAGAGCTATTAAATTCATTTCCATAAATTGCTTTGGATAGCAACATGGGCAGTAAATAAATGTAATAAATAATCATATAGTTTGTTAGAATTGAATCAACACAACTATTTGATTTAAATCTTTATAACATTAACCTTAGATAGAAGAAAATCTGTGTTTGAATTAAGGAGATATCATATGAGGACTAAATGATGGAACCAACAATCAAAGGATGGTTGTATAAGGCTTTGCCTCCCATATTATATTCTAGCAGAAGATAGCTGGGAATTGTAAGTAGAAGGCTCTGAAGCTCATAAGACCTAACCTGGAATGACCTCTTTCTCCCTAGTCTCAGTGAGGAACACAGGTTTAACAACAGCATTATGTTAGTGTACTGATGTAATTCAATTACTTTGTAAAGTTAGTAAATCTGTTTAAAACAAGATTAATGTACTTTTGTTCCTTTGTTAATTAAGTATCTGCCTATCATAATTATTTCCACATTCTGCTTACTTGTGCTAAAAAATTCTAAACCATAAAATGGATTTAGTGATGACAGAACAAAATCATAAGAAAAAGACCTCCATACCAAGGATATATGATACAGTGTTAGTTAGGTTGCTGCCCTGTTGTTGCCTCTTTAACTCAAATACAAATTTTCCAAGGGATCACTGTGCAAGCCTAGGAAAAGGTGTGGGTTCTTTAAGGAGCCACCAATAAATAAAACAGGGAGGCCCACATCTGATTAAAAAACACTATCTTCTTATTAATTAATATAATAGAGAAAGAGGTCTGTTTTATATTTTGGATTATACTGAAGGAAACATGATTGGCAAATAATTTCATATTAACTTACTTAAGCATTTTCTCCCATATTTCACTGTCATAAAATGCATGGCTCCATCCCATTTTAACTGTTCCAACAATGACATTTTGCTTAAAGACGTCTGTTCCTAATTTCCGGTAAAGTTCTTCACATTCATCCAGAGGTATATGGAATAATCCTAACATAAATGCCAATATAGCACCTGCGAATAAATATTTATAAATTTGAATAACAATTTAAATGTCTACCATCTTATGCAAGGATTGGCAACCTAAGATTCCAAACCACATGAAGCCTACCTGAATCTCTTTTCTGCGGCCTTTAGAGATTTCTCCATCTACCACTGCTAAAAAAAATGGTACTATGGATTCCCATGATTCTAAGGCAGGAAATTAACGCAGATTATGTTATGATGTAGTTTCAAAAGGAAGACCTCAGAAAAATCCTGGTTCAGCCTACATGCTTGACATGGCTCCAACCAATATGCATAATTGTTGCTTCTACTGCAGTAGCCATTCTAAATAAAAATATTAGATATAACTCTCAGCCAGCAAAGTTATCCTAATTATTCTTTATAGTAGTATTCTTTTACTTGAGAGTTGTAATCCAAGACATTTGGAAGAGCCCATTCAGTGGTGGGTTGCTGCAGGTAGTGGCCTGGAGCAGCTGAGAACGTATCAGTACGGTGGTACTAGGTACTAGGCCCACCTGCCCGCCCACGCTCTATAGCTGTACAGCATGCGGAGCCTGTGCATGCCCCAACAAGCAGCTGGGTATCGCAGGGGCAGTGAATTACGCATGTGTGCGCAGCGAATGCCAGGCGCGTGCACAGCACACGTCAGGCTCATGCACGGACAAGCTGCAATCAGCATACCGGTAGCGGCTACGAGCAACCCACCACTGCTCCATCTTATGAAAGGATGGTTGATAACAGTATATAGCAGTTTGCGTACAACATTAGAATTTGTCAGTGGTGCTGACATGCATTTTTTAATTCTTAAAATGTTTCTAGTGTTTTAATATTTTTTAAATTGTAAGTCACCCAGTCATTGATTGAGATGGACAGCTATAGAAACTGAATAAATATTATCTGTTCTGAAGATTTGCAGATCTCACTGAAGGTATCTCTGTGAAAAACCAATGAATGATAATTAAAGTTCATGTATAGCTCCACCGAGTGTTTTAAGACAATAGTGTGAAACCTGAAACATCACTTACCAGCTCTATTCAGTCTGCACTGTGATATCTGTGATACATTATTAATACAAAGTGTATTAAATCAACCAGCTACCCTATTTTGCTGCCTTAAACAACAAAACAGGACAGAAATATAATGTCTGCAGACAAACACTTAACCCTGTCTTCTTGCATATACTTTGGAGCAGGACTTTGTCATGTGTGAGAAATTAGCTGCTCATGTTTTATACAAGGATAATCTACAATATTACAGCATTTTTCGGAGTATACCCAAAAAAGTGGGTGAAAATTTAGGTGCATCTTGCAGATTGAATATGCGAGTTTTTGGCCTCCCGAATCCTCCATGTGCCCGTTTTCACCCTCCCCTGCCCCCAGAACCCCCCTGCAGTGCTCCACAGGTCCTGTTTTTGCCAGATGAATATGTTCTGTTGTTTCCAAGTCTTCAACCCATTTGTTGTATATTTTCCTAAGGGATTGCTTTGATACCCTTTCTTCCCATATTAATATACCACTTTTCTGGCGGGGGGTTGGAGGGGGTGTTCTATAAATTAGATATGATATGCAAATCTAAAAATAAAATCAAACCATCTTTAATTTTCAATACATAAATATTTCCAAAAGAAATAATTGACTTTTTCCATCATTACAGTATTTCAGGAAAATTTACCTGTACTCACTCCACAAATGTAGTCAAAAAGTTGATGAATAGGCTTCCCAGTGAGCTCTTCTAATTTACGAAGAGTCTGAAGTGCCACTAGGCCCCTAAAGAATATGAGAAATGGGCTGTTATGCAAGTTACCATTTAAGCAAAAACCAAGCATTTAATACAGTAGTTCTTAGGAGGAGTTTTACAATCGATTACGTAGGGTTAAACCAGTAATATTCCGCTGAGTTGTTGCACAATATGTCCTACGCACTCCATCCCAAAAGACAGTTTGGGAATTCACTAGAACAGACTTGGGGATGTATATGATGGGATAGGAAGACAAAGACGATTTATTGATGAACCAACTAATGCAGTGAGGGTGAACCTTTTCGGCATCGAGTGCCCAAACCGGAATGTGTGTGCGTGTGCATGCACGCTGGAGTGTCAGAAACACGAAGACCAGCTGGCTGTCATGCACATGCCTGTTTTGGGGGCATTTTCAGGCTGCTTTTTTAGCTGTTTTCAGGCCATTTTTCAGGCAGTTTTCCAGTGCTCCAGCGCCCGTGAAGACCAGCTGACTGGCCTGCCAGAATGCAGAAGAGCCGCTGGCAATGGCACACATGCCCACAGAGAGGGGTCTGTGTGCCACTTCTGGCACATGTGCCATAGGTTCCCCATCATGGAACTAATGTATCCACAATCTTGAACATCTATCAAAACTATACATTTTTACTTAAAAATAAGTCCCACTAAAGCTTACCTTAATAAAGGTAGGGTTCACGGATTTACAATTTATTAATTAAAATGTTTAGTATGAAGCAAAAATTCCACAAGGTTAAATTTTTATTAAGCAAAAATTTCCAGAACTATGCACCACATACTATATTTCATAAACAGGGTGTCAGCGTCTGCTTTGCTACTGCTTCAGCTGTCATGAAACGGGGAGGGAGGGTTTGGTATTTGGGAGGGGTTATTTGATGTGCTGGAGGAATGTTCTAGTATTTACTGGATGGTTGGACTACGCATGCGTGGGTGCTTCCCGCCTGGACCAACGGCCCCGACATTCCATCTTCGTGATGCCTTTTGAAGTTATCTCACACCTGACACTTGAAGGACTTATGATTGGCCTGAGGCTATGATCCCAAGGGGTGGGGAATGGACTATTCTATATATCAATTGCTTTCGCGCCTAATTAAACAGACTTCGCTTCGCAACTGCTCGCTAACCATTTGTAATTAGTAAAAGTACTTTTGATTTCCAACACATGGAATCTCTTGGTCTTTCTTTCCTAATTATATAATGGAGGGATGCTGACAAGAAGCGAAGTCTCTCAAAAACCCTTTCCAGGAGACCTACGTCTACCGTGAAGGGAGTAAATGTCTTCGCCGGTCAGAGAAGACGAGGAGGCCGCTTGTGATGTGGATCCCAGCGAGGCCGCCCCCCCCCCCCCGAACTTTCGCTTCACGAGGCCGGACCTCCCGACCTCTCGCTTCATGAAGATTTGTTTCAACTGCAAATATCAAGCCAGCCTGCCCCCCCCCCCCCACGATGGTCCACTTCGGTAGGACAAAGAGAGGAAGGGGCAAGCTGGGATGCAGGGGTTACCCGAAGGCAACCCCGACAACGACCGCTGGAGACGGGAGCCGTAAGAAAACCCCAGAGGAGAGAGTTGCCTGATTACGGGGGACAAAGGTACTTTGGGGAAAGAGGTGGGGAAGATGAGGAAGACTGGAGGGGCTGGGAGCGAGAGTACCCACGCGCTGCTTCACACCCCCCTCGGCCTGCTTCACCCCCTGAGGCTGGGGGTTTTGCCGGACCTGGGACCCCACCTCCCCGAAGGCACAGAATGGCCAAAATCCCTCCCCTGCCTGTGAGATACAATGGAGATTCTGCCAGCCTGGCCTCTTTTATTATGCAAGTCTTCAATTACATGGAGATTTATGGCCGTGATTTTGAGACAGACACTATGAGGGTGAGGATGATTCTCCTATCCTTGGACGGTGAAGCGGCTGCCTGGTCCACTGCATTGCATATGTCTGCTTCCCCCCTCCTGAGGAATTTCAATCGGTTTATGGAGGCTTTCAGGCGACGCTTTGATGACCCCTTGACTAAGAAGCGAAGCAAATTGAAATTTATAACCCTCGAGCAGGACGATAGGCCTGTAGCCCAATATATCCAGGACTTTCAGCGCCTTTCCCAATACATGAGAGGGTGGGGCGAGGACGCCCTTTTGGACAAATTTGCTTTGGGCTTAGATGAAGACATTTATCAGCAGTGTGTCAATCGCAATCTGCCCAGACGTTTGACCACTTGGTTTGAACACGCAGCTGACGCTGAACTCGACTTAAACAGGCTTCGTTGTGCCAAGGAGGAAAGAAAGAAAAAGAAGGAGAAAGCTGCAAAAAGCACCCCCCCTCCAGGCCGCAAAGCCCAGTTCAGAGGGAGGGGAGAGGGGAGAGGGGCCCCCTCAGTGAACTCCAGACCCGTAACATGCTTCCGTTGCGGGAAATTGGGGCATCGCGCCCCCGACTGCCGTGCTAAATTGCCCACCACCGCCCAACCCCCACCCAAGCGAGAGGAGAAGTCTGGCAGAGCCTCCGACAAGAGGAAGAAAGAAGCTGCCTTCGCTGTGGACTCCAGGCCCCCCCTTTTCGGCCAGGCCTTGGAGGGAGACGCAGACGCAGCCGCCCACTCCTCCTCTTCTGAGGACTCCGATGACGAAACATCACCTCACTTAGCCCCCTGCTAATCCCCATAGAGGTAAAAGTTCCCCCTGAGGGGCAACCAGCACCCTTTCACGCCTTGCTCGATTCAGGTTGCTCCCGGTCCATGATCAACCCGGCTATGGTGGAAAAATTGGGTCTCAAATTGCGTACTTTGAAAACCCCCATTGTGTTTTGCCAGATTGATGGATCCATTGCGGGGGGGGGGGGGCGCCCATTTTTTTACGGAGCCCTTGGAGATGAAGATGGGTTCCCACACTGAACTAATTTCTTTTGTAGTTGCGCCTGGCATGGACAGGCCACTAATTTTAGGCCTCCCTTGGCTCCGGAAGTGGAACCCTCACATAAATTGGCGAACAGGCCGCTTGCGCATTCGCATGAAGGATCCTCCGGAGGGGGAGGGCACTCCTGGGCAAACTATGACTGACACTCCTGAAGTGGCCGCTAGAGGGCAGGAGAGGATTGATGGAGAGGAAAAAATTCCTAAAGAGTATTGGGACCTTAAGGAGGTTTTCAGCGAAAAGTCTTCCGACAAACTGCCACCCCACAGGCCTACTGACTGCTCCATTGACATCTTACCCGGGGTTAAGCTACCAAAACCCCAAATATATTCCATGTCACCCAGGGAGATGGAGGAAATGCGGACTTTCATTGATAAAAATTTGGAACGTGGATTCATTGAACCTGCTCGCCCCAAAGTGGCTGCCCCTGTGCTTTTCCGTGAAAAGAAAGATGGCTCTCTTAGATTATGTGTTAATTTTAAAAACTTGAACGTGATATCAGCTCAGAATGTCTACCCACTTCCGTTGATGAAGGACATGTTGGCCCAGTTGGGGAAGGGCCGCATTTTTACTAAGTTGGACCTCAGGGAAGCTTATTATAGGGTCCGCATAAAGGAGGGAGACGAATGGAAGACTGCTTTCAACTGCCCTCTTGGTTGCTTCCAGTTCCGGGTCATGCCTTTTGGCCTGCAGGGGGCCCCTGCAGTCTTCATGCAATTAATCAATGAGATCTTGCATGACCATCTCTACAAAGGAGTTATCGTATATTTGGACGATATCCTTATCTATACTCGCACTTATGACCAACACGTCGCTCTTGTGCGCACTGTCTTGAAAAAACTCCGAGCCGCTGATCTTTATGCCAAATTGTCTAAGTGTGAATTTCACCAAACTAAAATTGACTACCTTGGATATCGCATCTCTCCTGCCGGCATTGAGATGGACCCTGAGAAGGTGAGGGCGGTCACTGAATGGGACGCGCCCAAAACTCGTAAACAGTTACAAAAATTTTTGGGCTTTGCTAATTTCTACCATCAGTTCATTCCTTCTTTTGCTAAAATTGCGCTTCCTATAACTAATCTGCTCAAATCCAAGGGGGAGCCTAAACCTAAGCCTAACAAGCCTCTGGACTGGACTATGGAATGCCAGGCAGCTTTCAAAAAGCTTAAACGTCTGTTTGCCGCTGAGCCAGTACTAAAGCATCCTGACCTGGACAGGCCTTTCGTCGTCCAGGCTGATGCCAGCGACGTCGCCGTTGGGGCCATCTTGTTGCAAGCCAACGACCAAGGTAACCTACAACCTTGCGTGTACACGTCCCGGAAACTCACAGACACAGAAAGACGTTGGGCAGTTTGGGAGAAAGAGGCTTTCGCGGTCCGTTGGGCCCTGACCACGTGGCGCCATTTCCTGGAGGGCGCTAAGCACCCGTTTGAGGTGTGGACTGACCACAAGAATTTGGAAGCTTTGAGAACGCCACGCCGTCTCTCCCCCAAACAAATGTGGTGGGCCCAATATTTCAACCGTTTCAATTTCACACTTAAATATATCCCGGGTGGAAAGAATTTCATGGCAGATGCCTTGTCCAGACTGCCTCAATATAATTGCTCTAAACTGAGCATCGTCCAACCGCTCCTAGCGGCTCCAGTGGTCACGCACCAACAGACCCACGGGAAAAAGGATGTGCCTCAAGATCTTCTTTCTGACCTCAAGCTGGCGCTTCCTCAAGACGACTGGTTCCTGAACCATCGGGACGAGTGCACTATGAGGGATGATCTGCCATGGATCGGCGCCAAATTGTACATCCCCGCCTCCCTACGCCTGGTGGTCCTTCGTCGCGCACATGACTCCAGATTGGCGGGTCATTTTGGATTCGTGAAAACTTTGCATCTGGTGAAGAGGCAATTCTGGTGGCCCTCTTTAAAGAAGGACATTGAACTTTATGTGGCCAGTTGCCCAGTTTGTGCGACCGCTAAACGACCACCGGGGAAACCGCAAGGGCTGCTCCAGTCTGTCCCTCGGCCGGTTGCCCCTTGGAAGGAGATTTCTATGGACTTTATTGTTGAGCTCCCCGAAAGTCAGGGGCACACTGTTATCTGGGTTGTCACAGACTTGTTTTCCAAGCAAGTTCATTTCGTGCCTTGCCACAAAATTCCTTCCGCTAAGGCACTGGCTAAACTCTTCATTTCCCACATTTACCGCTTGCATGGAGTGCCCGATCGCATCATCTCCGATCGAGGTGTCCAATTCACATCAGTTTTCTGGAAAGAATTTCTCAAACGTAATAGATAAAAGGAGAGTATTAAACATGTTTTGACCAATATTGAAGACAAACTTATATTAATTTGGGTCTTATGTACTTTCTTTTATTCTGTGCAATTTGCCTACAAACATTTATTTTTACAGGATCCAATCTGGGTTGGTCATTGGGACCAGAGGTTTTGTCTTCTGAGTTTTCGGACTCATGCTGGAGCCCATCTTCAGGGAATTTGTCTCTAGCAGAGTGTGCTTATCTTTTTCCTTTGTTCTGTAACCAATGTCAATGTACTAACACAATAGTGATAAAATATTTTAAATACCAACATTTATTTATTCATTGATAAATCAATATGGTCTAGCTTTCATGTAAACTTCCAATGCTTTTACAATTAAATATTCAGCACAATGTTTTCAGCCATGCTGTCAGATGTCTTTTAGAACAGTTCCTTGACAGTTAGCCTGAGATACAGGACCGATGGGAAACTGTTCAATCTGTAAAAACTCCAGGCTGTCACCAAGATAAAGGAGACTGTGCTATGTAACCACCTCTTTGCTGACGACTGTGCCCTGAATGCTAGATCAGAACAGGAAATGCAAGTCAGCATGGACAAATTCGCAGCAGCATGTGACAACTTTGGCCTCCTCATCAACATAAAGAAGACTGAAGTGATGTATCAGCCAGCTCCAAAAGCTCAACACCAAGAGCCCACCATCACAGTGAAGGGACAAAAGCTGCAAGCAGTGGACCAATTTACATACCTTGGCAGCACCCTCTCCCATGCAGTAGCAATTGACATTGAGGTTAACCGCAGAATCGCCAAGGCAAGCTCTGCATTTGGCAGGCTACTGACCAACGTGTGGGACCACCATGAAATAAGCCTTGCTACAAAGCTCAAAGTCTACCAAGCAGTAGTTCTAACTACCCTGATGTATGACAGTGAGACTTGGACTATAAGCAATTGAACCATTTCCACATGATCTGCTTCTGCAGAATTCTGAGGATCTGGTAGCAGGACAAGGTGCCAGACACCATAGCAGGTCATGTTGTAAGAATGGCAGACCATTGCATCCCTAAACAGCTCCTCTATGGTGAGCTGTCTCAAGGAAAGCAATTGCAAAGGGGACAAAGGAAGTGATATAAAGACATTTTGAAAGCCTCCTTCAAGTCCCTGGATATTGACACCACCTTCTGGAAAACCCTAGCACATGATCGATCGACGTGGCGTACGCTTATCTACCAAGGCTGCCAGACATCTGAAGACAGAACCACCATAGCACAAGAGAAGCGAGTACTCTGCAAAACCAGAGCTGCAAATGCTGCAACAATGGTGCCCACACATTTGCCCTACATGTGGCAGAACATTTCATGCCCCTATAGGCCTTACTGGCCACCTGCAGACTGTGGACAGCCCACAACCTGTAAGATGTCAAGGTCCTCTATGAACATGATGGACAAACATCATCATTACAATTAAATATATAAAATATAATAGTAAAAACAATCCAATTAAAGTCTAAATCAAGAATTAAGACTTCTGGTTGATGTTGTAGCAGGAACGGCTTGAAAATAGCAGAGCTCTGTTGGGTTCCATGAAATGCAGCCGGCAAGCAGACCCTATGGAGTCAAACCCCCATGGAGGGATGATGAAGAAAGGAGAGAAAGGAAACTGCAATTTCCTTGTTGATCTGAAGAAAGCGCTCCCAAACGGCAGCAGGCACGACAGCCATTTTGGTCTGTCATCAGCTGGGACAACTGGGACAATAAAATCTTGTACTGGAGCAGTGAGTTCCTTAAGTTCCTTAATCAGTATTAGTTTTGGTAATATCTCCTCCTTGTTACCTTTTGTTGATTTCTCTCCACTCTCCCCTCTGGTTCTTCTGGTGGCTCCATTCTTTCTTCCTTGTCTTGATCCTTGTCAACCCTTGTGTTTAGTCAATCTCTTTCTTAGTCCACTGTCCAGAGTTCATTAATTAAAAAAGCCAAACTTCCAAGTTACAATTTTAAATGTCTCATCAATAGTCAGTCCAAAAAATTTAAATTCACCAGGAGGTTATCCACGCCTCTTCAAATTACTTTATATGTTCAATAATATTCAATAATGTTCAGGGTCTCTTAACTGAAGTCCTTAGTTAGTAATCAAATCTCTAGTGGTCTTAGTGTGTCCAACATTAGTGTGTCCAACAAATACTTTCAGTCTTTTTGAATAGTTATTTCCAAGCTTGCATATTTCCCTTTTCATCAGCAGATGGCACTCTACTTTGTCTGCTTTAGCCTCTCTGCAATGTTGTTGACAGATCCAATTTCAATTATTTTAAATTATAAATCCAATAATTAAGCAATATTTGTAAAAAGGAATTTGGGACTTTAATTCCAGTGTTTTAAAATGCTCTCAATATCATGTCTTTTAACTTTGAGAACCAGCTTTCTATTTATCATTTAAACAGATTTTTTTCCTCCTTCAATTATCCAGTATTTTTCTCATTTGCACGATTGCCACTTCAACAAATAGTTTTAAATATGCTCCCCCCCCCGATTTTTGGGTTCATCTTTCAATAAAAATGTTTTTTCAACCAAATCACACTCAATTCACTTTCTCCACTCCAGGGCAGTCTTGGGTATTCAGGCTGTCCTTGGCTTCATGGTGGCCATTTTGGCCCCCCGCTGCTCCTCGTCTTCAGATAAGGGGGCTTTCCAAGTCAGGGAGAAGATGCGGCTCTCCTCTCCCTGCCAGGTGGTCCCGCTTTACTTCAGTACCCCTTCAGGGTAGCTATGGTCCGAATTTGGACCCTTCGACAGGGAGAGGTCGGAGCTGACTGCAGAGCTTGAGGATCAAGTTTCCAAAGATGCCGGAAGTACAATCAGAAGTCGATGGGCAATGTTGTTAAATCTAACCTGCATCAGTTGGACGAACTTGTTGGCATCTTCTAGCTCAGGGGCTCCTTCATCGTGGAGCTCAGCTATCCATTCTGACGCTTCCCCCTCGTTCATGCAGTCCGATATGGCAGAAATCAATTCCTGATCAGATGGGTACTGATTCCTATATTGGCCAATATAATCCCAGACTTGAGATTGAGAAAATAGGCTAGCCTCCCAGGAGGAACAGCTGGTGGGGCTTGTTGCTGGGCTTGCACAGGTTGCTGGACAGGCGCCTGCTGTTGGATCAGACCTTGTTGCAGACCACCGGCACTCGTTATTGGACTTGTTGAGGGATTTTGGCCTGGGATTGCAGTTGCGGCTGGACTGCAACCTACTGTGGGGCAACAACTGGCGACTGGAAAGGAGTGAGCAGCTGGAAAGGCATCAGCTGCTGGATTGGACGTCCACTGATATTGCACCCATCCTTGGCTGGAGCAGAATGCTCACCCAGGTAGGGTCTGGCTCACTGGTGGCAATCCAAAAGCCGGTTGCGGAGGTGGGGTAGGAAGACCCCAGAAGCTTGGTTGTGGGCCAAGCATTCCCTGACTGGGCTGATTCAGCAAGGCCGGTTGTTGGGTCACTTGCATCTCAGTAGTGACTGGGGCCATGTCTGGTATGGCCCGAGTTGTGAGGCTGTGGGCCAAGCCGCTATACGCAGAGTGGAAGGAAGCTGAGGCTCTGCTCCATTATGCCGGAACCTCTTGGCCCAGGAAGCTGAATGTAGGCTGCGTCACGGTCCACTTGAGCTGTTTGGTACTGGGGATTTGTGTGGCACCACTCACGCTGAGTTGGCCAAACTGCTACGGGAGGCCAGACAGCGACTGGCTGTGCAATGGTGGTGGGAATCCCCATTCTCCGGAATGCTTGTTGCGTGTCTGCTTTGGCATTCTCCACTCATGGGTCGAAGCTTATCCCACACCTGTCTGTGGTTCCAACAGCATCTCCTGGAGTGGGGGGTGATTCCCACGGCTTCGTCTTGCAGGGTCAGGTCTGGCTGCGAGGTTCACTTGGGCCCCGGATGCTTGCACCTGGCTCCCAGCAGCCTCTTCAGCTTCCACCACAGCTTGGGAAGGGGAGTAAATGGTCTCAACAAAAATCGTGAAACTATCTCCAGTGGCTCCCTCCATGGGTTTCATGTCTTCCTCCATTTTTCCTGAGTCTTTATGCTGCTTGGTTAGGGTCGACGCTTGGTCTCAGGACCCTGGACAGCACCACGGAGTTCGGGGGAGCTGGTAGAGTTGTTTAAAAGGAATTTGGGTTAATGTCAGGGTTCCAAGTAACACCCCTAACGAAAGAAGACTCCGAGGCTTGAGTTTCCTCAAAGTTCAATTTTATTAGATACATCATATTAGCACATCTGGGAAAACGAAAGTTTTCCCCACCCAAAAGGAAGTTCAAGTTCCTGCCCAGCACCCACATGTCCATTACATGATCCAATCAGGCACCATCCAACTCTGAAGATGTCTCCCAGTCACCTCATCACAGCTGCAGGGAAAGATGGCCTTGACCTTCTGAGAAAGAATTTTATTTTGACTATATATCACCAAACTCTGTATAATCCCCCCTCCCATTTTCCTACAGTAGAAAATGTGGCAGGCCTGAAATCCCAAAGTTTTGGGGGGAATCACACCCCTAAAATCTATACCTGTAATCAAACTGTCTTTGTTTTGCATAGGTCGCCTTCAGAAAGTGATGGGAGCTGAATGTCAACTCACAAAGCATCCCTGACCTGCTCTCAAGTTGCCTTCGGCAAGGGGGATGAAAAAGCAAACTTCACAGCTGCATCACGGAGCTGGCATCTCAGTCAAAACAAAGCACATTCAAACTGATACGCCGAGGTCATCTCCATGGAAACCTACAGTGATTGGAAGGAGTGACTTTTATAACCCGCGAAATTTCTTCATTGGATAATGTGACTGATGACACATATTTGGGGCGGGGAGGGAGGAAACAGGGTCAGAGGCAAAACACAAATTAACTGAAGTGAGAGTTTGCTCCACTTGGTCCATGCCGACATGAAACTTCTAATAAATAACTGGATTTCTTCTGGAGCTTGGCTTGAGGCTCACTATTTAATTACAGCATCTGTCAGAATCCTGACAGGACAATTGGGAAGGTTTAAACTGGAAACTATAAAGACTGTAAAGTATGAATGTATAGCTTTTATGGACTAGAAAAGTAGGGGACTTGGAGGAACAATTTTGGGATTGATAAATTTTATTAATAATTGACTTTTTGGGAGATTTTAGATATTGGGATACTGGAATATTAGAGACACGTTGAGTAATTTTTAATATATTAATTTGGTACAAAATGACTCAGCAGGAAACAATAAAGTTTTATGAAGAAATGTTAATGATGGCTAAACATGTTTATGAAACTGTGATAAAGAATCGTAAGGAGATGATGTGATTGTCCAAAGATAAAGAAGTGAGTATAGAAGACTCTCAACAAATGGTGGGAAAAGATGAAGAGAATATTCAGAAGACAGATGAGAAATCAGAAGGAGTGGTGGAAGAGACAAACTAAAATAAGCTACAAGAAAACAAAAACAATGAAAAGACAATAATAATAAATACTAAGAATCAAATAGATAATTCATTAAGAGCTTGCAATAGTACAGAGAAAAGAAAGAAAGACTTCCCAAAAATAATGAAAGGGTTATGGATGAGCATCCAAATGATGCAGTAGAACAGTGGTTCTCAATCTGTGGGTCAGGACCCCTTTGGTGGTCGAACGACCCTTTCAGAGGGGTCGCCTAAGACCATAGGAAAACACATATTTTTGAACAAATATGGAAAACATAAAATAATTTTATGGTTGGGGGTCACCACAACATGAGGAACTGTATTAAAAGATTGTGGCATTAGGAAGATTGGGGCCTCTCTGCAGTAGAAGGAGATAAGGGGTAAGGCATTTAATCTATGTAAAAATGTTAGAAAGAAATACAGTATCCCAAGAGAGAAATATAAAAGAAAAAATCAATAAATGATGAAATTCTAAAAATGCTGAGATGATGGATAGAGACATAAACACGAAAAGACCAGATCATGAGTCGAATCCCTTCAATTTTAACCAATCTTCAATGTCTCAGTCACTTAAATTTATAATCAACAGGCAATCCTTTTTGAAGGAAGTCAAAAGGAAAGAGGAGAAAAAAGAAAGACGTGTCTTTGGGGACATCCGTTATTCTATCTTATCTTCTGTCAATTAGTATTTATAACCCACAAGGCCAACTAAATCCCCCAACTTTTAATAATCCAATAATCCAAGATATCAAGCTAATCCCAAAATCTTTTTCTAGGTTCTCAAAACATTAAACACTCCACAAGCCATTTGGACCCGTTTACCGCAGAAAACACTGGGAGCCACAAATAATTCCACTATTTCCATTAGTCAGTCAGAGACATTTATAAGCCACAAAGTTCAAAAGGGATTCTGCAGCTGCTACCTTTCCCACGTTGGTTTCCAAAACAAATGCCATCTTCAGTTTATCTCTAAACACCAGGTGCAGCAGTTCCCAAAACAAAGTGTTTAAGTTCAGTCTCTTATCTAACTTAGTCACTTCCAAAATATTTCCTTTATCCTGCATTATTTTCTCCCTGTATATTGTCTTTAGCCAGCAGGTGTCACCCTTACTCTCTTTCTACATTTCTACTGCAAGCTTTAAGTCAAAAAAGGGAGGAAAACTTCCACTCACTATAACCAAGGAAAAACAACTTAAAAAAAGAATATTATCCATATCATAGGCAGTACTTATCTTATTAAAATAGCCAGTCCAATCTTTCTCTTTCCGTTTTAAAATTAATGTTTCATTCGCTTCTCTCTCTCTCTATTCAGGCAGATTTGTAATCAGCTCAAAATTTTCACTCGCCGCTTTCCTTTGGAGGGAGGAAAGACGATTACCTCCCTCCTTCTCTCTGGAGTCCCACTTTCTTTTTAAAAGTAGTTCTGGAGAACTTAATTTAATTCTGGGTAGAAATTAGGCAATCCTTACCCAGATTAGATACACTGTTTCTCTTTCTGCTTCTTCTTCGTGCTTTCTTCATTCCGGCTGTCACAGCTCTGGTTCAGACATTATGGCTGTCTTCTTCTCCGTCTGTCAGGAAGTTTTCTCCATATCCAACAAAGGGACCATCATCCACTTACGATCTACAGACAGCGCTTTCTATCTTCGTCACCCCTACAGGATGACTTTGGGTCCAAAGGACCTCTAGGCAGACAAAAATGGGCTGGGCTTCACAGAGCCCCGCTAGTAACAATCGCACCACAACGTCTGCATAGAAGACTGAAAATGTTAAAGGTAAAGGTTCCCCTTGCACATATGTGCTGGTTGTTCCTGACTCTAGGGGGCAGTGTTCATCTCTGTTTCAAATCCGAAGAGGCAGCACTGCCCAAAGACATCTCTGTGGTCATGTAGCTGGCATGACTAAATGTCAAAGGCTCACGGAACACTGTTTCTACTTGCATTTTTACATGGTTTTGAACTACTAGGTTGGCAGAAACTGGGCCAAGTAACGAGAGCTCACTCTGTTATGCGGCGCTAGGGATTTGAACCGCCAAACTGCCAACCTTTCTGATCGACAAGCTCAGCGTCTTAGCCATTACGTCCCTGTTACTGAAAATGTTACAGGAGTCTAAATGTAATGGGGGTTTGGGGTTACCAGATTAGGAGTTATATTACCAGGCATCTGTACTTACATGGGTGAAAGAATGGATAAACTTGAGGCATAGAAGATGATTGCTATTGGAGGGTCATGATCTTTAATTAGAGTGGCATGCTTTTTTGTAGTATGGAAGGAATACCGTACATAGATACTTTCAAAGGCACTATGTGAGGAATGCTTTATTTTTAGTATGGGGAAAAGTTAAATTAAAAAAAACTATAGGAAAATACCAGTCTGGCTTTCTACAATGGAAACATTGATACATCCAATATTGTCAACTTGGAAAAATTGTATCTTACCAAGACATGTTAAACGAGGAAGGGGAACTTAAAACCAGACAGGAATTACAGAACCAAGGGGTGGGCTTAGCATGGTGGACACATTTACAAATACAATTGAGATATGAGAAAGATGTGAAAGTATGGGGTTTCTATAAAGAACCAAAATACTTGATCAGAAACTATTAGGGACAGATAAAAAATTGATCAGGAAACTATATAGTTATCTATTAAGCTTTTAAATGGAAGATGAACAAGTTAGAGAAACAATGGTAGCATGAGCAAAAAAATTCGGTTATGTTATAGAATTAAATGGCAAAAACTTTGGGATAGAAATTACAAATGGCCACTGGCCACTGCATACAAGGAAAACCTATACAAAATGTTTTATAGGTGGCATCTGTCACTGGCAAGACTAACAAAGATGTTTAGAAATATGTCCGTCAAATGTTGGAAATGTAACCAGACACCAGGTATCATATGTGGTGGGACATGCGTAAAAGCAAGAAAATACTGGTTGAAAAGACACATGGTTGGAAAAGATGTTTAAACAGCACATAGGTATTAGACAGATACATCCAGAAATATTTTTGTTAGGTATAATACTAGAAAGTTATGATAAAGGGACTATATACCTAATGCTTTGTCTATTGACAGCAGCGACAATTGTATTTGCACAATATTGTAAAAAGGAGAACATCCCACCAGACGAAAACATAATTCGAAAAATATTGGACTGCGCAGAGATGGATAGATTGACATTAAAAATTAAAGATAAACGAGATATTATTCAACATGGGACAGGTTTTATCAGTGGTTAGATATAAGAGATAGAAGTTAGAAGAAGATTATTGTTATGTGTATGTAAAAAAATGAATATTATTTATGACTATAAGCATGCTAGTATAATTAACGACTACAAATAAGTTAATATAACTATAATCATTGTTATAAGCCCTATGTATATTATTAGTTTTATTACTAGTAGACATGTTTTTTTTTGTAAAATGAAGTGCCACTGTTTTCAAAATATTTATATATAAATATATACACAGACACAAAGAGCGTAATATTTGCTCTAGTTAATATTCCAAAATTTCATCATAATTATTAATAAAATTAATAATATGAATAGATACCAAGAGGAATGCCAGCAATGTATCATTTAGTACCAGATGAATGACATCTGAATTTCCTTCTGTCCTACCGCCAGACTGAAGATTGAGGTTGAGGTTTATTGGATTTATATGCCCCCTTCTCCCAAGGACTCAGGGAGGCATACAACATAAAAGAAAACACATTTTACAAAAATTAAAAGGGACATTAAATAAAGTATCCAAAAAACCCCAATTGATATTTACAATAAAATTTTAAAAATTAAATTAAAATTAACAACCAAATTAATCCTATATTTTATTCTATTCAGGCCAGGCTGGCTTGCTGGAAAAGCCAACTTTTTAGGGTGCGTCGGAAGGACCGGAGGTCGGTGATTATGCGAAACAAACATGCAAACAAGGTCAAATCTTTTCTTTTTAACTCAAATTCACCAAATGTTACCCAACATCTATCAGGCATGATAAAATATACTGTTTCAACGACAAGGTAATAATATAAAAATGTAAAAATAAATCACCAAAATCTCAATTTCTCTCTAGTCATAATCCCTTTCAAGCCATTTTTTTATTATTATTAATTTTTTTTAATTTTTAATTTAAAACAAGTACAACATCCTTCTTTACATGCTATAGAAAGTGTATCAGTCGATCACAAATAAACTTTCGTACATCTCCTCCACAGTCAACAAACATAACTCATGTTAACTCAAGTGTCATATATCCATTTTCATTTGACTGTAATTATTATTTTAAAATATTAATAATAATAATACTCTTAAACAATACATGCCCAGACCAGTGGGAAAAGAAAAAATAATAATAAAAAAACCCAACAAAAAGACAAAAAAGACAAAAAGAACAAAGGACAAGGCAGGGAAGAAAAAACAAAAAACAAAAAGCAAAAAAACAAGAACACAGGTATATATTATATAAGAAAAATGTATATCAGCTGGTTACAACATGTTTTGGTGCATCTCTTCCATTAATTCATATTAATTCAAAAATCTTGACTCACATGTTTACCATATTGCCATCATTATACTTCCACTTTTAGTTAACTACAGTTATTCAAACATCCTTCAACCTTAACTATACCAAAGATTTAGTCCATAACCACATGCTGACATTTCATTTACTTGTTTGCAAAATCCTCTATTAACATCAAATCCTCATATCCTATTTTAGCTGAGCATCCATAATATTTAATACCAAAAAGTCCATCTTCCATGCAATGTAGTTTATTATCATTCTCCCTTCTTTATGTAGTTATATCATATATCATAACATTTTCCCCATATTAATTAATATTTAACTGTATATATTTTATTTTTTAATAGTGGTAATTATTGTAATTAATAACCTTTATATATAGTCCAAAAGTATTTCTAACCTTCCTTTCTCATATCCAATTATTATGTATCATATCAACTCCACATTATATACATTACTATCAATATCAGTTATTATTCAGCTATATCTATTACAAATAAGAGTAATTAGATTTAGCTAATTTTAAGTTGTATTCTTCCATCTGTCAGCCTATGTCTCTCCAATAGCAAAACCTTCTCAGTCCTAATGCCATTCGATGAATAGATTTACCAAATGCTTTTATAAGCAAGTCCAAACAGGGATATCTTCGCATCTTTTTGCTCAGATTGTCTCTGATGAAATAGTAATGTTGTCCTAAGCTAGTTAAACTTTTCAAATTGACTTTAATTCTCGAAGGTGGAATTATGGAATCTGCCAATGATGTTTCATAAAGTGTAGTTTCTTTAGCTCTCCCCCTTTCCAGCATAGCATTTCTTCCTTCCTCCGAGAAAGAACAGACGTCATTTCTCACATTTTCCATTTGTATTTCAGGAACATCCAAACATTCAGCGTTCTCACCTTTTCCTTCAAGTTTTAATGTCAAATAATCCAATTTTTTTTCCAAATCTTTGATAAGAATCAAAGAGTTTTCGAAATGCAGAAAAAAGTGTATGAAGCGAGCCCTTGGAAATATAATTCGACGCCATGTTGTGTCGTAGTTAAAGACTCTAAGATAGGGACTTCCTGGGGGCGTGGCCTGTTGCCGAGGAGGGCTCCACCGAGCTCCTCAGAGATCTGGTCTGTATATCTAAATAAGATCATAGATAGCACCCCTTTTTGGCTAAGAAAGGGGCAGGGAGTAGCTCTGTAGGCTAGGGTCTATTCGTAAGCCACAGCCTTTTTCTTTTTTTTGGCTGTGGATAGAGATTAGATCCAGCCGGAGCGGAGCTTTTATCTCCAGCCAGTTCTTCTCAGCTGCCTTTTTTTTTTTGGCAGCCCCAGACAGGCTAGCCCCCCCCAGGACAAAACAAAGTTTTTTCAAGCTAGAATTGATACGGGCGGGTCCCACCCCTTGTGAGATTTATGCTTTTATTACTATCTTAAATACCAGCACCATTTGTCTTAGAGACTTCTTTGTCTAAATGGACTTCAAAATGGCGATTTCTCTCCGTGGATGATTGATAGTGGATGTACTTAGCCGGTTTTACCTTCCTGCAGACCGCTCCTTAACAAAATAAACTCTTCTTTGGAAATAGAGGGGAGCAAAGCGCTGCTTACTTGTTTATTTATTATGGCACCCAGGTCAAAGAAGCGTCTTGCTACAAATGTGTCTAAAGAATTTAAAGAATTTTTACTGGAACCACAGCCTTTGTCTCCTATGCCCTCTACTGGAGAATTTTTAACACAGGAATATCTCCTTAAAATGTTTAATGCCTTTAAACAAGAAATTAAGGAATTTGTATTGGAACTATATGATGATTTAAAGTCTAAAGTTAATCAAATGAAGGCGAATACGTTTGCAGCCGTGTCTGCCCTGTCAGATTACTCTGCTGAAATAGAGAACAAATTGGAAAGTTTGGAGAAGGCTAATTTTAATTTGACTACCAATATTCAAATTTTACAACAAAAAATTAGAGACAATGAAGAACAGCTTATGATGATAAATTTTAATAGGAAGGCATTTGCAATAAGAGTCAGAGGATTCCGTGAAAAGGAGCAAGAGAATCTGAAACAGACCTTTGCTGAAGCCTTCAGCCATGCGGTGGGAAGCCCGGGACTTAACTTTGATTGGCAGATTCGGAAAATCTATCGCCAGAACTCATTGATAGCGGAACAGCGACAGCTCCCGAGGGACATAATTATACATTTCTTTACAAAAGAATCTAGAAATGCGATTGTGCAAAAGTTTCATAATAACAGTCTCCGAGTTGATGACCAGGACCTGATTGTCTTCAAAGATATTCCTTTCCAGATGCTGAAAGCAAGAAGGGACTACACCTTTTTAACTAAGGAGCTTAGGAGTCAACAGATTCGATACAGATGGGAGGCCCCTGCCGGTATCACGGTTACATTTGAGAATCAAAGATTTCGTCTTAACTCTGTTTCGGAGGCTCAAGATTTCTATTGTAGGACTCTGAAGGCGGGACTTCCTGATTCGCTTGGAAGAGAGGAGAGACAAGCGGAAGGAGAAGGCAAGCGACAGGCCATGTGGCTGCAAGATGGAGGGGGTAGCCCTTCCTCCCTCGGAGAAGCAGAAAAACGGAGATCGAGAATTTAGACATTTCAAAATACTCGCCAAAGTTGAGGACTGAATGGGGGTTTGAGACCTCTCTCCGGTAGAAAAAGCGGACTAATTCTTATTAGAAGGGAAAGCTGGGTGAAACTACTTTGAGCTAGATTTTAAATTAACGTTAGCATAAATTTGATAGTGGTAAACATCAGACAAGCAAGGGATGAGGGTAAAATATATGTGGAATGATTTACGTTGTTTAAAGCTTATTAGAACAGAAAGCCGGTTGGGATTATCTTAAGATAAGTGTAAAAAGAATGCGGAATGATTTATGTTGCTTAAACTTTGTTAGAAGGGACTACTTTAAAACAGAAGGTTAACTGACTCTTGCTGAAAGTATTATTTGAATATGTGGAATGATCCATGCTATTTAACTTTTATTAGAAGGGAAAGTTGGTTGAAATTGCTTTGAGTTAGATTTTAAACAAATGCTAGTATAAATTTGATAGTGGTAAATATCAGACAAGTAAGGGATGAGGGTAAAATGCATGTGGAATGAACTACGTTATTTAAATCCTATTAGAAGAGAAAGTCGGTTGGAATTATCTTAAGATAGAAATTGATTTCTGTGTAAAGTAATATTTGATCTACGCTGCTTAATTTTACTAAGAAGGAGAAGCTTGGCTAGATTATTTTGAATTACTGTTTGAAAAGGAGGTTAAGAAAGATCATTTACGCTGTTTAAATTTTACTAGAAGGGAAAGTTTGATTACTCTTCTGTAAAGTCATATTTGAATATGTGGCATGAACCACGTTGCTTAAATTTTATCGGAAGGGATCATGAGGTTTAGGAAGAGGAACGGGAGAGTCTACAGAAGGTTGGGGTAAATAGCAAAGAAGTAAGAGACGAGAATAAAATATAGATAGAATGATTTATACTATTTAAGCATAGATAAAGATGGGGGGCTGAGATCAACACAAAGAGTGGTTTCTTTTTTTTCTTTTTTTTTCTTTTCTCTTTTCTTTTCTCTCTTCTTTTTTTTCTGTTTTTCTTTCTTTTGACATATTACTTTTATTTTTTAATCCATATGTATACAAGATATTTTAGACAGAAGGTAGTGCCAGGTGTGGGCCCTGGGAAGTCGGGAGGATTAGGGATGGGGATTTGTGGGGGGGGGGGGTGGGGGGTGTTAACATAGTCTTAATAAGAACAAGAATGTATTTATATACGGTGGTTCTTTTTTTCTTTTATTTTTTTTTTCCTTGGTTCATTTTACTTTTATCAGATCAAACAACACTCGAATAAAGGCATACACCAAGGAGGGAGGTAGAGGGAAAGAAGAGGGAGGAGTAAGGAAGGAGTAAGGGGAATGTAAGGAGGGTGTCTGGGGAGTAAGGGGAGAAGGAAGGTTTGAGGGGAAAGGGAAGTAGGAGGGGAGTGTTAGAGGGAGAAAGGAAAGTTGGAGGGGGTAGATGGGGTGTATGGAGGATGGAAGGGTTAGGTGGGGTTGTGAATGATGAGTTGTGTTTCCTTTTTATTTGTTCGTTTTATTCCCTTTTTCTTTTTTTCTTTTCTTATAGTAAATACCCTGTATATAAGTGATTGCAAATGGAATGTGAAAAATGAATAAAATATATTTTCAATAAAGACTCTAAGATATGTGCAAGTAAAGACACGCTGGGAACTGTGCGATCTTATCTGATCTTAGACCAACACAGCCAAGCAATAAAAGTGTCAGATCGTTAGTTTTACAGCCCACTTAGAAAGAGTCAGGGGGAAATGTTGAAGAATTCCTTAAAGCGTTTAAGAAATAGAGTAACCACCAGCCATAAATCCATTTAAAAAAAGACCAATTCGCCGCTAGATTCTTCTGTTCTTTGGTTCCAATTAGCTTAAATTTTAGTGCGGACCGTCTCTCTTTGAATAATAAAATCAGCTTACCAGTTGAATCCATTCATACCATTCTTAGGGGCAACCTGCAGTTTCGGTTAGCATATAGCTAATCCAAAAGGAGTTGGCAGGAGGGGTTACTTCCACGCCCCCCAGAGACTTTGCGATCGTCTCTGAGGTCACTGGATCTCCCCTCACCTTTCACTGTCTTCTACGGGACAGCTAGGGTCAATGACCCGTCCAAATTCCTTCGGAATAGGGGAATTTCAGGAATAGCCTGAAACTCCGTCTTCTCACTGCTAAGCCCCGCCTTCTTCCTCCCTTTCAAGCCATATTTTTAATGGTAATCTGTTTTGCTAGTAAGAGAAAAATGTTTAAATGACAGCATCTAAATTAAATAAATACCTTGTTCCTCCACCATCAATGGAAAGAATTCGAATGCCCCACCCTTTTACTGGGTCTGTATAGCCAATCACAGCCAAGGCCTCTCTCACAGCAGCCTGTAGTGCTTCATCTTTTGTCTGCCTAAGTTTCAGCAAGCATGGAATAACATTTTCCTATAATAATAATAAAGATTTTTGCTGATAATCCTGTTATACGACACACCTGAAACTATTATATATACAAGATCCCTAAGATTAAAGTGAAAGTAAGGATAACCTTGGACATTTAACACGTGACTCAACTCTTGAGCAATTTGTGAGAAAATAAACACTGGTGAAATAGCCAAGATTACTTCTGAACAAATATATTATTAACAAGTTCCTGGAACTTTTCAGCTGCCAAAAATGTACTGTATTTTTTGGAGTATAAGACGCACCAAGGTTTTGAAGAGGCAAATTTTTTAAAAAGTAGGTAGGTAGATAGAGGGATAGAGAGGGAGAGAAAGATAGAGAAATATAGTAGGGAGGGAGAGAGAGAGTTGGTAGGTAGGTAGGTAGATAAAGGGATAGAGAGAGAAATAGAGAAAGATAGAGAAATACAGTAGGTAGGTAGGGAGAGTGTGTGTAGGTAGGTAGAGGGATAGAGAGGGAAATAGAAAGAGATAGAGAGAAATACAGTAGGTAGGTAGGGAGAGAGAGGGTAGGTAAGTAGGTAGGTAGGTAGAGGGAGGGAGGGAGAGAGAGTGAGAAAGAAATACAGTAGATAGGTAGGGAGAGAGAGAGAGTAGGTAGGTAGGTAGGTAGATGTTTCCAGGTGTATTTATCCATGTGCTGGAGAAGGAAATCACTGACAATCTGCAGCATCTAAGACTTTGTTTCTGCTGGCACAGCACTTGATCAATGCAATGCTCATCAATCAGTTAAAGAGCTTTCCAAAAGGAAATAAAAAGTTTTTGCACTCTGCAATCCTCCCAAAAACGACCCATTTTTTGAGAAAATGGGGCTGTTTTTTTAAAGGCATGAATAGCGGGGGGGGGGGCTTGCAGAGTGCGGGGGGGGCAAAAACGAGCAAGAAATTGCCCATTTTTCACAAAAACAGGCCTGTTTTTCTTATACCCTTATGGAAGCTTATAGAGTACTGCTGGGGACTGTGTGTGTGTGTGTGGGGGGGGGGGAAACGGTCCATTTTTTGCTCATTTCTGCCCTCCCCAGCCCCCAAAAGCTATCTGAAAGCCTCCTTAAGGGTATGCACGGCCATTTTGGTGAAGGGGGTGGGGTTTGGGGAGGCAAAAAATGCTGTATTCGATGTATAAGATGCACCCAGATTTTCAGCCTTTTTTTTGAGGGACAAAGGTGCGTCTTATACTCCAAACATTATGGCTAATGTTTTAAATCACAGATCAGTATAAGTCGACAATTGAATTAAAAAGAATACAGCGGCTATAACTTCACATATAGTTAGCCCGTTTCTACTATCACAAAGAAATGAATTCAGTTATCTTCAGAACGCTTTATACTACAGTCCTATATCTTTAAAAATTTTTAAAAACTAGAAATAGTGATTGGTACAATTTTGATATAAGGACAGAAATCTGTCAAGAATTTTATTTCTTAAAGTCAATTCATCTGGAGTGGGGACAATTGCAGAGTGGCAAAGGGTCAGCTATTAAAATGAAAAGTGATTAGATCCACACTATTAATATCTAATTCTTTTCTCTTTCTCCTCACCTTTTAGATTGCCAAGTAATGGAGAGACTGACTGCTAGTAGACCAAATAAATCAGCTGAACATTCATAGGTTGCCCACCAATATACAAAATATTAAAATCCTTGATTTCCTATTCAGGTATAAAGTAGCATGCAAATTAACATTACATCTAAAAACTGTGGGTAAAATGTCCCATTCACTTTGACTTCCAAACAAATACTCTTGTCCCTCTTTGTCACAATTAGGAGCTATTCCCTATTTAAAGTCAGATAAAGTAAAGATAAAGGTTTCCCGTGTCCAGTCGTGTCTGACTCTAGGAGGATTCATCTCCGTTTCTTAGCTGAGGGAGCCAGGGTTGTTTGAAGACAATTCCATGATCATATGGCCAGCATTACTGTATGCCAAAGCACATAGAATGCTGTCACCCTCCCACCAAAGTGGTACCTATTTATCTACTCGCATTTGCCTGCTTTTGAACTGCTAGTTGGAGCTGGGCAAGTAACATTGTGCGGTGCTTGGGTCTTGAATTTGGACTGTCAACTTTCCAGCTGACAAGCCCAGCATCTTTAACCCACTGGGCCATCACACTTCCTTAAATTCAAATATTACCTTAATGGCGATGCCTCTACTATCTGGAAATTCCAGCAGATGATATGTCAGTTCTTCAACTCTGTTGATACAGACTCTTCTAGTAGACAATCTTCGCAATGCTTGAGTTAAAGCCCGAGTTCTATTATCTACACTAACCTTTGCAATAATCTGAAACAATACAAAAAGATCCCTATAAATATCAAGGAAATGTTTGCAAAATAATTAAGTGCATTGAAGGTATGGACACATAATTTATTCTCTTCTCCAAATATGTAGCATATATTTAAATATTTTATCAGTGAAACAGTAATTTTGTGCATCTTGATAGAAATTCTAATTTGTAAATCTTTCATATTAATAAATGGATTATGGAATCAGAAATGTAGGTTCTATTGAGTTTAATATGGTTTGCTCCTTATTAAATATGTGAATAAAATCTTACTGCTTTCATCTCTTGGTTTCACTACTTAAAAATAAATATATTAAAGTTATGTTACTGAAATACATCAAAAACATATTTTAAACCAAATTATTTTTGTAACGTTATCTTTCAAGAAAAGATGTTTGCCTGTGAAGTGAATGTGTTTATTGTCTGTTGTTTTATCTCAGCTGCTAGTTACATATTTATTTTATGTTCTTGCTAGTTTTAACAGTTGTTACCTAGCAGAGTTATTTTCACAAGATTAGCAGCTATATAAAATGAAATAAATATATTTTTAAACAGGCAATTATTTACTACAGTGCTTATGCCAATTATTCAGATACCACTGAATACAACTTTTGGCATTCCCACAGTGGTGGGATACAAGTGGTTTACCCCAGTACGGGCATGCCGGTGCCTGCTGGGAGCATCAGGTACCATTCTGGTACGGTGCTCTGGAGGGCCCACCTTTCCTCCTTACCGGTATTTGAGCTGATCAGGGCTTCCACGCACGGAGCGTACGGCACCTGCGCAACACTCCAAAGCAGCAGCTGGAGGGTTGCGAATGGTAAATACGCATGCATGCGCTGCGTGCGTGCTGCACGCATGTATGTGGTGGATGCCTGGCCCTGTTGCACCAGGATCTGAAACCCACCACTGCATTCCCATTACTAATCACGCTAAGTAATATGAGCTGTAATTCATAACAGGGAGAAGACCATGGATTTTGTACTCCCCCTGCTAACTAGCAACTGATTGGTAACACAATCATTAGTTGTGTCAGACATAATTTTTATTTTAAAAAATTACCTTCTCAGGTTCACAAAAATCAATTTGGGAAAGATGATCTAATAATCATATTTCTGGCTACTAATAACCTTTACAGTTTTGCTATGACTTTGGGAGAATTGACCAAAATATAGACATCATAAAGGAAACATAAGTTTAGCTTTTTTTTTTTTTTTTTTTTTACAAATTAGGTGTTCAGTAGCATATTGTTCAATAAAAACTTAAAGGGTTTAATACATATATTTTTCTTTGTGCATCTGCGCTCATGGATGCGGATATGTATTCATACTGCATAATAATTCTAGTAAGTCTACAGCAGTTCTGTAACACAGAATTACCCAAGTCCAAAACTGTGTATTATTTATGATCACTAAAGGCTGCCTTGAAATAATCAGGTAAAACCGGTTTTATAAATCCATTTACAATGGATCATCTTCTGTTCCCATGATAGTGATGTGCAACAATGAACTTTTTACATATACATGAATAGTACCTTCTGTAGAGTAAGATGGTGCCCATCTAGTCTATTTAATACAAAATTACTTCAAATAAATTGTTTGTCCTCATTTAGGTTACCACTGTAAATATTTATGCCAATATATTTTACAATGAATATTGTAATGTAACTATGAGGGTGTATGGCTCTAAATATACCAAGAATAAGTAGCCTCATGTCCTCTAACTATTACCTTGCTATCTACCATGCTGGTTGAATTGATGGAACTTGAAGTCTACAACAGCAGAGGACAGCCTTGGCTGCCTACTTCAGTTATACACTGAGACAGTGATGGCGAACCTTTTTTGGCTCACATGTCAAAAGCAGGGGGTCATGGGCGGGTGGGCCACACCCATGCTATGCACATGACCCCAGCGCGCATGGGCGCACGACCAGTGGTCCCATTTTGGTGTGCTTTTTCCGCCCTCCCCAGGCTCCAGAGGCTTTATAGGAGCCTGGGGAGGGCAAAAGCAGCCTCCCACTCCAGAGGCTTCAGGAGCTTCCCTAAAGCCCCTGGAGCATGAAAAACCGGCCCTATAGGCAAACCGGCACTTCGGCAACGTACTTCCGGTTTGCTCATAGAGCCAGTTTTAGCCCTCTGGAGCCTTCAGGAGGCTTTCCTGAAAGCTACAGAGGGTTAAAAACGACCCTACGAGCAAACCGGTACATTCCTGAACTTCTGGTTTGTTGTAGGGCAGGTTTTTTGCACTCTGGAGGGCGAAAAATGGTCTCAAAAGAAGGCTGAAGTCAGCTGGGCAGTGCGCACATACGTGCTGGCCAGCTGACAGGGCAACGCCTTGCAACCCCTGACAAATGCCTCCGTGTGCCACCTGTGGCACGCGTGCCATATGTTTGCCATCACAGCACTGAGAGTTTCCCCTGAAATAATAATGATGAAGGGGATTTCAATTTACTGCTGTTGATTAAACCTTTTTCTAGTATTGTTGCCAATTAGTGTGTTATAAATTATTATTATCTACAAAAAAGACATGTACCTTTTCTCTTTGAAGATTTAGCCTCTTTTCCTTTTCTTCTGCACGTTTAGCCTCTTTATTATCTTTCAACATGTCCTCTTGTTCCTGTTCTTTAGTCTTTTCCTGCACAGCAGATTTTGTATCAGATCGTAACTTAGGTACCAGGCCTCCAATGTAACTATCCATAAAGGCCTGTACACTGTTACTAGGATAAGAAAGAAAACTTGAAATACCCTTTTTGCTGGAAGTTGAAGGAGAAGGGACTTTGTCAGCATTTGGTGACTGTGAGGCAGGTACTAAAGCAGATACTGCACTCATCCTGTTTTCATCACTTAAAATGTCATCTTCTGAGGAATTAAATGTTTCTTCGCCTTGTTTGGGTGGGTTAGGGGGGCGAACACTCCCTTTCTTCTCTTGATCCATTCCAACAGTGCTAAAATACCAGTTGATATGATGGGCTACAAAGTTGTATGTTTCCCCAAAGTTTGTAGCAAATTTGCTAACATGAAAAAGACTATTTTTGATTTCTGAGGGATCTTTCAAAGAACCTTGACTGGTATTGACCGATGCTAAGATTCCATCTGCAGGCACAGCCTTTTTCTCATGTAAGTTATCAGTATAATCCTCCTGATAGATTTCACTTGGGACGTCTCTGTATTCTTCTGAGCTGATGAAAAATCTATTTTCCTTCCCATCAGCTTTAACCAATTTTTTCAGTATAGCAGATTGAGGTTTTAGACGAGCTAACCGTGAAACTAGTTCACTGTGAGTGCCAGACACAGCCTTGGAGACAGATTCTAAAGTGTTCTTCAATCGTGACATGCGATTGTTTTTGGTCAATTCCTTAGAAGTGCTAAATTTAGAAATTCTGTAACCCAAACAGTAATGGCAGTAGAAGTACTTCTGCCACACTGTTTTGCCTCTTGTCCATTTATAGTATTGCCTGTTTATGTGTAACACTCTAAAAGGAGAAGCATAGCTTATACTCCAAAAAAGTTTAGGTCTGTAAAAATACTGTAGGGTTCCAGTTCTCTGTCCATTCCAAATACTTTTTGTATTAAATGCTAGGTACACATATTTATTTAAAAGAAACCGAATTGGCATTACTTATAAAAACAGAAACTGTCCATAAATTCTTTCCCTCAAAAAATCTTATTTTATAAACAAACATTACGGTTCATAATATTACCTGGAACAGAAGAAGGAAAGAGCATCACTTTATTATATACATCAGGTTCCATATGTAAATAAAGATTTTTAAGAGAAATATACTTGTTCTTCACCTAGAAAAGCCTTCTCCAACCACACAGCATATGTTGGGGACATAACTGTCAAAATTCTAAATCATTCTGACCAAATGCCAAGTTGTACTTCCAATGCATGGAGAATACCAGCTTAAAAAGGTGGCACAATGGTCAGAATGCAGTACTGTAGGCTAATTCTACTGACTGCCATTTGCCAGCAGTTTGGCAGTTCGAGTCTCATCAGCTCAGTTTTAACTCAGCCTTCCATCCTTCTGCCATTGGTAAAATGAAGACCCAGATTGTTTGGGACAACATGTTGACTCTGTAAACCACTTAAAGAGGGCTATAAAGCACTGTGAAACAGTATATAAATCTAACTCATCAAATTAATAATTGTGTCATGTTATAAAGCTCTTCTGAAAAATATAGTGATAAAAAAGATCACCAGAAACAGAGGATCAGTTATCTAGGAAAGTACTAGAGATTCTCAGATTTAGCATCTTATATAGAGGCAAGATATGCTATGCATCGATAAAATTAGAAATTTAGCACACAAACATTATGATAAATCCAAAATTCATGGCACATGCTTGCAAGAACAGGAGAATAATTCAAAGTAAAAAATAAATAAATTACTCAACAGTTAGCACGAGTCGTTTCAGAAATATGGACAACACCCTAAAACTTCCCAATCATTCGCCAGTCAATTAATTCTTCTTGCAATACTGATTTTCCATCCTATTCTTGCACAAATCATTCTTTTTTAAATAATCCACTTTCAACACATCAGTCAAGGGTACTTTTGAGATAGGTCTAGGGAACAGGTGCTTAGCATAATAAAGCCTGTTAAAAAGACGTATCAAACTTAGATCCCTATGCCAGTGGTCTCCAACCTTGGCAACTTTAAGACCTGTGGACTTCAACTCCCAGAGTTCTTCAGCCAGCTGTTCTGAGGAACTCTGGGAGTTGAAGTCCACAGGTCTTAAAGTTGTCAAGGTTGGAGACCACTGCCCTATGCCATTTGCAGCATGTCGCCAAATATTTTCCCGAAAGAAAAACTGCATTTGGCAAACCAAGATGTTTAAGACACCAAACTCGCAACAAGATGGTCAATAGGTCAAGGGGACAACAGTTTGCACCGCCCCGTGAAGCTTTTTTACAACCACAAAAAAATATCCTTTGGAAGCGTTAAGAGTCATTTAGGAATATGCATCCTCTGGCTGCGTCCATTGGAGCCTTCTGGCTTTGAAAAGCTCGATGGAAAAAGAAGAGAGATTAAAACTTCCCCTCGACGTAACAACGGTCCCCCGGCACCTCCTTCCTCCCGCTTCCCCTCCCCCCACCGCCCCGCTTCTCCTTTCCATACCGATTACAGTCGCCGCTCCCGATTTCCTCCGGGACTCTTCCGGCAAAGCCCAGATACCGTAGAGCTTTTCCGACTCGAGGAGCCAGAGCGTCCACTCTCGGACTTGTGCTCAGTAATCTCTATTGTAGCTGGGCCGAATGGGAGGACCGAGGCTGAAAATCTCTGTGGAGGACAGGAGCATTATGGGTAAGTGTGGGAGGCTTCCCGGGCAGAGCATAGGTTACAATTACAGTTCTTCGTGAGATTTGTGTGGAGTGGTTGAATGTTTGTATCCTGCGCAAAATAAAATCGGCTTAACACACCTTGGCTTTTAAAACCACCAAACCCTCGCATAATACAGTCTAGAATTATCCTTGCTTGCATTGCTTCTCCATGGAGGGGGGGGGGGCTCATAAAAAAATAGCTGGGCATGTATTATTTATTGAACACATTTATATAGCTACCCAAATCACGCATAGGGGACTCGGAGCAGTTGAATCCCGTGCTTTTTTTTTAAAAAAAAATTGAGAGTAGTATCTGACATTGTGCAAAATGCTTCTAGAATAAAACATATACTTAAATTTATGCTTCCAGACATACAGGTAAATCCTTGACTTGCCAGCACAATTGAACCCAAAATTTGCGTTGCTGAGCAAGACAGGGAGTTAAGGGACTTTTGCCTTTCATTTAAACTGTTAAGTGAATCACTGTAATTATTATCCCAAAGGTGCTTTTTCAAGAAGCAACTGCACTTTCTGGTTTTTCTTTGAAGACGTTTTGCTTCTCATCCAAGAAACTTTTTCAGCTCTGATTGGATGGTAGGGAATGAAAGGATTTATACTCCTTGCAGACAGCTGGTCATTTGCATTCTTTTAGAGAGTCCTTGAAGCCACCTGGAAGTTTTTCTGTGTCCTCAGGGTCACCCGAGGGATGCAAATGGGTGTGGAGCCTTCTAGGAACTGTTGAAAGACTGTGATGTAGACTGGAGATAGATGATGATGTATCCCTCCCTCTTTGCTGAGGTTTTGAATTTCTTGTAAATTAGCTTCTTCTGTAGGGATTAGTGATATTATTGCTTCCATCCATGATTCAGGCACGTTGGCTTTTCCTAAAAATTCGTTAAACATTTCCACTCTTATTTCTTCCAATATTATTTGATTATATTGGTATATCTCCACTGGGATTCCGTCTGGTCCTAGGGTTTTATTCTTCTTCTGGTTTTTCAGGACTAATTCTATTTCAGCTGTTATTATCGGCCTGTTTATCGCCTCCCTTTGTTCTTTTGAGATTGGAATGATCTTTTCCGGGTTTAAATATTGTTTTATCTTAGTTTCCTCCATACTATCTTGCACGTATAATTTTGTGAAATATTCTTGAATAATTTGCTTCTTTTCTTCCGTTTATGTTGAACATTTCCTTCGTCATCTTTTAGTTGATACATCATCCTTTTTTCTCTTTCATTTTTCAATCTGTATGCCAGCCATCGTCCACGTTTGTTGACTTGCTCAAAGTAATTTTGTTTGGTCGCTTTAATTTTCTGCACTTATTTTTGGGGGGTTATTAAATTAATCTTATGTTTTATCATCTCTTTTCTTTTTTAATTTTATTCTTTGGGTCTTTCTGTAATTCAGCTTCGGCTTCCCTAAGTTTTTTTTGCATACGTTCTTGTTGCTCTTTTTGTTTTCTGATTTTTCTCGCTACATAGGCGATCATAAGGCCTCTTATGTATGCTTTCATGATATCCCAGAGATTTTGTATTGAGGTGTCTTCTTTTTTGTTTGTTCTAAAAAATAATTTTAATTCTTTCTCTAGCATTTGTGTGTATTCTGTTTCTTTTACGATATTTGGATTCATTATCCATCTTTTTCTTCTTGTTTGGCCTTTCCATTTTAATTTTATTAGATTATGATCCGCCCACTCATTTGTTTCAATTTTGATTTCCTCTAATTGATTACATAGTCCAGATGATATCCAGGCTATATCAATTCTCAACCAAGACTGGTGGGGGTTCGAATAGAAGGTATACTGCTTTCTTGTTTTGTGTCTTTCTCTCCAAATATCATGTATTTATATTCCATTGCCATTTCAAAAAAGGATTTAGGTAACATTTTTTGTCTTTTTATTTTTTTTACTTTCATAGTCCATCTTTTTATTGACTATTGCGTTATAATCTCCAATTAAGCAAATATTTTCATATTCTAATTCATTTATTTTGTTGTGTCATTTTCTGTAGAATTCCTCGTTTCTGATTTGGTGCATATTTCACTATTAATAAGATCAGTTTTTCTGTTGCCTATAATTCAATCATTAGACTCCTGCCTTCTTCATCCGAGTAGACTGCTTTGGAGTTTATTTTTTCCTTTATATAGGTTGCTATCCCTCCTTTTTTTTAATCTGCCAGTGCTGTATATAGTTTTTCTAATGTTTTGTTTTCCAGTAAATTAATATGTTTCCTTTTAATGTGTACTTCTGTATACAGTAAGGTGACCAGATTTTCAGATTGGTAAAGAGTGACACCTTTGACCGGGGGGGGGGGGGTTGATTAAAAATTTTATACGAAGCAACAAAAATTTTCATACAACGCAAAAATAGTATTGTAATATTTTTTTTATTTCAACATAACTACAATCTACAAATATAAATTGTAACTGTTGCCAAACATCAAAATTTTGATCACGTGACCATGAGGATGCTGCAATGGTCGCTAAGTGTGAAAATGGTCACTAAGTGTGAAAAATGGTCATCAGTCACTTTTTTCAATGCCATTGTAACTTTGGTCACTATACCACCTTTCTTGCCACAGTTCTTAAGTGAATAACTGCAGCTGATAAGTTAGTAACATAAGTGAATCTGGTTTCCCCATTTGACTTTATCAAAAGGTCACAAAAGGCAATTACATGAACCCAGGACACTGAAACCATCATAAATACGAATCTGTTGCCAAACATCAAAATTTTGATCGCGTGACCATGAGGATGCTGCAACGGTCGCTAAGTGTGAAAATGGTTGCTAAGTGTGAAAAATGGTCATCAGTCACTTTTTTCAATGCCATTGTAACATTGGTCATTAAGCCCATTATACCACCTGTCTTGCCACAGTTCTTAAGTGAATAACTGCAGCTGGTATTTTGTATTTTGGATAGAATCTTTTTTAAAGAGCCTAAGACAATTTAAAAAAAGAATCCACACAGAATAAATTGAAGTAAAACATTTCAAACTATTCTTTCTCTGCACAATATATTCCAAAGTATTGTGCATAGAATTTTAAAACATGGTTTCACTTCAATTTATTTTGGATAGAATCTTTTTTTAAATAGTCTAAGACAATTTAAAAAAAGAATCCACACAGAATTTTAAAAAATCCTATGCACAATAAATAAAATATTATTTTAAAATACATTAAAAAAATGAAAGAAAAAAACCTAGCTCACTTACCAGCAGGCTTGCACTCCAAGTAAACCCAGAATGATGTAGATGTTAATACAAAGAACTGAGCAAATTGAAATGGTGAAATTAGTCAGGGAAATATTTTTCAAAGAAACTTTGCCACCATTTTGGAGCAGATCTCCAACCTCCGTGCCCCTCCCCTCCGGAAAATCCAGGAAGTAACAGTCGCTTCCCTCTCTAGCCACATGTTTCCTGGAGCTCTATGGTACTTGGTCATTTTTTCTTATAAAAGTGAGTAAAAGGGGTGGGGGGAGTCCATTTTGTTGCTTTAACATTTTAATATCTTCAATGAAAGTACTGAGACAGAGAGAGAGGGGGATTAGACAGGGTGTCTTTTGTCTTGCCCCTGTTAGGATTTCTTAAGCAAATCCACTGGGCTTTCAACATGAAGCCAGAAAATCGGGACTTTTAAAAAACGGGCCAGGACACGGGACAAATTGTTATAAAGCGTGATTATCCCACTGAAATCGGGACGTCTGGTCACCTTAGTATACAGGTTATGTCTGCCTTCAGTTTCCTAAGTTTATTAAACATCTGTGCTCTTTTCTTTGGTGCGTTCAATCCATTCAAGTCTAACAAGATAATTGTTGTTTCCTGGTCCATCTTTACCTGGGGTGTTTTTTATTACTTCTGGTTTGTATCTAACTTTTCCCTCTCGCGCCTTCCATTTCTGCCCTCTCTTTTTCTTGCTTGTGTTCTTTTTCCCTGTTTCTTTCCTTATCTTCTGCTTCTTCTTCTTGACTTCTACAAGGAAGTAAAGTTCTCTTTACTTCCTTGTTCTTCTTCCCTTATGAAGTATTTTTCATAGAATTCTTGCGCTTTTTCTATGTTATCTATTTTATGTCTTTTACCTTGTCAAGAGACCAATATCCCTTCTGGTACCAACCATCTATACATTATTCTGTTTTTATTTAACTGGTTAGTTAAAAATTGGTACTGTCTACATTATTCCCTGACTCTCTGTGGTATCTGTTTAAGAATAATCAACTCTTTTCCCCTGTATGTTATTGTCTCTTCTCTGTTTTTTTTGTTTTTTTTGTACACTTTATCTCTAGTTGTTCTTTTGGCAAATCTTACATGTACTTCTTTTGGTAGTCTATGTCTTCTGGCATAATTGGTGTATATACAGTAAACCACATCAATGTCTCCTCTCATCTCTTGTTCCTCTCTCTGTAAAATTTCAGCAAACTTTTTTGGTCATTTTTCCTTTCAGGTTTTCCTCTTTTTCTTCAACTATGTTTTGGAATATAAGATAACATGAAGCTCTTTCCATTTCAAGGAAGATTATTGATTCTTCTAACTCTTTATTAACTTGTGAATATTTCAAATCCATTCTTTCCATCCTCTGATCTGTATGTTCTATTTTTGTTTCAATGTTCTGGATTTTCTGTTCGTTGATTGTTATGGTGTTTTGTATCTTTTCAATTTTGTCATCCATGTTTTTGATATCTCCTTTCAATTCTCTATTTTGTTTTTAATTTCCTCATGGTTCCTCCTCGTCTCTTCGTGATTTGTAGCTATCGCTTCTTAGGTTTTCGTCATTGTCTCTTGTATCATCTGGAGCATCAATTGCATACTTTACATTGTTTGTGCTGATCCCGCTATTCCTGCTGTCGATCCACCTTTCTCCAGCCCCAATGCACTCTCAATAGATCTTTGGTTTGAGGGTGAGGATGCTGCTGATGCAGAGTTGGATATTGTTTTTTCCCTGTCTTTGTTAAAGTAGTACTACTTGCCATCTTTATCCCTCTGTTTATCCTCACCCACAGTTGCATACAAGTTCTACTTTAGTTCTACTTTATCACACATATCAGTGGTTATATATCTCAATATCTAACAATAATTAACCATTTTTAATATCACGTTTCAATATCTAGACTATCCTATATATTATTCTATTTTTAATCCTTAACTATTATATCACAGAATTATATATCACTGTTATCTTATGTAAATAAATATCTCAGTTCTAATAATCAGCCTCTCTGTAGTTTTCTTTCAGTAATTCCCCATTTCCTCCCCCTGTTTCTTCTAGTTCTTAATATTAATATTATTTATGTATCCTTATTGTAGATTTATGTATGTACGTGTATGTATGTGTATGTGTGTCTGTATGTATGTATGTATATGCTTTCTCCCTATGTCTATTTCATTCTTAGATAATCCTATATAATTTTATCTATCTATCTATCTATCTATCTATCTATCTATCTATCTATCATCTATCTGAATTTTATAATATTAATAGTAGCTGGATTTCCCTTATCAGTTAATATTAATGTTCAATTACATCTTTCTCTGCCGTGTTTGTCTGCTTTTTTCCATCTTATGTCACTGTCAATTGTTCTTGCATCAGCCTTTACAGCTCAAATTTATAATCCACTAGATGTCGCCTTCTTCTCAGCATCACTGTCCGTTCCATCAATCACAGTCAGTAATCACAGCAGGCCCGGGGACGAAGACAGAACAAAAGAGAAGAGATTTCTCCAACAGTTCCAAAGCAACGCTTTTTCTACTGTCCCCTGTTCTGCTCTTGAGAAAAGTACTATATATTTATAAAATGAACCCCCCCCCGCAAAGAAAAACCCCTCATGCTCTTCATTACCTGGATTTATTATTCATGATTGAAACTCTGTTCAAAGTTCAGCTATTCTTTGGAACAAAAAGAAAAAAAACAACTAGCCCGACTCTTATACGATCCTTTGTGTGCCTGTCAGGTCTTCTCAACAGCCAATATATCCCGATCCTGTTGTAAACACCGGCTTTTTCTGCTTACTCTTCATTCTCCTATTGGGTTTCCCTCTATGATCACTTCTCTTTTATTATTCACGCTGCCACTTTCTGCTCCCTGCCTCTGCTCTCACTGCTTTTCGGCACCAATCCAGACTGTAAAGACAATCTTCACCACAGAGCCTTTTTCTTTCCAGCTCATCCACTCCACCAATTTCACATTGTCCTCCTTTCGTGGGTTGTCAATGATAAGAAATACCTCCATTTCAAGTGCTTTCTCTATTTGCTTCCCTCTTATGTGGCCACCATTGCTCTAGTCCTGTCCAAATGACAGGATAGATCTTCATCCATTTAGTGGGTTTCTCCTACCCTCTGGGGAGTTTGCCTTACCACCCCAGTGTCTTCAGACTTTCCTCCTGAATCTGCCGATCCCTTTGGGTTCCACAGTGCTCAAAAGTGAGCCCAAACGAAGAAATTAGGGTTACAGGTTATGGGAGCTGCTGTTCCTCAACCCCAGCACAATGACCTCACTGCAGGAAGCCATATTACTTTTAAACAAGGCAAAGTATCTACAGGATTAAAGACAATCTTAAAATATCCTAAAAAAATGGAATCAGTTCTGATCACTTTTTTTTTCATATTTAAATATTTAGTAAAATAAGGACTAGAGTTTTTCTGTACAGTATATTCCAATTCAGTGTATTTATTCTGTTAGTGAGCGACTACATTAGAAATAGAGATTTTAAATATGTTTAAATGCAATGCAAATACAATTTAATGTAATCATGACAGTAATAACAAGTAAAACAACATTTAATGAAATATATTTATGGGAAAATTGATTCTAGGGCATAGTTTTCTTCATTAGAAATATTGTTCCTTCAAAACAATTATACCTTATAAAGTATTAAAATACATAAATCATTACATCTAAAATAATGATGAATTACTTGCTGATATCATATTTTACCATTCAGTAATAACATCTAGTATACTGTGAAAAAACAAATAGTAAAAGAAAAAAACCCCTAAAAGTTGTAATGAAAAAAAAGTAAAACAAATCTTTTTTGTCTATAAAATTAAGACACTAGACTAAAGTGTTCAAGCCCTGTAGAATTTTGGGGTGGCTGAAATGCTAAAATCAAAACAGAATTGCTTTCAAAGCAATGAGGTATTTCATTTGCACCAACCTTTTATTAAGAAAAGTATCACCACCACCCTTTTCATATAGTCATACCAAATTCAATTATAAGTTTTCTAACAGATCCAAACTAGTCATTTGTGTCACGCTGAAAAGGCTGGCGTTCTGGAAAAAGCTTGGGTTGTAACTTTTGCCAACGCTCTGGAGGCCAAAGTATATGAGTAGCACGAGCATGTAGAAGGCCAAGAGAGATCTGAAAAAAAGTAATAAAACCACAGGTATAATATAGCCTGACAAGAAATGGCTAAAAGAGGTGGATACATATACATATATGGCATTTTATAGCTTGTTGAAAGAGTATTTGCTACAACTTGCTTGAACAATGAGCTGAGTCTAGAATATGGGAATATTTCTGTAATAGGACTGGTGTTGAGAAATTATAATGATAAAGCAAGTTAACTGAAAATAACATCAAACTGTGTAAACATTTATTAACTTGGTTCATATACATTTTCTAGTTAAATAATCATAAATGATGATGACTTGTTTCACTAGCTTAGCTGTCATATTTTTAGCTGAACAGAGCTTAGTGAGGCAAGCAATGCATGCATGGGATTACTTTTTTCTAAATTTTGAACTCCATTCCTCAGGGATGGTGTCTCCATGTCTGCAGCAAATGGAATCATCATCACATCTTTTTATGGCACTATCTTAAACTTTGGCAAGTTGCATTAATTGGCACAAAATCACCACTTACACAGAAATGTTACAGACAGGGCCTATGAATTAAAGTATGTGTGTTGGAAGTTCAATCCTTGATATGTATAGGCAGTCTTTCTCCCAGAGAACTGTTACAACTGAGTTCCTAAACTAAAATATCCTTCCTTCCTTCCTTCCTTCCTTCCTTCCCTTTGTGTTTCTTGTGTAGACATGTAAGCAATCTCTACACCTTGGTTGAGCAATACATTAATTATTTCTTGCTGGAATACTGACAAATGCCATTTCATAGTCAATGAAAGCCATGGAAAGATACATGGAAAGACTAGCGTAAAGCTAATGCTAGTGGCTCTAAGAAGAAATAATACCAATTTATCCTGTCTGGATAGAAAAGGATTGCAAAGGAAGCAAAAGTGACAGGATTTCTTCTTGATTGTGCCATGTGGTCCAGCAATGGAGCAGCTTTCTCTACCCTGACTTCCTGAGTTCTAGACTTCATCAAAAGGTAAGTAAGTGAATGGGAGTAGAAGTGGGGGAGGAGTGCATGGAACCAGTATATTGGCAAAGCAAATCCAGTGCCTCTGAGGATTTGATGGGGCTGGATGGGAGGGTAATAAGCGTGTTGTGCTGCAGCATCTCTGCAGTTGGTCATAAGGGCAAGAGTTTGTAACTTTGAAACAGATTCATATTTAGTTTTTGGGGTCTGTGTTGCAACTTCGAACATTCATTAAATGGCCTGTTGTATCTCAAGGATTACCCGTATAAGCATGATCAATCTAGCATGTTCAAAGCCCAAAGTAGGACTCAGATAATAATAGGAATGGAAATTGGAGAAAAATCATTCTGACAAACCTAAAACTAACTTCCTTTTGTCTACATGCCTCGGAGTCTTGCTTGCTATGGATTTATTACTTGGAACCCTGACACCTTTTTATAAAGCAAACAAAATGTGACTGTCAAGATTGAACCATTTTGTTTCTTTCCAACCTGATGCTTTTCAACTTGTCAATGAACTGAAGGGAGGTAATGGGGAAATAGAACGCTGAGAATGTGTGCATGGACTGTGAGAGTGTGGCAACCATCAAGGTCACCACTGCAGGTGTTTGAGAAAGAGTTGTACCGTTCCCATAACAAAAGGGCATCTCATAATTGAACAATGTGGTCACCCGGGGGTGGAGAGAAAGGGAAAGCATTAACTAAGCAAGCACTGCATGGAAAAATCAGAACCGCTTTTGATTCTTCAGTACCAAAATGATGTATCCAATAAAGATTTACTTTCAGGAATTTAAACCTCCTGAGAGTGTTTCCTTGTTTTGGGTACACTAGTTGGACAGTTGACATTAAACCAGCTCTCTTTAACTTAACGCAGCCTATTTGGATGCCTCCAAGAAAGCTGTAACATAACAATGTCCAGAGCAGAGCAAAACATTGATGCTGCAGAAAAGCCTGGGCCATCCCTTATTGAAAGTCACTGGCAGCAGCCCAAGCTGACTCCAAGATGCAGGTGGTGGTGACCTGATCCAAGGTGAGGGCAGAGAAAATGGAGCAGCCGCATGGCAGGATCCATTTGCCCTGACTGAAGATGTGATGGTCAAGTGGTGTGGGGAAGGCAGGCAAAGTAGAATTCCCCTTGATCCCACCCAGAGTGGCAATGACTTGAGGTAGAAAATGGAAGCTCCAGAGGGCTGCAGATTGGGAAGAACTGATGGAGTAGAAATTGCTGACAGCATGCCATAGCCCTTCTGTGGAGCAGTTGTGCAAAAGATTTGTTGGAATGGAGATAATGAAATCATCAGTCCCGGAAGCAGGACTTGGGACTAGCCAAGTGTTGGTGACCCCATCCCCATCTTCACCCAATGGGTGAGGCTGGGGAGTGTGGCCAAGGGGCTGGGATTCACCCAGGGGGGGGGATGCAGTCCCTCCCGCAGCTGTGAGATAAGCCAAGGAAATCCCTACAGTGGCAGGAGCTCAGGCTCAAGCAGTTCCACAGACGATGAGGTTACCACCGAGTCATGTGTTGGTTTGGGTGACTGAGCACCCCCACCTTTGAAAACCATATTTGATAGGTGGCCAGAGAAGCTAGTACATAGCCTGAACTAGATATGGAACTACTTTGAGTGATATGGAGCAATGCACCTGTACGAAGTTGTGCATGTGAATGTGATTACTTCAAATCTAGAAGGAGAGGTGGCAAACTGGCTGGTGTTTTCCATTATGAAGGGGCCCCAAAGTTGGGGAACGTGGATGCCTTCCTGGATGAGCTTTGAACTAGTTTTGGAGACCCTGCACAAGCCCTCCAAGTGGAGTCCGGGATCCGCACCATAAAGCAAGGGAATAGGTCAGTAGCTGAATACATTCAGGAGTTCTGCAGTCTGGCTGGAAAGTTCAGGGGATGGTTGGAATGCTTGCTGGTTTACCACCTCAGAGACAGACTAAACAAGGAACTGCACCAAAACTGCCTGCCCCGGTGAATTTTGGATGATCTCGGGGCATGGTACCATCTGGTGATCACAATTGAGCTAGACCTGTTGGGAATACCGGCAACATGCAGCACATGAGGGTCAGCCCTGACAAGTCAAGAGACACACCTGTCAGTTTGTGACCCCAAATGAGAGTCTGCAGCATCTTCCCAGGGCCTGCTTCCGGTGTGAGAAAGAGGAGCATTGGGCTGCCAATTGCCCAGCCCCACAGCCCATGTCAGTGCCAAGGGCATCAACTGCGGGCCAAGAAGGCACTGAGGAAAGTAAGGAGAAATACAGGTGCTGCAACAGGTGGAAGAGTAGTCGGTATCTAATTCTATAATTTGTAGCTTGATTAAACAGGTGCTGAATTATTTTAATATAATTTGGTTAGTTAAAAATATATACTACAAATACTAGATATTTTCTACTATTACAGTTCTGCATTCATTTCCATGAATTGTTTAATCAGAATGGTAGATTTGGAAATGGCTATGTTTATTATGGGCTCTAAGATCACCGCAGATGGGGGCTGCAGCTGAGAAATTTAAAAATGCTTGCTCCTGGGGAGGAAAGCTGTGGCAAATCTAGACAGCATACTAAAATACAGAGACATCACCCTGCCAACAAAAGTATGTATAGTCAAGGCTATGGTTTTCCCAGTTGCAATGTATGGCTGAGAAACCTGGACCATAAGAAAGGCTAAGCACCAAAGAATGGAGGCCTTTGAACTATGGTACTGGAGAAGACTTCTGCGAGTCCCTTGGACTGCAAGGCGATCAAACTGGTCAGTCCTAGAGGAGATCAATCCTGACTGCCCTTTAGAAGGCCAGATCCTGAAGATGAAACTCAAATACTTCACCATCTAATGAGAAGGAAGGAATCACTGGAGAAGAGCCTCATGCTGGGAAATATGGAGGGCAAAAGAAGAAGGGGACAGCAGAGAAGGAGGTGGTTGGATGGAGTCACCGAAGCAGTAGGCATGAGCTTAAATGGACTCCAGAGGATGGTACAGGACAGAAAGGCCTGGAGGAACATTGTTCATTGGGTTGCGATGGTTCGGACATGACTTTGCAACTAACAACAACGTTTATTATTTGTAACTGAACAATATAGAAAACTCATATGTATGTCAAGACATTTTGCATAAAATATTAAATAATAAATTTCTTCTGATATTATTGTAGTACAAACATTTGCATACTATGTCTAGAGTAAGACATGTACATATACAATACACACACACACATATATATACATATACAGAAACACAGACACACAGAACCACACAGATACATACACAAAAAGATTACCACCAGAGTATAAAAGTATTTTTACTGCTTATAAGATGGCCATAGATATTACTTTGGAAAGACCAAATTGAATCCCTCAATTAGAAAGTATACTCTATTTCAGGGGTGTCAAACTCAATTTCATTGATGGCCACATCAGGGCTGTGTTTGACCTTGGAGGGATGGGTGGTAGTGGCCAGAGTTGGGTGTGGTCATGGTAAGCATGGCTGGGTGGGCAGGGCCATGGTGGGCATTTGACTTTATTTCCACAGTTCTTTACTATAAGCATGTTCCTATCTCTTCTACCAGATATTACTGGCAAACGTTTATTACTTATCCTTCATATTCCACTAAACTTTTTATTTCTAAATTTATACCCCATGGTTCTCCAGGCAGAAAAGCTATTTATACTATTGTATTTTTATTATTCAACTAATTATTCAACTAAGCATAAATGACATGATAATATAAGATCTAACAGCAGAGGTAAATTTCCAGGTTAGTAAATAGAAATGGCTGTCAATTATAGATACAGAATAGAATATAGAATAGAACACAGAATAGATTGTTGATTGTAGATTAAGGGGACCTACAGGATGTAAAATCTGGCATTAAACTGTAGTATCAACATAGGATGTTGCTTGTTTTCTATCCAGAACAGGCACTTACTTGAGGCCACATAATTGCAATCCAGTCCAAGCCAGTCCTCCTGCAGCACTCTTCTGGCTGAAAACTGGCTGCATGGATACTCCGGGCAGTCCCTGCATGGCGTGTTTTCAGCCTCCACAGCCTCCCGGAGCACTCTCTCAGCCAAAAATGGGCTGTGGCCTCCCTGTGGCTCGTTTTGGCCAGCAGAGGCACTGTGGGACGGTCCTTTGATATTTCCAGGCCGGCCCCGCAGGCCAGATCTAAGCATGGATCCAGCCCACAGGCCTTGAGTTTGACACTCCTGCTCTATTTGAACTACAGAGCCCAAATCTGTTTTCAAAATAAATTATCATAAAAGAGTGCCTTGTTGCCTAGCAACAATCAGCATCTAGATGTTCTGTCCACAACAATAACAAAATGTCTTTTGGATGAAAAATTTCAAGCTCAGATCAGACATGTTAATGAAAGATGCTATTCAAACATATGTGCAGAATTGCATCATAAATTTAATTATGTCATAAAATTGTGTTATAAATTATGTCTATATAACTCATTGATAATTATAATTAAAGTGAAGATAAATATGCTTGAATATATTATGAATAGTGTTCCTAGCACAAAAAGGGGAATAAGGACAACTACAGATTTGACATTTTGACACTGATACCTGGGAAGATTATAAACAAATTGCCTTGTAAGTACCTGGAAAACAATGTTCTTCTTTGAGTTTATATTCCAGCAGATATCTGTACAACACTTTAATCAACCTATCTTCTGTCTCTATCAGGAGCTTATCTAATATTGAATATTCTTTGGCAATGCCTTCCTTTTTCCTATCCTGTGGAAACCTTGTTTGTTTCTGTAGATAAGACCATCACTCTAGGTGTTCCCCTTGTGATGCCAATTCTAATCTGGTTATTTCCCCCTATTTAGTCAATATCTCTTTGTATGTGACAATTTTTTCCATGTTAATTAAATTTGGGTGTATATATTCTTCCATCGTGGATATGAAATACCCAAATGGGTATTTCAGTATAGTGGTCATGTTTAATTTTATTCCATACTAATATCAAGGACTGTCTAATGTAATGTTAATGAAAATACTTATGTGCAGATCCTTTTTCATACCATAGGAAGGCATGCCATCCTGCTTGGAGGTCATAGCCTTCCAATTTAAGTAATCTTTTATTTCTTAACATTATTCATTCTTTTATCCATGTAAGAATAGCTGCGGTATAGTAAAGTTCCCAGTCCGGTACGCCAAATCCTTCTTTTTCCTTTGTGTCTTGCATAGCTGAGTTTTATTCTTGATTTTTTCCCCTGCCATATAAATTTAGAGACCAATTGGTTCAGATTCTTAAAAAAGCCTTTTTCTAATTTAATGGGAATGTTCTGAAACAAGAAAAGAAATTTTGGTAGTACACTCATCTTTATGATCGCAAGCCTACCTATCAGGGACAATTGTAAAATTTTCCACCTTTCTAAATCTTGCTTAGTTTTATTAATCAAATTAATATAATTGTCTTCTTTGATGGATACACACCCCACTGTTAAATATATACCTAGATATTTCCCTATTTTAACAATTTGAATACCTAATTTCTTCATTAAATCTTCTTTCAAGTCAGGTGCTATATTTTTAATCAACATTTTGGTCTTTGTCATATTTATTTTCAGACCTGCTATTTTCCTATACTCTGTCAATTCCTCAATAGGTTTCATACCGGACTTAAAAGGATCCTCTAGAACAAAGACTAAATCATCCGCGAAGGCTTGTAACTTAAATTGTTCCTTTTTAATTTCTAATCCCTTTATCTGTTCCTTTTTATGCACATTCCTAGCAAGAACTTCTAGGGTTAATATGAACAACAACAGGGATAGAGGACAACCTTGCCTTGTGCCTTTTTGTATTACTATACTTTGTGTTAATTCACCATTAATTATTACTTTAGGTTTTTTATCTGTATATATTACTCTAATCGTGTTTATGAACTTATCCCCAAATTCCATATATTCCAATTGTTGGTGTAAAAATTTCCAATTCACATTATTGAATGCCTTTTGGGCATCAAGAAAAAGCAGTGTGTAGTTCATTATGTAGTTCATAATATTCTAGGATGTCTAGTTCTCATATTACTTTTAATCTGTCTTCTGGATGGAAGGGCCCTAAGTTATACATCCCAGTACCCTCCAGATCCAGGTTCTGCAGAGAAGCCATGATGCCAAACAAGCCAGCCACTTTGGATTCTTAAAAAAGTAAAAAAGTTTTGGTGGCCAGGGATGAAGAAGGACACTATGTGAAAAGCTGTGCGGTGTGTGCCACAATGAAGAAAAGACCAAGAAAACCTCCAGGACTTTTGCAACAAGTAGCTGAGTCATCCTGACAGTGGGAGGTTGTCAGAATTTTGGCAGTGTGACTAGCAATAGCAATAGCAATAGCAGTTAGACTTACATACCGCTTCATAGGGCTTTCAGCCCTCTCTAAGCGGTTTACAGAGTCAGCATATTGCCCCCAACAACAATCCGGGTCCTCATTTTACCCACCTCGTAAGGATGGAAGGCTGAGTCAACCCTGAGCCGCTGAGATTTGAACAGCCGAACTGCAGAACTGCAGTCAGCTGAAGTAGCCTGCAGTGCTGCATTTAACCACTGCGCCACCTCGGCTCTAGTATTATGAGATAGACCCAGGAGCAAAACACAGCACACAGTGTCTTCAGACAATTAATAGTGGTTTATATACATAAATATATACAGACATACATGTGGTTAAATAAAATCCCTTACCATTCAGCTCAGACACAAGAAGAGAAAATGAAAAACACAAGAGAGAGAAATGCCCTCTAATGACCACCTATATCAGTGATGGCTAACCTTTTCCCCATCATGTGCCAAAAGCAAAGGGGGGTCGTGCAGAGGGGTGCCCACACCCATAATTCTATGCATGTGACCCCCGCCCGACCCCCTGCTTTGGTATGTGATAGACCCGTTTTTTGCCCTCCCCAGGCTTCAAAGGCTTCAGAGGAAAATGGACTCCCCCGCTCCCCCAGAGGCTTCCGGAGGCTTCCGGAGGGTGAAAAATGGCCCTATGGGCAAACTGGAAGTTCAGGAACAGATTTCCATTCTCGAACTTCCGGTTTGCGCATTGGGTTGTTTTTTGCCCTCCAGAGGCTTCAGGGAAGCCTCCAGAGGGCAAAAAATGGCCAAAAATGAAGGCCGAAGTCAGCTGGCCAGGCGCGCTGCAGGCACGCTGGAGGTGACATGGCAATGGCTCATGTGCCGAAACAAATGTCTCCGTGTGCCACTTGTGGCAAGCATGCCATAGGTTTGCTATCACGGACATACATACATACATACATACATACATACATACATACATATATATATATATATATATGAAAAATTATTTGCATTTTTTATATTGCACTAAATCAGGGGTCCTCAAACTATGGCCCCTGGGCCAGATAAGTGCAATGAATCCTTGTGTTGCTGCAGAGAGTATCCTCCTTCAGGGTCTTTTTGTGCAGGTCAGAGGTGAGCAGAAATTCTGACTTGAGGTCTTCTTCAGCCTTCTGGTGTGGGACTTTGGGCGAAGGCTGGAAGGAAGCACTGCTGGTGGCAAAGAGCTGGAGGGCCTTGTTCCAGTGGGAGAGCATCATGGCCTGGAACTGGCTGACGATCTCAGCCCGTTGAGCCTGGCCTTTTACTCCCGCAGGTCTTCCCTCTGCTTAGAAACCTGTTCTGACCCCCTTCTCCGCTCGTTTACAAACGACAGTCAGACAGACTTAAAAGGAAAGAACTTTATCAGCCTCGGCTCACGCTGGCTGCGAGCCCAAAAATAAACATAAATAAAGTCTCTGGCAAGAAGATAACAGAATGCAAAAACAAAGATCTCTTATAAAGCAAATCACTTCTCCAAGTGTCTCTTTGAATCAGGGTTACAGAAAGCATTACACTTATCCAAGTGTCTCTCACAAACAAACCATGATCGATGAACAATGAACCATGAACGAACGACGAACGAATGAATGAATGTTGACTTCTGCAACCAGGGCGTGGCACCATTAGTCCTTTTATCTCCAGTAGACCACACTAACGAGCCCCAGCTGCATTGTTATTCCTGCATCCCGACTCAACTCACAGCAAACTTCTGCTGAGTCACAACAGAAACCCTATGCTCATAGTCCTCAGTGAGGTGCTTCTGCTGAGCCTCCTTCTTGGTCAGATCCAATTTGAACTGAGCCAGCTATCGTGCCAACTAATTCTTGTGGTGGCTGCTTAGCTCCAATTTGGACCCTAAGGAGCTCGGGTGGGTGAGGAGGGGCTGGGAGGGGAGGGGCATGTAGAGGCTGGTGAGATGATCCTCAACATGAGTGACATTAAGTTGGCCATGCCCACCCAGCCAGTCATTAGGCAGATCACATTAGTGTCCATGGGATTTAAAATTATGAATTTAGTGGTCCCTAAGGTCCAAAAGGTTGGGGACCCATATTACAGCCTGTCCCAGGCTCCCTTCAGCTCACAGGCCAGTGAAACTGTTCCTGAAACATATTTACCAACTGCATAGGAACCCAAAGAGAGATATAGGAGATATAGGAGAATACCTTTGAAAGGGAGATAGGGGCATGGGCAGAAATCCTGGAAACTAGGCAGTGGAGGAGGGTAGAGTTGGGAAAAATACTCAGATTGAACAGTCAAGAAGCAGATGTAGAAAGAGATAAAGATCTCAGTAAGGAATATGGGAGACAAGTTAAAAAGAAAAAAAAAGCATAGCAACTAAAGTATTGAAGAGATGATGGATAAATGATTTTACGTTTTTGGCGTTGTTTTGATTTGATTTGCTTTTCCTCTCCCTCTTCTTTCTTTTCTTTTTTCTTTTTTTGTAGGTAGGTGACATGATTAGAAGTTAGACAGGATAGAAAGAAAATATTTTTAATAAAGGATGACAGGATTAAAAGTTAGAATAAGAAATAGAAATAAAAGGGGACTATTAGTGTATAAACTTTTATATAATGAAATAAGAGCAATAATAAGAGAAAACATGGAATAATTGAATAATGACAGATTACAACTTTATATAAACATGTATTACTATTAGAAATATATGTTGGTTGAAAGTAATAACTATGACTAATGCTATTAGTTTTATTTGTATTAGAATGTATGATACCCAGATGCCACACTGTTCACGCATTAATACTTTTTAAATTTTGTTTTGTTTTTTTAAATAAAACACTTATTAAAAAAAATAGCAGATGGTGGTGAGAAGTCATACTTGCTAAAGCCAGTTGGGGGCCACCAACTCCAGTCTATCCGTCAGTGGATCGTCCTATCCTCAGCAGCCAGACTCCCCTCCCCACTCCTCTGCCCCTTCCATCCTGTCCAGCAGCGTATCTCAGACTGAGCAAAGAGGGGGTGCCATCGTGCTGCGGATTATAGAAAAGCTTACTCCGTCTTCCCCAATTGTACATGCAACGTGTGTTCGTGTGCCTAGCAGGAGAGATGTCAGGTTTTGCAAGCATAGTTTGGCCACAGATTAACATTCACAAGGTCCGATCCATGACCAGTTTTCTTAAATTCATGGCCACCATCCAATTAGCCTTTAAGAGCCCTGGTGGTTGCCCCGTTGGACCTCCCTGCCTGATTGCCTGCCCTGCTTATCTATACGCAATGGACCCTCCTCCCACCTTAGTAGCTGCAGAAGCGCATAAGAGAAAAAAAATTAAATGTGAGCGTGAGCAAGTGAGAGGGAGGGACTTCTGTTTTGGACAATGAAGCTAAAACAATCCAGTGTTAAATAATATTTGTAAAGTAGGGTTTTAATTCTAATAATCACCAAGAGATTTTGCTGCATGTAAGTATTTATTACTTTTTGCTTACATTACTACAAAAATGGTGTTTCTTTTCACCCTTGTTAGGTTACTTTTTGCCCTTTACTTCCCATCAAATGTTTTTCTCCCTTCGTTTTTTGTTTCCCTCCCAGTACCATTACCTCTCTCTAATGTTCATTTCACTTTTTTGTCATTATTTTTTCAATTCAACAGATGGTTGGAAAGAAATTATGAAGATCCACTTCTCTTCTAAGAAAATTCCTCACTGCATCATATATTTTTCTTCTACATCAGTGGTCTCCAACCTTGGCAACTTTAAGACTTGTGGACTTCAACTCCCAGAGTTCTTCAGCCAGCTGTAGAAGTGATGTGCCAGTGTCTGGAGGCTGTTAGGGTCTGGATGGGAGTAAACAAGTTGGCACTCAATCCAGACAAGACCAAGTGGCTACTGATGTTCCCTCCCAAAGTATTCCATCTCTCAGGCTGGGGGGTGAAATTATACGCCCCTCAGAGAGGGTTCGCAATTTGGGAGTCCTCCTGGATCCCCAGCTGACTTTAGAACACCATTTGTTGGCTGTGACCAGGGGGACCTTTGCCCAGGTTCGCCTGGTGCACCAATTGCGACCCTACCTGGATCGGGAGACCCTTCAGATAGTCACTCACGCCCTTGTGACCTCAAGACTGGATTACTGTAATGCGCTCTACATGGGGCTGCCCTTGAAGAGTGTTCGAAGACTTCAGGTAGTCCAGAATGCAGTCGTGCGAGCGATCGTGGGTGCACCCAGGTACACCCATGTTACACCTATCCTCCGCGAGCTGCACTGGCTACCCATTAGACTCCGGACTCGCTTCAAGGTGCTAGTCGTTACTTATAAAGCCCTACATGGCATCGGACTTGGGTACCTGAGAGACTGCCTCCTTCCAATTACCTCCCATAGACCGATCAGATCGCACAGACTAGGCCTCCTCCGGATCCCATCTGCCAGCCAATGTCGGCTGGCGACTCCCCGGGGGAGAGCCTTCTCTGTTGCAGCTCCAGCCCTCTGGAACGAGCTCCCCATGGAGATCCGGACCCTTACTACTCTCCTGGCCTTCCGCAAAGCCACTAAGATCTGGCTGCTCCGGCAGGCTGGGGGGCTGTTGAAATAGCCAGCCCCACTGTAACTATGAATGTTGTATATTTTAAATTGTTGTTTGTCTATTTGTCTATTTATCCCCTTCCTTTGTTTATTGTAAGCCGCCCGGAGTCCTTCGGGAGTGGGCGGCATACAAGACCAATAAAATACAAATACAAATACAAATACATGATTCAGTGCTTTCATCTTCATTTAACACTGTAACTCTCTTACCTCTGTTCCATAAATGGTTGTCTAATATGTTTTATAAAAACTTCTTGGCTTTTCTGTGTCCTATTTGGCCCCTAGTCCACAGTTGGCATTAAATAAATGTCAAGTCATAATAGGAATATACAATTTCCTAAGGCACTAATTATAGCCAAATGGAAGGAAGTAGGGTCTGTAGCTTTGCCAAATGTAAGGGGAACTATGGTTATTGCAAATGTTTGTTTGGAAGAGGAAGTTATGAGTCACACTCAGATCAAAGAAGGCTTTTCCTTTCCTTTTAAATATCAGTCAATAAAAGTTTCCTACAACTCTCTTATGGGAGAAGCTGCTCCTAGCAATCTTTCTTAATGCTCATAAAGAAGTTTAAATGGTGCACTCTTTTAAATTATTGTATATTGTATTGTTATACTGTAATAAAATATTACATATTTTATGACATGAACATAGTGTTTTGTTCAATAATTATGTTCTTACCGGACCAAAAGCATTGCTGTCAAAGCTGTGCCCATGATGATCGCCTTCTACCCATATATGGCCATGTGGAATTTTCACATATTTCTTTTTATAGCCTATGGTTCTAAAGAAAATGGAAAGTTAGTTTTGTAAAAAAGCAAAACAAAAAGTCAACACTTTGGCTACAATCTTAATATGTATTGATCCTTTATTTTTTGCATGCTGTTCTCTTTTTAAAAAATAAAAATAAAATCATAAATATCAAAGTAGCCCTTTAATTTCTCTCAGCCCTCTCCACCCCCCAAAAAATATTCAGTTTTCAAATACAACCATGACGACTTGAAAACTCTCATTTGTATTTCTGAAAATATAGGATGCAGGATCCTCCATAGATTGTGTTCTTTGCCATTAACTACCTACCATATTTTTTTGGACTTTAAGTTGCACCGGAGTATAAGACGCACCATTATTTTGAAGAGGTAAATTTTAAAAAAAAGGTTTTTGCACTCTACAGGCCTCCCAAATCCTCTGCATGCCTCATTTTTTGCAAAAAAGAGTTTTGGGAGGTTTGTAGAGTGCTCCTGGGGCCTGGGGAGGGGCCAAACATAAGCAAAAAAGGCCAATTTTTGTAAAAAAGGGGAGCATGCAGAGGTTTTGGGAGGCTTATAGAGTGCTCCTAGGGGCTGGGGGGAGGGCAAAAATGGCCTGTGGTTTGCTTTTTTTGCCCTCCCCAGCCCTCAGGAGCACTTTGCAAGCCTCCCAAATCCTCTGCATGTCCATTTTTGCAAAGGGGGAGGGGTTTCGGTAGGACTACCTGTATAAATTCCAATTTTATAAGTTAGTATAGAAACAGGTGCTTTGATAACTCTAGTTTTTAAAAACTGGGAAAAGTTATATACAAACCAATGTTTTAAGCTCATGGGAATAAATGTACAGTTGAGGATGCTAACTGTGGTTTGCATTCTCTTGCAGTTAGAAATAAAGATTCATAATATTTGATGAAATTGAAAAGGCTATCTCCGCAGAACCAGGGGACCTCCGCTGCCCCCACCGCATGGCTTTTTCTGCGGCTTCCAAACCGAGTCTTCCGGCAGTGGCTGCTTTGGGCATACGCTCTATGATTGTGGGCCAGCTGCCGGCAATTTCTACTTTCTGTTACTATCTACAATTCTTTTGATCTTCCTAAGTGCACTGATAATACTTTTTCTCAGTTTTACTTTGATAAAAAAATTGGTAAAGGATGTCCAGATTTTAACAAGTGTATATAAATTTAAGGAGGAAATACATGCCACTTGCCAAGTGTCTGAATTTTATCAGGTAACCACAAGGATTCTGCAATGGTCATAAGTGTGAAAAATGATACACCCCCTTTTTTTCAGTGCAAGCGAACAGTCATTAAACAAATGGCCGTAAGTCAAGGACTCTACCATATTCCAATCATGATCCACACAGTTTTAGTCTCAGTCCAAAATTAAAAACAAGGCAACTTCTTCTCTTTCACAACAAGAGGAGGAGGTTGAAAAAACAGCTGCCCATCAAAATGCGGTGGGAAATAAACAAAAGGCAGTTGCTGGAAATCCTGTTCCATTTATTATTGTCCCACCACATTGTGAGGAAAAGCTTTTTCTCAAGAGAAATGCTTACCCTCTCCTGTGTGAACTTCAATCAGTTTCTCAGGAGGCTATAAATCTCCCTTAGGAAAGAGATTTTCTTCAAATTGTGCACAGATAATACAGGGAAGTGTCTTTGAAAGCACTGCTGTGCTCTGACCCCCTTTTTTCACTTTAAACCAGGGGTGTCCAACCTTGGCATTTTAAAACTGGTGGACTTCAACTCTTAGAATTTCCCAGCCAGCATTCCCGGAAGTTGAAGTCCATACATCTTAAAATTTCCAAAGTTAGATACCCTTGCTTTAAATCAGACCTGGGTGGAGCCTATAGTTACATTTGTGAACAAGGCAGACACTTTTAACATGAAACTCCAAAAGAGTCCAATCAGAGAAAGGAATATAAACCTAATGTTTATTTATTTATTTTTCAATTTCTATGGCCACCCATCTCAAACAAGTTTATATATTGCTAATACCCCTAACATAAAATTAAGCATAGAAGCTTCATGCTGTTCTCCGAGAGCGCCGAGAACCTTTCTGCCTCCACTGGACTTCATCTTGATGATGATGCTGCAGCTGCCGGGTGTGGAAGGATGGAGGTAGCCAGAGCTGCGCAGAGGAAGCCCGGCGGGCGAGCAAACAAGGATCAGGCAGCCTGATCCTCCATCGCTCGCTTGCTGGCTCACCCACCGGTCTGCCTCGGCGCTGCTCTGGCTACCTCTGTCCTTCCGCGCCTGGCAGATGCAGCCATGTCATCAAGACAAAGTCCCCCTTACTGTTTATCCCTACATTAGAAGCCCTTTTTTGAATACTGAGGAGTGATATACAAATTAAAGGGTTACGAGCTAAAGCTCAGGAATTTAAGGTCCAGGCTTTTGCCGACGACTTTCTTTTTATTTTGGAGGATCCTATGGCTTCTGGGATACAGCTTTTACGTAAAATAGAGGAGTACGGTATGATAAGGGGGGGTTACGTATAAATAAAGAGAAGACAAAACTGTTAATTAAGAATATGACGTTGAACTAGAAAAGGGAAGTACAAAGCCTGTTAGGGATTAACATGGCCCATAAAGTACAATACTTGGGAATTTGGCTTACGGAGAGATGCTCCTCTATCAAGGTATATAATTATATGAAATTATTATAACAGGTATCTAAGGATATGACTAATTGGAGTGGTAAACAACTGTCTTTGATGGGCAGGATTGTGACAGTTAAGACACATGTACTACCGAAATTTTTGTTTTTGTTTCAAACGGCACCGACTAAATTGGACAATTTTTTTTCCAAATCCTTGGAGACAATAGTGGCTCGATTTATATGGCAAGGCAAGAAAGCATGAATTAAAGCCCAAACGTTGCAAAAACGTAAAGAACTGGGAGGCTTCGAAGTACCCAACTGGGAAGCATATTATAATGCAGCAATTATGACATGGGTGAAGGATTGGGTGACGTTGAGTAGAAGGCACCTATTGGCTATAGAGGGACATGACCTCCCACAGGGATGGCATGTCTCCCTCTGACAAGAAAGAGATACCCCCCATAGGTACTTCATGGGACATTATATTCGGAAGATTTTGATGGGGGTGTGGGAAAAGATGAGGAAAAAGTACTATTTTAGGGTTCCGTGTTGGTTGGCACCGTTGGAGGCCTTAACGCATCCCAGTGTATTTAATTGGACAAGAAACATAATATATAAAGACATTATGACAGAAGATGGCAACATGAAAACAAAGATGGAATTAGAGCAGCAGGGCAGGAATCTGGAATGGTGGAAATATTTACAGATTAGAAATAGGTTTAAAAGCGATAAGGTACGGTTTGGGATCTATCCAAACCCTCAGGGGTTAGATAAGATTTTGTTTGGCGGAGATAAGAAAATGTTGTCGAAGATTTATCAGTTTTTGACCTGTCAAGATGCTAAAGAAGAGATGGATAAAAGTCTTCTAATAGCATGGGAGATAAATTTTGGCTATGAGATTGAAATGGGCAAATGGTGGGATCTATGGAATAAGACTATTAAACTTACAATATCTACAGCATTTAAAGAAAACATATACAAGATGGTTTATAAGTGGCACTTCCCCCCAATGAGGTTAGCCAAAATGTTTCCTGGGTTATCTCCACTGTGTTGGAGGTCGGGGAGGTCCTAGGAGGCCGGCCGTGCCGCACAAGCTACCGCCCACGAGCTGCGATGGAACGGGCGGGGCAAGCAGGCAAGGGGGAGGGGCAGGTACTCTATGACGAACCTCTTCTAACCAGTACGGTAGATTTCTGGAAGCTCTTCTACCAAACTGGTTAGAACTGGCAGAAACCCACCCCTGGCCGCATCAGGGTTGTGTTTGACCTCAGGGTGTTGGGGGTGGCATGGCCAGAGTTGGCGTGGCTAGCTTGACATCACTTGTGTTGGGGGCACCTGCGGTGACATGAGCGCACTGCCAGAGAAAACGGGCTCCCAAGCTCAGTTTCTGGCTATGATAGCCTCCTATAGCCCTCTGACAGTGAAAACAGAATTAAACCTTCACTTGTTCATCCTTAAACCTTCTTTTCTTGAAAGATCTTCTTTCATCCTGGACGGAAGATAATCTCTTGCTATAATATAACTTGTCTTTTAGAAGATTCTTAACTCCAAAATAATCAGTCATGTATTACATGATACATGATACATTATCATGTATCATTCTTGAAATTCCTCTCTTTGAAAGAAAGTAGACTTGTAAGATTGATGGCAGTCCTCATAGGTAAACCAGAAAGAAAACACAACTAATTAAACTAGGCTATATTAACAGTACTCAGGCAGCTTTTGTTTCCCTTGACTCTCAAGGTTATTCTCACATACCATTACAGCTCCACAAGCATTCTCAGAAAATAAAAATGGTTACAGCTCATGTTTTCTTTGGAAATGTGTTCATCTGTGCAGAAATAAAAAAGGACAATTGAAATGGTGGTAGATAGCAAGACATGATGATGATGATGATGATGATGATGATGATGATGATGATGACGACGACGACCAGGACACACTATCAAGTCACTATTGACTCCATAGCCAGTGCACAAAATATTTTTCACAATGAAACAATTGTTTCAGGTTCAAAACAGGATGTCCCCAATATTGAGGTAAGATTAGATCCATTTCAAACCTGAGATTGTTTTAGATTGTTTAGAACAAACTGTTCTAAGTCCAAAGAACTATTTCAAAACTGATATGTTTTGTGCACATTTCAAGTGTACACTTAATATGTCAGCAACTGCAAAATATGTAGCTTAGTTGTAGCTTTCTTTGTAACTAAATGAACTGCATCTAGAGAAAGGTATTATCTCTGCTGTATTAAATGCAACAGCTCTATAGTCTGTTCTAATAGTTATTTTCATCTCTGGTTGTCTAATTGTACCAGTGGCTTTTACTATAGGCTAATAATAGTTTTTATAGTGCAGCAAGATAAAAATAAACAGGAATAATGACAATACAAGCTACCATTTCTTTTTTCTTCTTCCTCCTGTTTTCCTATAAATGCTTTTTTTCTTCAGATTAAGCATGTGTTGATTCATTGGTTATGATAGGAAATGACCCATCAACTTGTCACCCAACCTTAATATTGTGGGCTGAGGATCACTCAGCTGGCTTTCATGCCTAAGGTGGAATCAGCACTTACAGTATCCTTGTTTCTAGCCTGGTGCCTTAACCACTAGACCAAACTGGTTCTCCGTTTCTTTTTTTAAAGCTATTGATTATCAGTTTTAGATTCATTGCAGAAAATTATTATCTTGAGTCAAATTTTAAATGTATACAATAAAAAACATACATTAAATGTGGATGATAGTGATATCTGTAAAACTGCATTTAGGGCCATTTATTTGTCACTGAACACAATCTAAAACACCTTCCCACTAGAAAGTATTTCCATATTTTATTGTAACATTTAAAACAATTTATAGCTTCAGTAGTCCTTACATAGAACAATTTGGCACGAATAGGAGTCTAAAGAGGCAATCCTCACCCATTCATAGTTAAGGAGTCTATATAATCAGAATTAAATACTGTACAATAAAAATGTATATCTACTGATTAAGGGAGACTCTTCAGTTGAACTTTTGAGGTAGACTCTGTCTGTGTGTTTAAATCTGGGTATTTGAAGATATAAACATTCAGAACTGATAGGAAACAAAGGAAAACATTGATTGATTTTGAGTTTCAAGTACTCTTTTTAAATTCTAAAAGTTTGTACCGTCTCATCTCTTCTCCATTCCAAATACAAGTTTACATTGGCATCTCCTGGGTAGAACAGGATTGATGTTTTGACGGTAAGCTATCCTTCCTTTTTTCTTTCCTTTCTTAACTTTGCCTTTAAAGTGGGATTAGCAAAACTCATATAGTGCTATTAATAATAATGGCTACAACCTAAGCAGCTTTATACCCTACAGCAGCTGGAAGTTGGAATGATATACAATATTGCCATTTCAGAGGAGGGGAATTCTTCAATTAGGTAGCAACTGGTCTAGTCTCTCTTCTCCTCCTTCCCCTAATTTACAATGGAACCTTTTCCCTAAATGCACATGCATTTTCTTCATTAAAGACAATGAATCCACTCCCATTCTCCTACTTCCCCCAAGTTGAACCCCTAGCTATAATATGTGCTCTCTTCTCAATATAACAGTTACTATAAGAGAACAAGGACTCTTAGGCAATCTAATATAAGTATAAGTATGATTACTCTAAGCTGCATAGTGTATTTGTCTTCCCTTCAGCAAGATGTAGAAAAGATTAAGAAATCAGAGCATTCAAGTTATCTGGAGCATTCAAGTTATCTGGCTCAGATAGGAGCAGGAAAAAGAGTGAAATCTATCTGGAAGAGTCACAGAAACAACTACTTCTCATGAATCTGCCTAAAGCAGTTAGATGTATCATCCATTTTAGGAGCATCAGTTAGCATCAGTTCTTAAAATAGCGGGAGAAGCCTACTGAATTTATGTTTTGCTTAGAGGGCTTTCCCCAAAGTCTTGCGCCTGCCACAAAATGAAAGAGGATACTGAACTTGATGAATTTATTGAATCTACTTAAACTTACATATTTGCATAAAGGGGAAAATTAGGAAAAAAGATTAGATTACACAGCTGATTTTGAGATTTTGCTTCATAATTTAAAAACTTGGAATACAGACTGGAAGGCTAAAGTGTCACCAAAGACTTCCCCCTGAGTGCTGACCAGTGTGACTTTCTGTGAGAGCATTAATGTATTCAGCTATGGTGAGCAAGTGCACACACAATTTAATGGGAAAGGGAAGGCAAATTACATGGACATCCATGCTGGTAAAACTCTGGTAAATGCTATGTTGTTTTTCACACTTTGACTGAAGGAAGACTATTTTTTTAAAGTGCTTCCTTTTCTAGCCTGCATATGAGTCAGATCCATAATTTGTTCTCCAATATTGTCAAATACTAGGGAGAAAGACACAGAAAATCTGGAAAATGTATTTTATAGCCCCAACACCGCTTCTTATTGCTACCTCCTCTTGTATTTTCTCTCCAAGAAATGTATTTATAGAGATGTGCTGATAAAATTCACAGCAGATACTAAAGGAAAAGGAATTGGTCTGTAGTTTTATTTGATTAAGGAGAAACATATTAAAGCAGACTAAGAATGGCTCTGATTCATTACTATTTGCCAATGGTAACATACTTTCCCTTCACTATACTTCATAAAGAATATAAATTGTCAAAATAACAAGCCATTGAGAAACCTTTCATTCTTACAGCTTCAGATCAGAATAACTCAGTTTCCCAAAAGTCTTTTTATGAATTTGCATTTCAGTCCCCCTTCATTAGGAAAGAGCTAAAATTGTGCCGAAATATTAGCATAGTGCCCAAGGACACAATTTTCTTATCTACTTAGAATACCTGGCAGAAAATATGCTGAGTTTAAAATGGCAGAATAACTCATTAGGAAATATGCAGTAGCCATGGCAAAATTTACTACACATATACTAGAAGTGGCTTTTAAAATTAATATTATGCTGCAATTCTTGGTTTAATTAGGTTTCTTCTTCATTTACAAAGCATATCTGTCTCTTTTATGAACTCAAGTTTCTTTTTCCTTGTTAACCTATTTAATTAAAGTTTTAACAACTGTGTAAGGTTTAGGAACACTAGAATGATTTTTATGACTTCTAGAATGATTTTTATGACTTCAGATCTGAAATCCTTGTTCTGTGTCTGTATTACACTGGGGAAAAAAAACAGTGGTGCAGATAATAATGTACCAAAATTAAGACATACTTTTCTGCCAGACCACCCACATGTGCATCCCATCTCTGATATTTTGCCAGTACTTTCATTCTGAACCTTAAAGATAGCTTTACTGGTGCCAAAATTATGATTACTTCACGTAGATGCCCAAACTATCTTCCCAGGTACATAAAAGGTCACCTTTTTTTTTAGTATACATTGAGGGCTAATCTGTGCACTGATTGCCTTGTTCACCAATTTATTTCATTTTTAAAGTAATGTATTAACCATTAACAATAGGTCATTGAACTTTGGCATTCATTTACAGAAAAAAATCTATTAATATCTTTCACCTGCATGTATCACATGTTCTTTGTGATATACAGTAAGATTTAGCAGTAATTTCTTTTTTTGCTATATGTAAAATGAAAAACTATTATCTGAAATGCTATTTGGGATATATTAGGAACCTCAAAATTGAGTTTTATTTTATTTCATTGGTTTATTTAGCCTGTCCTGTGGAATAATTATAGGTCTGATAATATAACATATCTGCAAGAATTATGACAGAAACAGCACCTAGGTTTGTGTGTTAAAACTCAGTTTATCAAACTGAAAATAAATTCTTAGAAATGCTTAAGTTCTACTAATGTAGTTTATGAAGCTTTTAACTTTATGTTTTTATTGCAAGATGACAAAAGCTTGATGATGTTTTTTTTAATTTCCTGTTGTTTATATAGTGGTTTACTGCTTTTAATGAAGTTGTCAATCACTTAGAATGAAGGTGCAGATGAATAAATAAACAATGCCATTTACCATCATCACCTGTATATTTAAAAATATAGTTTGGCTTTGTGGGAAAAAGAATCAGGAAAGAGAAATGTTCAATTGACAGAAAATGCTTTCAATTGCCTTTTCCCTTTTTATCACAGAGTAAAAGAGTTATTTATTTGCTTGACAATGTTACCCATTTCCTTTCTGTGGATAAATTATAAAGTAGTTTTTCTTGATGTAGAAAACTGTACTACAAATCTGTAAAACTTGATAGCAAGGCCAAAAGATGTGTTAATTAGAAAGTATAGCCAAATATTCTGTCTGTGTATTCTGATAATTATACAACACATCAGATGGATATTAAGTTGGACAGTTTTCTTGACAACCTAAACCCAAAAGGAAAGGGGAGAGAAAAAAGAGACTGTGAGAAATAAAGGAGTAGTGAGTGCATCAAATAATTCTCCCTGTACTCCCTCCATACACACATATGAACACACAGAGATCTACATATAGATTTGAAATTTGAATAACATTATAAACTTTTAGGATGTAGTTTCTCAAGATGAAAGGGCATGAACAAGGCTGAAAACAGTACCAGCAAAGTTCTAAATGAATTTTTCATTAATTAAGCAACTGCCCCGGGAAAAGATAGGAGAGATTATTGCTGAAGACTAATCTGATAGGTTGGTCTCTCGAGCCAAATGGAGATGGACATGCTGACAAATGGACCCTACCATTGCATGGGAATAACACTAGAAAGAAGAAGAATCTGATAGTTTGGTCTCTACATATTGTACTGCTTTTAGGGTATATGAATAATTGCTTTCTTTTAAGGGTACATTTTCATGAGCAAATGAACAAAATATTCTGTACATGTTACTAAGAGGATAAGCAGATACATAGACAAGTTGTGGAAATAACATACTTTCCCATTCTCCTTCCCCATCATTGCCTGTTCAAGAATTCAGGAAACATCTCATCATCATCATCATCATGATGGTACAATTGACAGAGAAATTAAAATTTCTTGTCAATCAAAGCATTGTATTTAAGCAAACTTCTGAACAGTCCAATGTTTTTCAAACTTAGCAACTTTAAGTTGTGTGGACTTCAATCTCCAGAATTTTCCAGTCAACAGGCTGCATTCTGAAACAACTGTACTTTCTGGATGGTCTTCAAGAGCAGCCCCATCATTGTAATGGTACAATCAAAAGATGATTAGGGCATGAGTGTCAGTTCCCAATACAGGAGAAGGCGCAACTGGCACTCAAGGTGAAATTGTGCAAACATTATCACCTAATCCTCAAGCAAAAGTTGTGAATCGAGAAAAACCCTGCAGATAGTGCACTAGGTATAATCAAAATGTGTGAGATGGCTGGGCCAATTAAAATCAGCTCATAAGGGGGAGTCCAGTAGAAAGTCACTAGATTAGTGACAGTAGACTAAGGTAACTGAATCAGAGGTGGTATGCTGCCCTTCCGGTGAACCGGTAGTAGCGGTGGCGTGAGGCTCCACCCACCCACCCTGACATCATCAAGGACCTTCTGCGCATGCGCAGAAGGTTCTGCGCATGCTCAGACATGCACTCTGCACACATTCTGCACATGCCCAGACGTGCCCAGATGTGCATGTTGTTGACTTTTATTGCTACTCGGAACCACTCAGAGAGTCAGTTTGGAATGTCATGGTAGGCAGTTACTTGGGCAATCTGCTGGTCCAGACTTGTTCTGAAAATATACACTAACAGACGCTCTGGTAAAGGGGATAGCCTTCCAATGACTCTCCTAAATTCGCGGATGTGCTTTGATGAGGCAGCCCCTTTGCTTTAGGTTGCTGAGTTCATCTTCCGCATACAGCTCCTCCTCCACCTCCTCAATTCTGGCCTCTAACAGTCATAGGAAATCATAAATGCCTTGCATTTGTGGGGCTCTCCTCTTGTGGAGGGCTGCTAGCGATTCCTTTGCTTTTCCCTCCAGTCCCTCTATGATAGTATTCATTAGGGCTCTGGGGGATGAGTAGAGGTGTCTATAGCATTCCAGGTGGGCCTCAGCTGAGTCAACGAATAGGGCTAACTGGTCTGAGTTTCCTCTGAATTGGGGTGGTTCAATCAGCAGTGCCCTTCTATCCTCTTGTCTGCCTCTGTATGCTTGCGTTTGATATGTCTGAAGATACTCCTCAGATTTAGTTCGGAAGGAGGGTGGAGATTGTCTGCCCTGGGCAGCCTGCCTGCTACATGGGAGAGGCACTGGCTTCATCTTCCTTCCAATGGGTGGAGAAGTGGGGCTGCGTTCTCATGTGCTTCTCATCACCTCAAGAGGATTCACTGCTCCTCCGCTCTCTTTTGGCATGCATAATGGCCTTTCTTCACAGAGGATGACCCAGTCAAATTCCTCCCTCTGTTGCTCTATGGAACTTCCTATGGGCTCCATGAGGGCCTGGCTTGATTCCAGTCCAGCATCCCCTCCACTTTTCCCAGCTCGCTTAGGGCCTTTCCCTTTTTCTGGGCATAGGGTTGCGGTGGAGGCTCAGCTTTAGCTGTTTTTAGGGGTTGATTACTTATCTCCTCTTGCTTCGCTCATCTCGGCTTTGGTGTCTGATGTTTTCTCTCCAGCTCTTTTTGGATAGCTGACCTTTTGCCATGGTCTTCTGAGTTTCCCCTCGGCACCCTCGATATTTAAAAGCAAAAGGTGGCTGTCTGTAAAGTACCCAACTATGCCTGCTTCATAATAAGTGACCCGATATTGTAATACAAAAAGCAGTGATTTATTAACAGCTTCATTAGGCATTCTTCATTAGGCATTTCTTATTCGCAGCCATCTTTTTTGCTTTCTTTATCTGCTTTTGAACTTTGCCCGTGTTTCTGTCCTCACTTCAGTCTGTCATAAATCATGTTATCCAATAGCTTCATCTCAATCCAGCTACTGTAATCTGAGCATCGATTACATGCTCTGCATGGAATGTCAACACAGAGAGTTGACAACAAAAGACAATGACAAAAACCCAAGAAGTGATAGCTACAAATCACGAAGAGACGAGGAGGAACCATGAGGAAATTAAAAAAGAAATTGGAGAATTAAAAGGAGATATCAAAAACATGTATGACAAAATTGAAATGATACAAAACACCATAACAGTCAACAAACAGAAAATCCAGAACATCGAAACAAAAATAGAACATACAGATCAGAGGATGGAAAAAATGGATTTGAAATATACACAAGTTAATAAGGAATTAGAAGAATCAATAATCTTCCTCAAAATGGAAATAGCTTCATATTATCTAAGATTTCAAAACATAATTGAAGAAAAAAGAAGAAAAAACTGGCTGAAATTTTCGCTGAAATTTTACAGAGAAAGGAACAAAAGATGAGAGGAGACATTGATGAGGTCTACTGTGTACACACTAATTATGCCAGAAGACATAGACTACCGAAAGAAGTGCATGTAAGATTTGCCAAAAGAACAACTAGAGATGAAGTATACAAAAAACCCAGAGAAGGGACAATAACATATAAGGGAAAAGAGTTGATTACTCTTAAACAGATACCATGGAGAGTCAGGGAACAATGAAGACAATACCAATTTTTAACTAATCAGTTAAATAAAAATAGAATAATGTACAGATGGTTGGTACAAGAAGGGATATTGGTCTCTTGGCAAGAAAAAAGATATAACATAGATAACATAGAAAAAGCGCCAGAATTCTGCAAAAAATACTTCACAATGGAAGAAGAACAAAGAAGTAAAGAGGACTTAGAAAGTAGAAGTCAAGAAGAAGAAGCAGAAGATAAGGAAAGAAACAGGGAAGAAGAACAGAAGCAAGAAAAAGAGAGGGCAGAAAGGGAAGGAGCGAGAGGGAAAAGTCAGCTACAAAGGAAATTGCACAATAAAATGAACCAATTAGATTATGAAAATATTTGCTTAATTGGGGATTATAATGAAATAGGGGATAAAAAGATGGACTATGAAAATAAAATAAAAATAAGACAAAGAAAAATACATTACCTAAATCCTTTTTCAAGATATCAATGGAATATAAACTACATGATATTTGGAGAGAAATGCACAAAATAAGAAAGCAGTATACCTTCTATTCCAGTGGGTCTCAACCTTCCTAATGCCGCAACCCTTTAATACAGTTCCTCATGTTGTGGTGACCCCCAACCATAAAATTGTTTTATGTTTTCCGTATTTTTTTGAAAATATGTGTTGTCCGATGGTCTTAGGTGACCCCTGTGAAAGGGTCATTCAACCCCCAAAGGGGTCCCGACCCACAGATTGAGAACCACTGTTCTATTCGAACGCGCATCCCTCTCTCCTTTATATTTATATTAACTTTGGAAATATTGTTAAATGAAATTAGGAAGGACCAGGGAATAAAAGGTTTAAGACTCAAAAATCTAAGACCCAAGCTTACATGGATGATTTAGTATTTGTTTTAGAGGATTCATTAGAATCTAGTCCAAAATTAATTCAAAAAATAGAAGAATATGGGGAGGTGGCAGGATTAAAAATTAATAAAAGCAAAACAAAAATGACAACTAAGAATATGACAAAAAAGCAAGAAGGGGAATTGGAATTAATGACTAAAATGCAAACAATTAAGAAATACTTGGGGATTTGGGTGTTGGCAAAGTATTCTACAATTGAAGACAATAATTTATAATAAACTAATGACACAAATAAAAGAAAGATTTAGAAAGTTGGAAAAATATTCATTTAACACTAATGGGGCATATAGCCACAGTTAAAATGAATATTTTACCAAGAATTTTATTTTTGTTGCAAGCCGCACCTATAAATCCTGATAAAACTTTCTTCCAGGAACTAAACAAACTAACATCTAGGTTCATCTGGCAAGGACGAAAAGCGAGCATTAAACTAAAGTCAATACAAGACAGCAAGGAGAGAGGAGGTTTAGCATTACCAGACTGGGAGCTATATGCACAAGCAGTAACACTAACCCAGTTGAAGGACTGGATAGAGTTAAAAAATAAAAGACTCTTGACCTTAGAAGGTCACGATCTGCAAGTAGGTTGGCACACATTCCTATGGGATGGTAAAAATAAAACGCACAAATACTTTCAAAAACATCTAATTAGAAACGCGCTATTGCAAAACTGGCTCAAAATTTTAAAAAACCACTATGTGAAAATCTTGAATTGGCTATCCCCGACAGAAAGGATGATGCACCCAAACTTTACAGATATGAATGAAGTGATAAGATACAGAGACTTAATTAATGGACAGGAAAATTTAAAAACAATCGAAGAATTGGCAGAACAAAACATGAAAGTTGACTGGCTAACCTACTTGCAAATCAAAGCTAAACACGATAATGATACTAAATTATATGGCATCCAAATGGAACCACACGAATTAGACAAAATAATTCAAAGTACAGATGATAGGAAGAATATATAAATTTCTTCTGAAATATAAAATGGAAGAAGAAATAGTGAAGGAACAAATGGTAAGACACAGAACTTTGGCTACAATATTGAATTAGATAAATGGGAACAATTTGTGGGGACAAATTTAAAAATCACACTATCGGTTGCATATAAGGAAAAGCAGTACAAAATGTTTTACAGATGGCACCTACCCACAGCAAGGTTAGCAAAAATCACAGCAAGTATATCACGAAAATGTTGGAAATGTGAAATAGCACAAGGAACATATTATCACACATGGTGGACATGTGAGGAAGCCAAAAAGTATTGGAAAATGATTAAAATTGGTTAGAATCGATAACAGGAGTTAAATTGTAAATTGTAAATTTAATAAATTTATATGCCGCCCAATCCCGAAGGACTCTGGGCGGCTTACAAAATACAGGACTAAAAAAATAAAAAGTTAAAAACGAGGAAAGAGAGAAACAGTTTAAAAAGCAACGCATCATACACTCAATCTAGGTGGGGGCTGGACCTCATTCATGAGGTCAACAGCACCAGGCCTGCTGGAATAGCCAGGTTTTTGTGGCCTTTCGGAAGGCCGAGAGAGTGGGAAGGGTCCAGATCTCTGGGGGTAGATCGTTCCACAAGGCCAGAGCAGCTACAGAGAAGGCCCTCCCTCGAGGAGTCGCCAGCCGGCATTGTCCGGTCGACGGCACCTGGAGAAGGCCCATCCTGTGATATCTTATCGGCCGTTGGGAGGTATGTGGCAGGAGGCAGTCTCGCAGATATCCAGGTCCTAGGCCATGTAGGGATTTAAAGGTGATAACCAGCACCTTGAAGCGCGTTCGGAGACCGATAGGGAGCCAGTGCAGCTCGCGGAGGATAGGTGTGACATGGGTGTATCTAGGTACACCCGATATCGTTCGCGCGGCTGCATTCTGGACCAATTGTAGTCTCCGAACACTTTTCAGGGGCAGCCCCATGTAGAGCGCGTTACAGTAATCAAGCCTTGAGGTGACGAGGGCGTGAGTGACCATTTGAAATGCCTCCCGGTCCAGGAAGGGCCGCAACTGGTGCACCAGGTGAATCTGGGCAAAAGCCCCCCTGGTCATAGCTGACAGATGATGTTCTAGGAGGACACCGAAGTTGCGGACCCTCTCTGAGGGGTGTAAGATTTCACCCCCCAGGCTAAGGGGTGGAATATCTGGACTGTCTTTGGGGGGCAACATCAATAGCCACTCGGTCTTGTCAAGATTGAGTGCAAGCTTGTTCACTCCAATCCAGGCCCTGACAGCCTCCAGGCACTGGCACATCACTTCCACCGCTACACTGAGTTGGCACAGTGTGGAGAGATACAACTGGGTATCGTCCGCGTATTGGTGGTATTTAATCCCATGCCAGTGAATGATCTCACCCAGTGGCTTCATGTAGATATTAAATAGGAGGGGGGACAGGACCGAGCCCTGCGGCACCCCATATTTAAGGGGCCTAGGGGTCGACCTCTGTCCTCCAACCAAAACCGACTGTGACCTGCCAGAGAGGTAAGAGGAGAACCACCGTAAAACGGTGCCTCCCACTCCCACTTCCTCCAGCCGTCGCAGAAGGATACCATGGTCGATGGTATCGAAGGCCGCTGAGAGGTCAAGAAGCATTAGGATAGAGGAATGTCCTCTATCCCTGGCCCGCCAGGGATCATCGGTCAGCACGACCAAAGCGGTTTCGGTGCAGTAACCAGGCCTGAAACCCGACAGATAATCTGCTTCATCCAAGGTCCATCGGAGTTGAAAGGCCACCACCTTCTCAACAACCTTCCCTAAAAAAGGGAGGTTGGAGACTGGACGGTAGTTTTTAAGGATGGCTAGGTCCAGAGAAGGCTTCTTAAGGAGGGGTCTTACCACTGCATCCTTCAGAGGTTGCGGGAAAGATCCCTCCTGCAAAGAGGTGTTCACGATCCTCTGGAGCCAGCCTCGTGTTACCTTCCTGCTGGTCGAGACCAGCCAGGAGGGACACGGGTCCAGTAAGCAGGTGGAGGCACTCATCGCTCCCATGGCCTTGTCCACTTCCTCAGGAGTGGCAAGCTGGAACTCACTCCAAGAAATCCGATCAAGGCCCTCCCTCGGCATCTCCGCTGGAACTGTCCAAGTGGAGTCTAGGTCCATCCAAATCTGAGTGACTTTGTCTGACAGAAATTGGGCAAATTCCTCAGCCCTTCCCTGTAGGGGTTCCCCTGCAACCCTTCCTTTCAGGAGGGAGCGGGTTATCCTAAACAGGGCGGCCGGGCGCGATTCTGTGGACACAATAAGAGTGGAAAAATGAGTACATTTTGCTGCCTGTATCGCCACTAAATAAGTCCTAATAAAGGATCTTAGTTGTGTTCGGTCAGATTCAGAGTTACTAGCCCTCCAATGTCGCTCTAGGCATCTCTTTTGGCGCTTCATCTCCCGGAGTTCCTTGGTAAACCAAGGGGCCCTCCTGGATCCACTGCCGTGGAGAGGCCACAAAGGCGCAATCCGGTCTAGTGTCTCAGCCGCCGCTATATTCCAAGCTGCGACCAAGGACTCTGTCGGATTGTGGGCAAGGGAGTCAGGTATCTCTCCAAGCTCCGTCTGAAATCCCAATGGGTCCATCAGGTGCCTGGGGCGGAACCATTTAATCGGCTCCACCTCCCTGCAGTGGGGGAGTAGCTTCTGAAAATCAAGCCTCAGTAGGAAGTGGTCTGACCATGACAAGGGTGAGATCTCTATGCCCTTCAATTCCAGATCACGTCTTCACTGCTCCGAAACACAAGGTTGAGCGTGTGTCCCGCTGTGTGAGTCGGACCCTGAATTACCTGGATCAAGTCCATGGTTGTCATGGAAGCCATGAAATCCTGTGCTCCGTCTGAGCGTTCGCCAAGAGATGGCAGGTTGAAGTACCCCAGTACTATCAGTCTGGGGAATTCAACCGCCAGTCCGGCTACTGACTCTAGGAGTGCAGGCAGGGCTGCTATAACGCAGCTGGGAGGTAGGTACGTTAGAAAAAAGCCCACTTGACCCCCTAGGTCCAAATTCACCAGAAGAGACTCACACCCGACAGTCCCCAGAGCAGGGATCATACGAGGAACTTATGACTCTTGGATGATAGCTGCCACTCCCCCACCCCTTTCTCTGGTGTCGTGGTTGGTGGAGCACCTGAAAACCTTCTGGTCACATTTCTGAGAGGGGGACTCCTCCCTCGTGGCCCAGCCAGGTTTCAGTAATACATGCCAGGTCTGCCCCCTCATCTAATATTAAGTCCCGGATGAGGGGAGCTTTTTGAATCACAGACCTGGCATTTAGCAATAGCAATCTGAGACCAGGGCCCTGACATCTCTTGCCACCTGGTCCTTGATATGAGCTATCAGGGCCGGAAAGAGGGATCGCTGTGACGTAGCGAACCCTCCTTCCCCGGTAATGGCTAGCCCTGTAGTTCCTGTCGTACCTGCCCCTCCCAAACGTAACCGGGATGCTTCGGCCTGTCCCCATCCCCGTAGACCCCTCCTTCCCTCCCACGGCCCCCGTTCTCCCCGGCAGGCCATTCATACCATGCACTCCGGGATGAGAGGCGGCTCCGGGCCCCCATCCACTTCTGCTTCTGCCCTCAGTGGAGGGGGCTCCAGGCCGCGCTCCCAGTCCCCTCATGTATACCGGACAGACATTCTCCACATGCATACCCCACTATGACGCTAAAAACATATAAGTACAATAAACAGAGTATAAAATTGAATTAATTTAAAAAAAACGTGGGATCATTCATCATCATGCATACAACAAACACTCCACATACAAAGAAGATTCGCGCAGGTATTTAAAAAAAGTGCAAGTAGCTCTTAGAGTTCGACTGGCTGAGAACCAGCGGTGGTGTACAGGAGAGTGTCTCGGCAGAGTGTCTCATCTTCTCTCCTCTCCTGTAGACTTGAAGGGTATAACAGGAGGGTCCAAAGTCTGGGGTGGCTGAGGCGGATTGAAAAGGAAGGGGGGAGGGGGGAGTACGCCAGTTGGAAAAAAAATGTTAAGTCCCCACCCATGTTTCCGCCATCTTCTGTCGTTCCTTCCACTAAACAGATGCACCAAGGAGCAAACTATAGGTGTCGCCAACATGCCACAGGGCCCCCACACTCGTTGCAAGTGCCCCCACCTATCCAAAGTCCAGAGCGCCGTAGTAAGGTGAATTGGGTGGCGCTATCCAGGGTGGTATTCCAGGGGTAGCGGCGGGTGGCGATGATCATAGCAAATGGGGCTGAGAGGGCAAGTCCAGGAGCCTGGAGGTCGTGGTTGGGAGAGGCCAGGTGTTCAGGGGCGGAGGTGTTCAGAGGCCAGGTGTTCAGGGGCCGAGGGGCCGAGGTTGGAGAGAACCAGGTGTTGGACGGGGGAAGCAGGAGGAGGCTCCACAGCAGTGGCGGCAAGCAAAGAAGAGACCGTGCTAAAAGGAAGGTCGAATCGGATGGAGAATAGAGGAGGGAAGCGGCAGCGCTGACAAGGTCGAGTCAAATAGGGAGGAGGGGGGGCGTCTGGAAAGGCCAAGGCGGCGACAAACAAGGCCAGCTGCCTGATTCGCCCAATACCGGCACAAGCCCAAGCTGACCACCCCCTCTCTGGGGCGATGGCAGTCAAGTATAGTCCCCAAGGGCTCACCAAGTCGAAAAGAGGGGGTTGGAAAGTGCCGCGGCATCTGGAAATTGCCGAAAAACGCCGTCGTCGCGGAAGCCGCCAAAGGCTGCATGGACCGGGGCCACCCAAGAGTGGCGACCCCCCGTTAGGTCCCCTGGATTACAGTCATCCCCAGGGACCTTATTCCGCATGGTTACGAGGTTAGTTTTATAAATTTTCCAGTGCTTTTCATCTTGTTGAAGTGGAGTGAAAAAGCCTGGCAGCCATTCTAATCTTGCACATCCGCAGAGTTAAAATTGATTGGAAACCAGAAGTGCTTTTATTAGGAATAATGACAACCAAATATAAAAAAAGAAATTATTTAATTCTACACAATAATCATGACAGCGAGGATTGTCTTCACTCAGAAATTGAAAAATAAATTGATACCAAGTGGAGATGAAATAATAAAGGTCATGGACTGTGCCAAAATGGACAAATTAATAAAAGAAATTCAGGGAAAAGAAGAGACAGAATGTTATCAGATATGGGAAAAATGGTCTAGGTGGATGGAGGAAAGAAACAAGGGTCAATGAAAGAAACCAATAAAGCCCCAAAATAGAAGTTGAGGAGGATTACCATGTATATATGCACTCAAGAGAGTTGAAACCTATTAGAGGTAATCACCCAATATATCAAATAGAGAAGTAAAATAAGAGGGTTAAAATGGTGAAACTCAAATGAAATATATTAGAAGGGGAAATAACATAAGGAGAATTGTACTGATTTGAAACTGCTATAAGAAGGAACGTGAAATTCCACTGTATTGTGCAAATGTAGTTTATGTCTAAGTTTTGTTTGTGTGTATTTTGTATGTGTGAAAATAAAAAATGATAATTATTAAAAAAAATAATTGGCTTGATTGAAATCACCTGCAGCCACCAGCAGTCCATCCGGGCAGGCTTGTTGCTGTTAGCTAATAGCAGTTAACAGGTGACTCATGGCTGTAGTCGTATTAGCATCAGGAGGTATATATACTGTAGTTATTATTACAATAAACTCACGACGCAGATTAAAGGAGCAGCATTTCACTGCCAAATACTCCAGATCAGGAGAACAGTGAGTGTCCATTCTTTTAACATTTGTGCTCCAGTTGTTATTTATGTAAACACAAAACCCCCCTCCTTGCTCTTCCCAGAGACAATGGTTCTATGCACTCGGTTTATTGAGCATCCTTGTAATTCGATAGCCTCCCCTGGAATGGTAGGATCAAACCACATCTCTGTAAAGACCATAATACAGTAGTCCCAAATGTTTTTCTACCGAGAGATAATAAGTTCTAGCTCCTCAATCTTATTAAAGAGAGATCTAACATTTGAAACAAAAAGAGTTGGCAGTGCAGGCTTGTGAGGATGCAATTCTGTTGTTGGGAGCAATTAATTACAATTTAATGCTCTCATATAAGACAAAAGTACTCTTTCTAGTTTTTTAACCACTTTTGTGAAGAGACAGACAATGGGGCAACTAATATAAGTTGAAAATAAACAAGCTACATGCCAAACAGGCAATTTAATTCCAACATAGTTTATTAAGTCAGGGTCCTTCTTCCAAATAGAAACAACTGTGACTTGCTGACTGATGAATATCGTTGCCTCAAATCCCTTCCTTTCTCATTAAAAAAAATAAAGAAGGTATAGATTGGTACCTTCGTTAATAATGCATATCCATATGTAACAAAAATGATGGTTGTCAGCTTCCGGTTTGGGCGTTGTCTGTGAGGAGTTGTTTTTTTAACAGCTGCATTAAGCAGTCTAAACAGCATCCATCAACTGTTTGACAGTTTGACTACCTCTCCTCCGGGCATAGGAAAAGAGGTGAGAAAGCTGAGTTTGGGAAGTGCTCCATTCAACCCCCCCAGAACATAAATCTGGGGGTGGAAGGTGTGAGCCGCCCTGTAACCCAGTGAATTCTCTGCACCAAGGACTTTTTTTTGCCTTTTTGCAGAATGAAGGCATACGTCCACCCTCAGCTCAATTATTGATTTATTACTGATTCCAAAACGGGCAGACTGATACTGGAGAACTTCTAATTGTATGTATCAGACTTTAACTCCATTTTAAAAAAAATTCCTTCTGATAAACTACTTGCCAGAAACACAAAGAAAATGGTGCCGAACAGCTTTGTAGGCGGGGTCAGGCTTTGATGTTACAGAGTTTCACGGAGCTCAGACCATTTAAAGATCATTAATTCAGTATTGATTTATTATTAAACTAAATAGTAATTGCTGGACAAGCAGCTTGCCTGGATTTAGTAATTGGGTGGAGAAGATTAAATGAGAAATGGCCTTTAAGCAGCAAAAAATAAACACCTCTAAAAGTGCTGGTAATTCACCTGCTCCGGGATCTAAATTACAGTCACTTCCTCCCCCCCCCAACCCCCTCCTACTCCTACAGGGGAAACTTTGACTCGAGAAATACTGCAAAAAGAACTAAGTGTGGCCTTAGCTGAGGCCTTAAAAAATCATGCAGCTGCGATGGAAATTAAAATACAGGAAAAGATATATGTTGCCCTTAAGGAACTGTCAGAAGAAGTTATGAATTCAGTCCAGATTTGTAATCAACAAATTAGAGACGATATTTTAGAGGCTTTTAAATGCCTATCAGGCTATGTATCAGGAATCGAAGATAAATTGGAAGATCTTAATGATTCCAATATTAATCTTGTAACGAAAATGGATGTGGTCCAACAAAAGGCTGGTGATGCAGAAAATGAAATTATAATGTTGCAGTACAGACAGATGGAATTTGTTTTAAGGATAAGAGGCCTCAAAGAAAAAACCCAAGAAAATTTGAAGCAGATCTTCTCAGAAGCTTTTGATCAATTGATGGGACGGTCAGGAGGGATTTTCGATTGACAGATTGACCAGATATACTGTGTTAGTTCCTGGCTTGCCAGACAAAAGCAACTCCCAAGAGACATTGTGGTGTATTTTGCCACGAGAGATATGAGGAATTTGATATTGCAAGAGTCTTACAAAACCAAGCTGCAAATTGGGGGTCAGGAGGTGACTGTTTTGAAGGAAATACCACCCAAAATGTTGAGATCAAGGAAAGAATATGCCTTTCTGGTTGATGAGCTCAAAAATCGTCAGTTACAGTTCAGATGGGAGGCCCCAGCCGGGTTAGCCGTCACTTACCAGGGGCAAAGATATCGTATGGAAGGCTCAAGATTTTTATAATAATATACTGAAGGCTGGACATCCCCCCTCCAGGACCCAGAGAAAGAGAACAAGAAGGACAGGACAGACAGCAAGACACCCAAGGATCATCAAGGCTGGATCAACTTCCTCTCTCAGAACTAGAAGGAGCGAAGGAGCAAAGACAAACTCGTGTGATTACTAGATGAATGGAACAAGAGTTAAAAAGCAACAAGCTTTGCAACAAACACACGCTACTGTCCAAGAACTCACAGGTTTTAGCTCAGAAGCAGTGGGAGGAGCCAGGCCGAAAGCCAAACTATAGGATTTTCAGATGGCTTTTAAAAAGCTTCAGGGAGCTAAAGATGATAACTAAGTTCTTAACCTGGAATGTCAATGGCTTAAACTCCCCACAGAAAAGGAAGAAAATAAATCATTATTTGAAACAATTTAAGAATGACATAATTTGCCTGCAAGAGACTCATATTAGATCAACTGATCAGAAATATCTGATCAATACAAGACTTGGACAACACTTTGTAGCTTCTGCCTCAGAGAAGAAAAATGGTATAGTTATTTACTTAAGAAAGGACCTGAAAGCCGAATTAATTGAAGCAGACTCTCAAGGAAGATATATTGCAATAGAACTGGTATTAGAAGGGAAAAAGATGCTTCTAATGGAAATATATGGTCCCAATCAACAACAGGACAAATTTTATAAAACGCTCCATACTAAGTTAATACACTGGGACTATAGATCTTGCATATTAATGGGTGATTGGAACGGTGTTTTGGATACCAAGAATGACAAGAAGGGTCTTCTGCAAAATATCCCAACGTGAGCGAAACTACCCAAGTCTTTTTTTGATATGATGGATGATTTCGAACTGAGAGACATCTGGCGAGAAAGGAATGCAAAAGAATATGACTTTATATTTTTCTCTGATAGACATCAATCCTTTTCTAGGATTGACTTTATACTTACAACAAATGATTTGCTTTCTAGGGTAAAGAAGACGAAGATATGTTCCAGAGCTTTATCAGATCATAATCCGGTTTGGATGGAGCTGGAATTTGGGACGGAAGCGAGAAGGACTTGGAGATTAAATGAAAAATTATTTAGATATGAGAAAAATATTAATGAATGTAAAAAATTGTTAAGAGAATATTTTGTTTTTAATATGAATAAGGGCACATGTATGGAAATGGTCTGGGACGCAAGTAAAGCGTACATGCGAGGAGTCTTAATAAATCTAAATAGGTTACATAGACGTAAACAGGGGGAAAAAAGAACTGAACTAGAAGAGATCAGGAAGAGAGAACAGGAGTTAATATTAAACCCAGGAGATAAGAAGATTAAAGAAGCAATTACTTTATTAAGAGCGCAATTTAATATGCTGATGTCAGACCAGGTGGCTACTAATTTGCTATATGCAAAACATAATACTTTTTGTAACACAAATAAATCTGGGAGATGGTTAGCATATTTGATTAGGAAGAAAAAGAAATCTCGCAATATATCGAAAATACATTATAAAGGGAAGGAAGTGTATCAACAGGATGAGATTCAAAAGTCCTTTCGTGAATTTTTTATAGGATTGTACACGAATGACAAAATACAAGGTTTAGATATAGATAGATACCTGGACAAAGAAAAAATACCCATAGTTAAAGACAAGCAGAGGGAAAGATTGAATCAACCAATAACTTCGGGGAAAATTCTCCAGGTAATTGAACAGCTAAAGGCAGGGAAAGCACCAGGTACAGATGGCTTGACAGTGGCTTATTACAAAAATTTACAATTAGAAATGGTAGAACCCCTTAAGGAATTATTTAATAAGATCCAAATGGAAGGGAAGACAGCCTTCATATCCCTGATACCTAAAGAAGATCAAGATCTTAGTCAACCAAAAAATTATAGACTTATATCATTACTTAATATAGATTATAAAATTTTCACTAAAATACTAGCGAATAGGTTAATGTTGGTTATTCAGCAATTGATTCATAATGATCAAACTGGTTTTATACAAGGGAGACAAATGAGAAATAATGTAAGACAAATTGTTAATATACCAGAATACTTGGGAAAGAATAATCAAATTCCTGCAGCGCTTATATTTTTAGATGCCAAGAAAGCCTTTGATCGAGTGAACTGGCAATTTTTAATGAAAATAATGCAAAAGATGCAAATAGGAGAGTTTTTTTTACAATCAATTAAAGCAATATATCAGGAACAAACAGCACAAATTACAGTCAATGGAAGTTTAACAGACCCATTTAAAATCGAGAAAGGTACAAGACAGGGTTGCCCCCTATCCCCATTATTGTTTATTATAACCCTGGAATTATTGTTGAATAAAATACGGGGATCAGATTGATTTACAGGGAATCAAGATTAGGCATCAAGAATATAGATTACGCGCATTTGCGGACGATTTGGTTATAACATTAACCCAACCACAGGAATCCTGTAAGGTTTTAATGAATATGATTAAGCAATATGGCCAAATATCTGGATTTAAAATAAATTTAGGGAAAACAAAGATGCTAGTTAAAAATATGAACACTAATCAAAGGGAAGAACTAGAAAGAATGACAGGATGTGAAATAGTTAAAAAGGTTAAATATCTAGGAGTCTACATCTCAATCTCAAATGGGAAACTATACAAGTATAATTATGAGCCACTATGGCGTAGCATACAGACAGAGATGAAAAATTGGGGAAAATTACAATTATCCTTGTTGGGAAGAATAGCAGCAGTGAAAATGAATGTTTTGCCTAAATTTTTATTTTTTGTTCAAATGATACCAATACTTAAAAAAGATGCAAATTTGCTAGAATGGCAGAAGGGCATTAACACATTTGTTTGGGCAGGGAAGAAGCCGAGAATAAAACTAAAAATAATGCAAGATGTATGTGAGAGAGGAGGTTTGAAATTGCCAAAGTTAAAACTATATTATGAAGCAGTAGTTTTTTCAGTAATCAGTAATCAATGACTGGGTTAACTTAACAGATGATAGAATACTTACTATCAAAGGCCACGATTTGGTATATGGTTGGCATGCTTACTTGCTATATGACAAAAAGGTGGATAAGAATTTTAAAAGTCATATTTTAAGGAATGCTCTACTGCGAGTATGGAAAAAATATCAATACAAACTAAATGATAAGACACCTATGTAGGCAATTCCTAGACATGCAATAGAAAACATAAATATAGTACAAAAACAGGATGTAACTACATACAGACAGCTTCTCACCCTAGAAAGAGGTGTATTACAATTGAAATCCTTGAATGTACTAAAAGAGGAAAAGGTAATTCAAACATGGTTTCAGTATGGGCAATTACAGGCCAGATGGAAAAAAGATCAAAAAATTGGCTTTACACAAAATGAGGATAATTTACTAAAACAAATTAGGGATCAAAGTCAAATGCATATAAAGAGACTATATAATGTATTAATAGAAATGGATTCGGAAACAGAATTAGTTAAAGACTGTATGATAAAGTGGGCACAAAATTTTGAAGAACCAATAATGTTGGATACATGGGAAACGATATGGGTAAGAAATGTAAAATTCACGCAAGCCCAAAATCTGAGAGAGAACTTTTACAAGATGTTTTATAGATGGCATTTAGATCCTAAAAAACTGGCTTGTATGTATCCAAACTTACAACCTAAATGCCGGAGATGTGATTGTGTTGATGCTACATATTATCATATATGGTGGACTTGTAAAAAGGTTAAAGCATTTTGGATAAAAATATGGTGGATTATGCAATATGTTCTTTAAAAAAGGGTAAAGTTTACCCCTCAGTTATTCCTGTTAGGTATAATTACTGACTGTACAGTTATAGAGACTAACTTGATTTTGCATTTAATAACGGCAGCAAGACTGTTGGTGGCGCAATACTGGAAGAAGGAAGATTTGCCTACTATTCAAGAATGGACATTAAAAGTAACAAACCTAGCAGAGATGGCTAAAATATCAGCATATCTCAAGGATCACTCAAATGAAAGATATAAATTGGAGTGGAGAAGATGGATTTACTATATTCAAAATAAATATGGGACTAAGAAATTCCAGATAGTTTATGACTGAAGAAACAAGGAATGATATAACCTGTTTAGAGTTAGCCTAGCAAAGAGGAGTTAAAGCTCAAATGAAAGATGATACTAACTTTATTTAAGTTTATTTTAGAATATCTTTGTTAAAAGATTTATACCTTGTATTGGTTCTGGGAAGTCGGGGGGGAGGGGAAGGGTGGGGGTGGGGGGTTCGGGTGGGGAGGGCAGGGGGGCGGTAAACATTTGTAAAAGTTTTTTTTTCTAAAATTTTCAATAAAAAAAGATGGTTGTCTGGGATACCAATCAAATTCTACTTAAAAGATGCTAAAATACTCTCACAAAAGTCAGAGGTGACAATGTATAATACTTACTTGATGATGTCCCCTTCAAGAGCAATCACTCGTTTAACAATCTTCTGTTCGGGGTTTCTTGGAGACCTAGGTAAAAAACAGGAGAGGCAATCATTCACTCAGCTGTTTTAAAAAATATGAAGAGAAAAACCAGCCTGAAAATGAGGACTGTGCTGATTTTGTATTCTGCCTGATATCGCATTTATCATTGCAAAAGTGAAGATCATTGTCGTTTCAGTCTACTGTGTAGAAAAGGGGACAAGAGCCAGGAAAAAAAATTAAATCCGAAGACTAAGGTAATTTATTGTGTTTTTGTTACAAAATAAATTTAGAATATATTCACTGATGTTCAAATTAATCCCGTTATAGAGAATGTTGAGATGGATTCAGATAGTTAAAGATGAATTTAGTACTAAATGCCAGCACAGTAGCATACATAAACATTTATGTCAGTCATTTATTTCAGAGTAAATGGAAAATTACACAATCTGATGAAGACACTTCTCTCTTAAAAACAGTTTTTAATAAATGAAGAGAGCATACTGCATGGAAGAAACATAACTTAAAAAGAGAAGATAGTGAATGCAGTTATAAGATACTACACTAAATTTTTTTAAAAAGAAGAGTACAGAATCTGCTGATTATCCAACAGCTTCCTGCATACTGATTATATACTGATTATAATGGTCAGAAATTGTACAGACATTCCTCATTTAGCAAATTGCTCACAGTTACAACCGTTATTCCTTGCATTTACAACCTTCATAGGTCTATAAAGCAAAGGAAAGCTGAAGAAAGATCATAAGCATAGAGTTTCATACAGTGATTGCTTCATTTAACAATCAAATTGACATTCCCAATTGTGGTCACTAAACTGGCATCTTTTGTTTGATACTATCTAAAAATGCCACCTTGGATAGAAGTTAACAAGGCATTTTAAGAAATTAAATACATGTACATACATATATACACATATTTCAAAGTGAATCTTAGAGATCAGTGGGAATTTTATATAGAATGGGTTCTCTGTTTTCTGGGCAGATAGAGGTAGCATCCAGGAATGGGTTAACCTTGTCTGTTATCCAAACGGACTGAGTCTGCAAAGTTCAATGTCCCGTCTCCTCTGGTAGCTCCACCCAGCTTTTTGATGAAGGCATTGCTGCAGACTGACGTGTGATGAGTGGAAAGTCCCTCCTTGCTGACGCCGGACTGGACCTCCTACAGGGTAGGGCTGGATGCTATCTCCACCTGCCCAGAGAATGGGTGTCTCAGGTAAGACCAATGCCCATTCTTCATTGTTGGTGGAGATAGCATCCAGGAATGGGACATACCAAAGCCTGTCCTGTCCTCATGGACGGGTTGAAGTTTGGACTGAAGTCACCTGGCTCTTGGGAACATGTTGCAAAACCCGCCTGCAGACACATAACTGTCTATTTTGTAATGGCAGATAAATGGAGACGGAGAGGCATTCGTGTTGGGATGAAACGCTGAGCTAAGTCCTTGTGTGGACCGATGGATCTCAGGAACTCTCTCCATAACTTGGTGGTGAACTGAACTCTGCTGTCTGAAATTACAGTGAGCCATCTTACTTCTGAGCCCAAGGGGAGCACAGACATTCATCAATGATGAGAGAGGACAAGAACGAGGAGAATGGGGAATCTGCTCTTTCCAACTAGCGCCAACTTTCCAGTCCCCCTCAGACTTTGGCACCATTTTTAGACTACGCGGGGGAAAGAACAAGGAACCCCTCCCTCCCAAATCATTATCGGCCCCAGGCGCCTCAGACTGCGCGGACCGCCTTTGTTTTGCGGCTTCAAGAACGGCGTTTTAACTAGTGTGCTGAGTGTATGATTGTACAACTGTGAGAGTGAATGTGCCCACTTTTAATTTAATTAATTAATTACTTTTATCACTATATTGTATTTTTAACGACTACTGTGGGGTGTGTCTGAGCAGAATTTTGTTGAGTGAACATGATAGGACTGGGGGTGCGACCTGGAGCCCACTCCACTGAGTGCAGAAGCAGAAGTGGATGGGGGCCCGGATCCGCCCCTCACCCTAGAGTGAATGGTATGTGTGGCCTGCCGGGAAGAATGGGGGCCATGGGAGAGGGGGGAGGGTCTACGGGTGGGGGAGAGGGTCAGAGCATTTCGGTTATGACCGGGAGGGGCAGATATGACGGGAGCTGTAGGGCTAGCCATTACCGAGGAAGAAGGATTCGCTACATTACAGTGATTCCTTGTTCTGGCCCCTCAGGCTCACCTCAAGAACCTGGTGGCAGAGGAGATCAGGGCCCTGGTCTCAGGTTGCTGCTGCTAAATGCCAGGTCTGTTGTGAATAAGGCTCCCCTCGTCCGGGACTTAATATTAGACAAGGGGGCAGACCTGGCATGTATAACTGAAACCTGGCTGGGCCAAGAGGGAGGAGTCCCCCTCTCAGAAATGTGCCCAGATGGGTTCCAGATGCCCCACCAACCACGACACCAGAGAAGGGGGGGAGTAGCAGTGGTTGTCCGGGCGTGGTTAGTTCCTCGCAGAATCTCTGCCCTGGAGATTGTGGGGTGTGAGTCTCTTCTCTTGAAGTTGGACCTAGGGGTTCAAGTGGGCTTGTTCCGGACGTACCTACCTCCCAGCTGCATCACGACAGCCCTGCCTGTGCTACTAGAGGCAGTAGCCGGGTTGGCGGTAGAGTTCCCCAGGCCAATGGTGCTGGGGGACTTTAATCTACCGTCTCTTGGCGAACACTCTGAGGGGGCACAGGAGTTCATGGCCTCCATGAGAACCATGGACTTGACCCAAGTAGTTCAGGGTTCAACTTCTCTCGGGGCAGTGGAGACGTGATCTGGAATTAAGGGGAATAGAGACCTCACCCTTGTCATGGTCAGATCACTCCTTGCTGAGGCTTGACTTCAGGACACTACTCCCTCACTGCAGGGAGGTGGAACCGATTAAGTGGTTCCGCCCCAGGCGCCTGATGGACCCGATGGGATTTCAGAGGGAGCTTGGAGAGATACCTGACTCCCTTGCCTGCAATCCGACCGAATCCTTAGTCGCTGCCTGGAATGTTGCGGCGACTGAGGCACTGGACCGGATTGCGCATTTGAGGCCTCTCCACGGCAGTGGATCCAGGAGGGCACCTTGGTTTACCGAGGAACTCCGGGAGATGAAGCACCAAAAGAGATGCCTAGAGCGATGTTGGAGGACTAGTAACTCTGAATCTGATCGAACACTACTAAGAGCCTTTATCAGGATTTACCTAGTAGCAATACAGGCGGCAAAATGCACGCATTTTTACGCTCTTATTGTGTCCGCGGAATCCCGCCCAGCCGCCCTGATCACGGTGACCCGCTCCCTCCTGAAAGGGGGTTTCTGTCGGATAAAATCACTCAGTTTCAGACAGACCTTGACTCCATTTGGGCAATACCAGCCGAGATGACGTGGGTAAGTCTAAGTCGGATTTCCTGGGATGAGTTTGAATTTGTCACCCCTGAGGAAGTGGACAAGGCCATGGGAGTGATGAGCGCCTCCACCTGCTTACTGGACCTGTGCCCCTCCTGGCTGGTCTCGACCAGCAGGGAGGTGACATGAGGCTGGCTCCAGGCGATTACCAATGCATCTTTGCAGGAGGGGTCTTTCCCGCAACCACTAAAGGAAGCGGTGGTGAGACCCCTCCTCAAGAAGCCTTCCCCGGATCCTGAAAAACTACCGTCCTGTCTCCAACCTTCCTTTTCTGGGGAAGGTTGTTGAGAAGGTGGTGGCGCTTCAACTCCGACGGACCTTGAATGAAGCGGATTATCTGGATTCCTTTCAGTCTGGTTTCAGCCCTGGGTACAGCACTGAAACCGCTTTGGTCGCACTGATCAATGATCTCTGGTGGGCTAGGGATAGAGGGCACTCCTCTATCCTGGTGCTTCTTGACCTCTCAGCGGCTTTTGATACCATCGACCATGGTATCCTTCTGCGACGTCTGGAGGAGGTGGGAGTGAGAGGCACCGTTTTACGGTGGTTCTCCTCTTACCTCTCCGGTAGGTCGCAGTCGGTGTTGGTCAGGGGATAGAGGTCGACCTCTAGGCCCCTCAAATGTGGGGTGGCACAGAGTTTGGTCCTGTCCCCCCTCCTATTCAACATCTACATGAAGGCGCTGGGTGAGATCATATGATGGCATGGGATAAAGTACCATCAGTATGCAGATGATACACAATTGTATCTATCTGCCCCATGCCAGCTCAGCGTAGCGGCGGACGTGATGTGCCGATGCCTGGAAGCTGTCAGGATCTGGATGGGGATGAACAAATTGGTACTCAATCCCGATAAGACCGAGTGGCTTTGGATGTTGCCCCCGAAGGACAGTTCAGACAGTCCGTCCTTCATCCTGGGGGAGGGGTGAAAACTTACACCCCTCAGAGAGGGCCCGCAATTTGGGGGTCCTCCTGGATTTGCAGCTGACACTGGAACACCATCTGTCGGCTGTGACCAGGGGGGCCTTTGCCCAGTTTGGCCTGGTACACCAATTGCGGCCTTACTTGGACCGGGGGGCACTTCAAACGGTCACTCAGGCCCTTGTCACCTCAAGGCTTGATTATTGCAATGCGCTCTACATGGGGCTACCCTTGAAAAGCGTTCGGAGACTACAGCTAGTCCAGAATGCAGCCGCACGAGCGATATTGGGTGTACTGAGATACACCCATATTACACCTGTCCTCCACGAGCTGCACTGGCTGCCAATTGGTCTCCGGACGCAATTCAAGGTGTTGGTTATTACCTTTAAAGCCCTTCATGGCTTAGGACCAGCCTATCTGCGAGACTGCTTACTGCCACACACCTCCCAACGGCCGATAAGATCCCACAGGGTGGGCCTCCTTCGGATACCGTCAGCCGGACAGTGTCGGCTGGCGGGCCCCTGGAGGAGAGCCTTCTCTGTGGCTGCTCCAACCTTGTGGAATCAGCTACCCCCAGAGGTCCGGACCTTACCCACTCTCATGGCCTTCAGGAAAGCTGTTAAAACCTGGCTGTTCCGGCAGGCCTGGGGCTGTTGACCTTAGTGTTAAGGTCCAGCCCCAATTAGAATGTATGTGTGTTGTGAATTTTAAATTATTCTTTTATTTTGCTTTTCTTTATTCTTCTTTTGTTGTAAGCCGTCCGGAGTCCTCCGGGATTGGGCGGCCTATAAATTTAATAAATGAAATGTAAATGAAATGAAATGATCCTCTTGGGCACTCCGTGCAGGTGATAAATGTGTTTCACAAATATTTTCACTAATTTCTTTGCAGACGGCAGCGCTGAGCAAGCAATGAAATGCGCCTGCTTGGAAAACAAATAAATAACTGTCCAGCTTACTCTATTTCTGCTGCTGTCTGGGAGCTCGACGATGAAGTCCATTGCGATCTCTTCCCATGTTCGGCTAGGGCTGGCCACTCGTTGTAGTAGTCCAGGGGGCTTTCCTGGCTGTGTTTTCATTGTTGCGCAAGTAGCACAGCTTTTTACGTAATCTTCCACTTCCTATTTCATCTTTGGCCACCAAAATTGATGCCTTCCAGCTAAGCCACCGCTCATCGTTAGGATGTCCTTGTTATTATTGAACCATAGGTCTGCCAGGAGTGCTGCTTTGAACTCTGTTGTCAGCATATCCTGGCTTTGGGTGGTGACCTGGGCCACCTGTTGCTGAGAGGAAGAAATGATGGGGTGAACAACTTCTTCCTTCTTACTGTTGTACTGCGGTTTCCTGGACAAAGCATCCCACAACAAGTTCTTTCCTGCAGGGATGTGTTTAATTTCAAATGTGAACCTTTGGAAGTATTGTGCCCAATGAACTTGTTTGGGGAATAACCTTCAATGGGATTTGAGAACTTTGAGGTCTTTATGATCAGTCTACACCTCAAACAGTATATCCCCTCCCCTTCCAGGAAATGTCTCCACATGAGTATGCTCCACCTGATCGCGAACACTTCTTTGTCCCAAATGGCCCACCTCCTTTCAGTAGTGGTGAGTTTCTTGGATATGTAAGTGCATGGCAAGAGGTGGCCCTCTTTATTATTTTGCAGTAGCACTGCAGCTATTGCTACATCACTGGCATTTGTCTGGATGGTCGTTCTGGGTTGGGGTGTTGCAGTATGGGCTCTTGAGCAAAGAGCCGTTTTAATTTCTCAAAGGCTTTTTGACTGTCCATTGTCCAATTCAGGGTTTGGTTTGCTTTTGGCTTCATTGGGGAAGGACCCATTTTTAATAGCTCAGTCAATGGGAGGGCAATTTCCGCAAAAGTCAGAATGAACTGCCTGTAGAAATTGGCAAATCCAAGGAAGCTTTGTAGTTGTCTGCGAGTGCTTGGATGTTTCCAGTCTAACTCAGCTTTCACTTTTCCTGGATCCATTTCTATCCCCTCGTTGGAGATGTGATACCCCAAGTAATCTAGTGAGGTCTTGTGGAACTCACTCTTCGACAACTTTGTGTATAGCTTGGCAGCCAGAAGTTTTTTCAGAACTTGCCATAGCAACTTCACATGTTCTTCTAGGGTTCCAGAGAAGACCAAGATGTCATCGAGATAAATGAGCACTCCGCAATACAGATGTAGCACCTCGTTTATGTACTGCATGAAGCCTGTGGGTGCTCCTTGTAGCCCAAATGCCATGACTTTGTACTGAAAACTGCCAGGGAGGGTGTTAAAAGCGGTCTTCCACTCATCTCCCTCTCTGATCCGTATGCGGTAATACGCCTCTCTCAAGTCCAGCTTGGTGAAGATCTTGCCTTTAGCCAAGTGGTTCAACATAACTTTCATGAGGGGAAGGGGATAAGTGTTCTTTTCGCATACTGCATTCAAGGCTCGCAGATCAACAGAGACGAATGCCACCATCTTTCTTTTCTCTGAAGAGCACTGAGGCCGCTACTTTTGACTTCGCTGTTTCAATAAATCCCTGTTTAAAATTGATGTCGATGTACTTCCTCAATTCAACCATCTCTTTGGGAGTCATGGAGAAAAATTTGGCTTTGGTAAGGTAGCCCCAGTTTTGAAGTTTATTGCGCAATCTGTGGGCCAATGAGGGGGAAGATAATTGCCATCTTCCTCACTGAACACCTCTGCCAAGACCCAGTAGTGTTTTGGTACTTGTTGGATCCCTGGGGGTTTGGTGTCCGCTGCAGGTACTGCAGGTTCCAAACGGTCTGGGCTATTGGGTTCCATCGTTCCTGGGTGGCCTTTTGGCTCCACCAGTGGTAATGGCCCAAAGCCGATAATCAATTTCCTAATGCCATCCTCCCACTTTATTATAGGCACTCACTTGTCCAGCCATGCAAGCCCCAAGATAATTGATTCATGCATTCTTGGAGCTACGATGAATCTGAAGAATTCATAGTGGTGGCGTATCATCAACTTTACCAACTCGGTAATATTCGTGGCTGCCCCCCTCCCAATCAGAGTTCCATCCACTTGCTCAAACCGAATAGGATGGCTTAGAGATCTTGTGCGTATGCCTAGCTGCTCCACAATCGACATACTGATTAAGCATCGGGTGCAGCCGGTGTCCACAATTGCCCCAACTTCCCCCTCCACTCCCATTTCTGGCACTTGGAGGTTGCAGTTTATAGTAAAGGGGCGGATGGGTGCACTAACCATTGGGTCATCTTCGGAATTTTCCTCCTCTGAGGCCTCCCCATTGGTAGGACTCTTCATCACCTTAGGTTCCGGAGGTTGTTGGCCCAGATGACTTTTCTGTGGTAGCTTCTGGGGCCTTTTCTTTACCGCGTTGGTGGTTGGTTCACATGTTTGTGATATTGAGGCTGGAGCCAAGCACTCTGACACTCTGTGGCCAAATTGACAGCAACAGCGGCATTTTATTGCCCCCCTCCTGAGGGATGGAACCCAGTTGCATCTCTAAACTTAGGAACCTCGTCACATTGTTCCGCTATCCATTCTGCAGTTTCCCCCTCATTCATCCCTTCTTCCATTGTCGAGAACTCTTCTCTGTAGAGAGGTGGGGTAAGAACCTGTTGGGGCATTGCAGGTGAGATTGGTCTCAGTGGGGGGGGGGGTTCAACCCCTGGGTTGGCCACTGCCCAGTTATCTGTCATGGTGCCATCTCCTGAGGGGAGGGCAGGTGCCCACTGGCATCCCTTCCATCCATGACCTGGGAAGAAAGCCCAATCTGGTGGTTGAATTCCCCATTTTGATAGGGAATCTGTCTTCAACTCACTTGTAGGGTAATAGGTCATTTCATTTATCGCTGTATAGAAGGAGTAATTATCTCCACTCCAGTATATTTCTGAGTCTTGGATGGGGAAGGAGTGGGAGTATGCACTCACGTTTAGCTGCATCTTTGCAGACACGATAAATCACCAAAATTCCTTTACTGCTTGGGAGATATGTAGAGAAGCATCTCATCTCATCTTCTTTTCTCAGAAGGCTCTTATCTTAATTCTTTGCTGAAATTTTACGCTGACTGGGTCAGGTAAGTGATGGGAATCAGCACCCCTCGCCAGCACCCCGTACCGGGGTTGCTGGTGATTTATTTTAAAGGAAGATTCGGGTTAAGGTCAGAGTTCCAAATATCATCCAGAATTAAATTAGAGTTCAAGGCATCGCTTTCATCAAAGTTACAATTTAATAAGAGAGACATGTTGGTACAATCTGTGGAAACCCGAATCTGAAAGCTTCCTGGGTTTCCACCCAGTTGAAAGTTCAAAACCTTTGCAGACTGTTGATGTAAAAAAAATCCTAATATAAGCTCAACTGGATATCAAATATATAAGCTTGCCAAAGACATTAATTTGTACAATGTTGCTTCAATTTTTATTAGTTTTGCATTAATAGATAACATTCAAGAGGTTATCCTTATAATCATCCTTTATTTTCACCAAATCAGTGAGCCACAAAATCTACCCACATGTCTGTCTACAATTTCCATAATACCTATGCCACCCGAAATTTTCAAGGGAAATCCTTGACATAAAAAGAAATAATCAGAATTGACCCACTCATTAAAATTAACTATTTTTCAAATAAACAAAGAAGGTTTGATTTATGTTTCTTAAACCACAGGTTTTATTTATGTTTGAAACTTCTTTGAAACTTTTCAAAACTATGACAGCAGTATGCCATGATTAAAACAGTCAATATCCACTAAGAGTTGTTGAAAGCTGGGCAACATAGAAGTGTGTTGTTGTTGTTGTTGTTGTTGTTATTATTATTATTATTATCATACAATTGTATCACAGCGGCCAGTTGTTTCGCCGGATTTGGCATTAGTTACTAGTCGGGCCCCACCCAGGGGCCTAGGACGTCGTAACGTATTTTTGTAATATGCGTGCAGATCCAAGCAGTGCGGCTTTTTGCATTTGACTGATGGTGATTTTGTCAATTTTTAACTGTTTCAAATGTAATTCCAGTACTTTTGGTATAGCACCCAGTGTGACAATTACCACTGGAATTACCACTGCTGGTTTGTGCCATAGTCGTTGAATTTTGATTTTTAAGTCCTGGTATTTTGCGATTTTTTCATGTTCCTTCTCGGCGACCCTGCTATCACCTGGTATTGCGATGTCTATGATTGTGACCTTATTTTTCTCAACCAGTGTGATGTCTGGTGTATTATGCGCCAATATTTTGTCCGTTTGTATACGGAAATCCCACAAGATCTTGACCATCTGATTTTTGGTGACTTTTTCAGGCTGATGTTCCCACCAGTTTGTTGCTGTTTTAATATTATAATTTTTGCACAAATTCCAATGGATCATTTGTGCTACTGAATTGTGCCGCAATTTATAATCAGTCTGCGCGATTTTTTTTACAGCAGCTGAGTATGTGATCAACAGTTTCAACAGCTTCTTTGCAAAGTCTGCATTTGGCATCATCAGAGGATTTTTCGATTTTGGCCTTAATGGCATTTGTGCAGATAGCTTGTTCTTGCGCAGCCAGGATTAGTGACTCTGTTTCTTTCTTTAATGTACCTGTTGTTAACCATAACCAAGTTTGTTCACTGTCCACTTTATCTTTTATTTTTTCCAGAAATTGGCCATGCAGTGCTTTGTTCTGCCAACTCTCCATTCTTGATTTTATCACATCTTTTCTGTATTCTTGTTTCGTCTGTTGGGCCTTCAGTAGATTTTTGTTCTTTACTTTGATTAATAGATCTTCTTGACTTTCTTTTAAATAATCAGCCAGTGCATGTTTTTCTTCTTCAACTGTTTGCTTCACTTGTAATAATCCTCTGCCACCTGATTTTCTGGGCAGGTATAATCTATCAGTATCACCACGTGGATGTAAACTGTAGTGCATTGTCATTAGTTTCCTGGTTTTTCGGTCCAAAAGGTCCAAATCAGCTTGTGTCCAGTTAACTATACCAGCTGTGTATCTTATAACTGGTATTGCCCAGGTATTTATGGCCTTGATTGTATTTCCACCATTCAATTTAGATTTCAAAATTTTCCTAACTCTGTTGGTGTACTCTCGCCTGACAATAGTTTTTACTTCTCCATGCTTGATGTTATCCAACTGCAGAATGCCTAAGTATTTGTAGGCTTCATTTTCGTTGCATTTAATTAATTGGCCATTGGGCATTTCAATTCCCTCACATGCAGTGATTTTGCCCCTTTTTATGGATACAGTGGCGCATTTTTCCATGCCAAACTGCATTGAAATATCGGTGCTGAATACTCGGACTGTGTTTGTCAATGATTGGATTTCTATTTCTGACTTTCCATAGTTTCAAATCATCCATATATAGTAAATGTGAAATTTTTTCAGCTTCTTTGGCTGTTTGGTAGCCTAATTTCATTTTTTTTAAAGATTACTGATAGTGGGATCATTGCGATGATGAAGAGAAGAGGTGAAAGTGAATCACCCTGGAAAATTCCTCGCTTGATATTAACCATTCCGTAGATCTCATTCCCTACTGCCAACTCAGTTCTCCATTGTTTCATCGCCTTTTCAGTAAAGGATGTAATATTTTTGCTAATGCCAGTTGTTTCTAAGCATTTTATGATCCAACTATGTGGCAGTGAGTCAAATGCCTTTTTGTAATCAATCCAGACCATATTCAAGTTCGTTTTTCTGTTCTTACAATTTTCTAATATCATTTTATCAATTAGAAGCTGATCTTTTGTGCCCCTGCTCCTTCTTTTGTTGCCTTTTGGTCTACTGGCAAGATGTTGTTTGTTCCCAAATAATCCATCATGTTATCTGCAATAATGCCTGTGAGTAATTTGAAGGTTGTTGGCAAGCATGTTATTGGTCTGTAGTTTTCAGGTGTTGTTCCTTTAGTTGCATCTTTCTGAATCAAGTATGTTTTTCCAGTTGTCAACCATTCATCAATTTGGCCCTTTTGTAAAATTTCATTCAGTTGCCTGGCCAATATTGCATGTAAACTGGTCAGATATTTGAGCCAGAAACCATGTAATTGGTCCTTTCCAGGTGATGTCCAATTCTTTACATTTTTTACTCGATTTTTGACCATCTCAATTGTTATTTCCAATACTTGCATTTGTTTGTTGCCAATGCTTTTCTCAAAGTCATGTATCCACTTTGCTTCCTTGTTGTAGTCCTTTGCATTTTCCCACAATTCTTTCCAGAATTCAACTGTGGCCTGCTTTTCTGGTTTTTCACTTTTGGTGTCACCATTTACATTAAGACTTTGATAAAAACGCCGTTGGTCTGATCGAAATTGCTGATTTTGTTTATATTGGATGATTCGTGCCTCATATCTTTCAATTTTTCTAGCTGTTGCTGTTATCTGCTGTTTTACAATCTCTACAGCTTCATTGATGTTTCTTGTATCCAATCTATATCTTCTGATTAGCCGATCTATGATTTTGTTGTTTTTAAGCCGTTGCTCATGCATGTTCTTTAAGTTACTAGCATCTGCCCTTAATTTTTGGATTTTTTGTTCTAAACGGATTTTCCACTTTGGCTTTGATGCTTTTTCTGTTGTGTGACTAGGTACTTTAATTTTAATGCCTAGTTCATTAGTGACTATTACAGCTGCGCTGTACATTAACTGGTTTGTTTCCAAGATGGATCCCGGTTCAATTGTTGAAAACACTGCATTAACCATTTTCATGATAGGGGCCAAAATTTTCTTAGGCACAGTTTTTAGTGATGGTAAACGTTGCCTTTCCTCATTAAGCAGAAAATGCTCCATGATCTTATCCTTCAATTCTTTTTATTTTTGAGTTAGTTCATCAGTTGGTTCAGTGATAACTGGTTCTAGTGGTGGTGATGTTATTTCCTCCCCGAGAGCTTCTTCTGGGAGTTCTACTATAATGTCTTTAGTTGTGTCTTGAATATCAGTTATTTCCGCTTGTGATATTGTTTTTTGGGTTTTGCAATTTGCCTGAATTTCCTCATGTTCAACTTCACTAAACACTTTATTCCGTATAATAAATCGCCTTTGATCTGCTAGTCGTTGTTCACTAACATTTGAATCTGGATATTGTTGTTTCCATAATTCATACATTCGCTTTAAATATCCTCTTTTTTCTGGCTCTGAGTTGTAGTAACAGGCCATTATGGCACGGTTTTCATCTGCACTATATTTTTGTCGTTTTGTTGGCTGGTCCACTTGTAGCCCACTTGTCGACGGATGTCCAGGGACCCCAACATCCGCCACGGCCCTTGTTAACCTGCGCGATGACCGATGCGGTATGGAATTCTTATTTGTTTTTTTCACCATATTGTATGGGTTGGCGGGTTTTTTTTTACGGGACCAGATGCCAACCTGACTCCAACCCTCCTCCTTTCTCATCCGGGCTTGGGACCGGCAACGGCGGATTATTATTATTATTATTATTATTATTATTATTATTATTACTACTACTACTACTACTACTACTACTACTACTACTATTACTATTTATGATTTAAACTTCAATTCAATTCCCAGTCTGGGACTGCTAAAAACTTAACAGTTCAAGTGTTAACCAAGGACCTCAGAGCTATTAAGGTAAAGTTCCAAGTAGGATGGATTTTTTTTTTTTTTTTTTGCAAAGTCAGGAGATTCAGGCCTAATAAGTTCAAAATTTCCATGTGGGACTTCCGGTGGTGACATCACAGAAAAGCAGAGCAAGGGAATGGGGCTCCATTCCCATTGCCCGATTTTTTTCTGCTTGGAGGCCCTAAAAGGGCAGTGTTAATCCTGGAGGGATCGACAAGGTAGAGGGGAAGCTCTGGAGACAATGAGGAGAAGGGTGATCTCCACCAAAGACGCAGCAGTGATTTAGCAGTGGGAGAGTTTGACAGCTTTGGACAGCCATTGACAGACTGAGAAAAGGATATGGGGGAGAGGAGAAACTCCAGACTAAGTTTTAAGAATATATCTAGCACTATATTATATGTATATGGATTTTGACTGTGACTGTGATGGCAATGGAATAGAGAATTTTTTATAAAACTCCAAAAGTTGTTGGACGTGAGACAGTATTAATAAGGAATAAGAAGTAGTACTGGACTAAGCAAAGTGACAGATACAATACCACATATATATACATAAATACATACATACACACACACGCACACACACACACATATGCTGGTCTTGTTGTATTCGGGTCTTTTCCCGTGTAAGACTGAGATTGTCTTGGCAACGTTTCAGCGATGTCTCACTCGCCATCTTCAGGCTGGGTTTTGGGCTTAAAGTGTGATCGGAGCTGCCGTCTTTCTATAAATCTTGGTGGGGGGTGGGGGTGGAGTGCTAGCTTTGTTTCAGTAAGTGGAATGATTGGTTGTGTGGTTGTATCATGATTGGTAGATTGGTACTGATTGGTGCTGAAAAATAGTTTGCACAAAAAATACAACCTGGAGGAAAAAACAATAACCGAAATCACGGAAAAACTAAAACACCGTGTAGTAGCCACAGCAAAGAAAATTGAAAGATGCGAAGGAGGACTAAAACAATATCTTCAAAATGTCCATTTCAGAAGAAATCAACACCTCTTCTACTGGTCCCTTGATGAAAATCGAGTCCAAACTAATGTTCACCCATGTAAAGAAAAAACTTTGAACTTTTGGAAAGAACTGTGGGAACACCCAGTGGAACACAACAAAACTGCTTCCTGGATCAAAGATACTCAACAACAAACAACACGAAACACAATGGAAAATATTGTAATAAAAACTGACATAGTGGCAAACAAGCAAAGAAGGTCAAGTACTGGAGTGTTCCTGGCCTGGACGAACTGCATGGATACTGACTAAAACACTTGACCAGCCTCCATCATCACATGGCCACTCAATTTGATCAAATGCTTCAAAATGCAACAAGTGAAGAATGTTTAACATTCTTACCCTAGCTTCTTACCCTAGAAAGGGGTGTATTACAACTAAAATCTTTAGATGTATTAAAAGAGGAAAAGGTAATTCAAACATGGTTCCAGTATGGACAGCTACAGGCTAGGTGGAAAATAGATCAAAAAATTGGTTTCTTGCAAACAAATAAGAGATCATAGTTTAATGTATATAAAGAGAATATACAATGTATTAGTACAGATGGATTCCGAAACAGAATTAGTTAAAGACTGTATGATAAAGTGGGCTCAAAATATTGAAGAACCAATAATGTTGGATACATGGGAAAGAATTTGGGTAAGAAATGTAAAATTTACACAAGCCCAAAACTTGAGAGAAAAATTTTATAAGATGTTTTATAGATGGCATTTGGATCCTAAAAAGTTGGCTTTTATGTATCCGAATTTACAACCCAAATGTTGGAGATGTGGTTCTCTCGATGCTACGTATTTTCATATATGGTGGACTTGCAAAAAGGTTAAGGCATTTTGGATAAAAATATGGTGGATTATGCAAAATGTTCTTAAAAAAGGATAAGTTTACTCCTCAGTTATTTTTGTTAGGTATAATTACTGATTGTACAGCTGTAGAGATTAATTTGATTTTGCACTTAATAACTGCAGCTAGATTGTTGGTGGCGCAATACTGGAAGAAGGAAGACTTGCCTACTATTCAAGAATGGACATTGAAAGTCACAAATTTAGCCGAGATGGCTAAAATATCTGCATATCTTAAGCATCACTGAAACGAGAGATACAAACGAGACTGGAAAAAATAGATTGATTATATACAAAATAAATACGGGACTAAGAAATTCCAGATAGCTTATGATTAAGATCAGGAATGATATAAGTTGTTTAAAGTTAGCTTAGCAAGGAGAAGCTAAGTTCAATGTAAAGATGTTATCAATTTTCTATTCTTTTTTCCAATATATTTTAGACTGTTTTTGTTAAAGATTTATACCGTGTATGGGTTCTGGGAAGTCGGGTGAGGGAAGGCTGGGGGGAGGGTGGGAGGGAGGGATATATATCAGGTTTGACGAGAGGTGTTATATTTTAATGTAATTTGATTCCACATGTATACTGTCTTCTCTTATTATTATTTTTTCTCTTTAAAACTAGAATATGTTAAGTATATTGATATGGAAGCGGAAACACACCGATGAGAGGAAGAGTGGGAAGCAGAAGGGAGAGGAAACATGGGAAGAGAGGGATAGGAGAGAGGGTAAGGGGGGAAGATGAGGAGGAGGATGATAAAGAAGAGTGGAATGTAGAGAAGGGAGAAGGAGAAAGGAAGGGGAAGTAGAGTAGGAAAGTATGATGGAGGGAAGATAGGAAGTAGGAGAGAGGTAGAAGAAAGAAGTGTATGGAGAGTAGAAGAGCTAATAATGGGTGTTAACTTTTTTGGGGGCGTTGATGACAAGATGAACTGATGTAATCATTATTTAATACTATATGATACTGGGTATGTATCGTATACATGTGATTGTATGTTATGAAAATGGAAATAAAAATATGTTTTTTAAAAAAAGAATGTTTAACATTAATGGTCAAACATACTTGATAATGAAAGATCCAAAAAAGGGCACAAAACCAAGCAACTATTGCCCAATTACTTGTCTGCCAACAACATTCAAACTTTTTACAAGAATACTGGCAAATTCTGTATTCAATCATCTGATGGAAAATAGTTTGTGTCCAGTAAAACAAAAAGGAAATTATAAAAAATCAAGAGGAACAAAATATCAGCTGCTCATTGACAAAATGGTACTAAAAATGCAAAATGAAGAAAAATAAATTTAAATATGGCATGGATTGATTACAAGAAGGCATTTGACTCATTACCCCACAGCTGGATTAACACCTGTCTGGAAAACTTTGACATCAGAAAAAATAACTTTACATTTTTGAAAGCAAATATGGAAAACAGTTCTAATAGCAAATGGGAAGAACATTGGTGAACTCAACATCAGACGAGGAATATTCCAGGGGGACTCACTTTCACCACTACTGTTCAACATCACATTAATTCCATTGACAATAATCCTATGAAACACAAAACTGGGATACCAAATCTCAGCCAACAGGGCAAGATAAACCATTTACTATACATGGATGACTTTAAAAATGTATGCGAAAAGCCCCACTTAACAACTTAATAGTTGTTGATAAGAAAGACAAAAAAGTTTGGATAATGGATGTACTAGTGCCTGGAGACAGCAGAACAGAAGAGAAAGAATTGGAGAAGATAACAAAATAAAAGACCTACAAATGAAAAGAGAATGACTATGGCAAAGGCAAGCAAGGGTAGTACCAATTGTAATAGGTGCTTTGAGTGCAGCCAAAACAATTAGAGCACTACAGGCATTGAGAAATTTGCCAAAGGCAGCTTTACTTGGAACTGTTTCCATCCTGCGATGACATTTGTAACACTGTCAATCATCGAGATTTGCCTAATCCAGGTCCTTGGTAAGGACTCGATAGGTAGACAAAAATGCCAAACCCAGACTGAACATCTGGCTGACTGTACAATTATTAATAATAATTCTTCAAAATGTTAATACCAAAGTGTAGCATAGTGCCCCCAAACTTTAGGGCACCAGGCACCAGTTCCATGGAGAGAGATTTAGTATAATGAGTATAGTGGATTCATTTAGCTTGTCAAGACTGAACCACTTTGCTTCTTTCAAACCTTAACACTTTTCAATTTGCCAATGAACCTGGGGTAGGGAAACATGAAATAGAATGCTCAGAATGTGTGAGTGGACCGTGAGAGACTGGCAACCAACTGTCAAGGTCATCAGGTGCCTGAGAAGAAGATGAATTGTTCCCATAACAAAAGAATGTTTCATAATTGGACAATGTGATCACCCAGGGTGGGAAGAAAGGGAAGTTATTGTTTAATTAAGCAAATATTTGCGTGGGAAAACCAGAGCTGTTTTTGATTCTTCAATAGCAAAATGGTGTATCCCATAAAGTTTTACTTTGGGGAATTCAAAGCTCCCAAGAGTGTTTCCTTATTTTGGGTTAACTACTCGAACAATTGACATAACTACTATTTCATCCACTTAATGACCACCACAAAAAAGATAGTAAAATCAGGTGTGGTCACATGATGATCTGCTTAATGACTGCCATGGCTTCCAACTATAGTTTAATCCCAGGCTCAATTACAGTTATGAGTCTGTATTCCCACATGTTCAGGCAGGGAAGATATACTGTAGACCAGTGGTCTCCAACTTTGGCAACTTTAAGACCTGTGGACTTCAAGTCTTAAAGTTGCCAAGGTTGGAGACCACTGCTTTAGACCCTGTCAGACAAAGAATTTTGGCTATTAGGGTCTAGAAAGAGGGATTTCTCTGTCACTGCATTGTGATTATTATTCCCTCAGAAGTGAGGAAAGCCCTCAATCCATAAAGGGATCAAACTATTGGCTGTTCAGCCTTGCTTGGGACTGTCTGGTCTGCCCAGCTTGCATTACTAACTGCTAACTCCCCATCTTGGAATTTTTCAGCTTTTGAAATATTGTAATGTTATTTTTATAATTTTAAATATTTTTAAACTTTTTAATTCTGATTTTAATGTCATTTTTATTAATTATATTGTACCCCACCCATAACCGTTCTCTGAAACAGATGGTTAAGAAATAGGAAATAAATGGGGCTTCCTGGGAGGAGCTTGCTGGTGGTGGCAGCAAAAAATCAGCTGCCTCCGAATTCCTGGCTACGTACCTGTTTAGAGGATCTTCCATCTGACGTCTTATCAGGTTTTCTTATCCTTCAGGCAAGAAGGAAAGAAGAAACTGTTTTGCTGGCAAATGCTCTTCGATTTTTGCAGCTTTTGTGCTTGCAAGGAAAGGGGGGCTAGCCCAAGGCAGAACGGCTGTCCGTGCTGGGAACTTCAAACTGCCTTGTGCAGGACAAAGTAAGACTCCCCCACTCTGCTCAAAGTTTTGTTTGATTTAATCTTATCACGAGCTGAATCCATTTCCGTGCACAATAATTGTTTATCAACATTTTAGCTTCTTTTCTTTTTCTCCTCCGAAAAATTATTTACTTAGAGGCTTTTAAAATGGCGCCGAGCAGGCTGGTTTCTCCGGTAATAATGAACACTTTTTGTTAATCCTCACAAGAATTCACAAGAATCCAAAACAAACGAGATTGCTTATCACATGTTTTGGTTTCACAATAGGCCAGCAGAAGCTTTTTAATTAGCTTTATTTCTACAAGAATGTTACTCCTTCATTAACTTTGCTTATCTGGAAGTTAAATGGTGATGAATCTGCTGAACGGTCTTGTTACAATGTTTACTCACTGAAAGTTTTGCCAAGCCTTAACTTCAAAATAAAAGGGGAATTCAGCCTCTCCACTTAAAGCTGCATATTCAGGCAATAGAGTTTTATTAACTGCAGGCAGATAAATTTTGAAATGGCTTCAAAACCAAATATTAACTTGAAGTTGTAAATTTTTTTTTTCTTATTACTATTCAAAATACCAGCTTCAATTTTGTAAAAGGCTTTCTTATCCAGCTGCGTTACAAGATGGCGATTTTATAGCTTCTGCGTTTGATATATGACACACTCAATCAGCTCTATTCTCCTGAAGACTTCTCCTTATTAACTGTTAAAAATCTATAAATAGTATCCCATTTAAAACCGAGGGGAGCAGAGACTTTGTTTGTTTGTGCGTTTTTTATAATGGCTCCCAAATCGAAGCAGTCTAAGTGTTTCCTTAATAATACATCTCAAGAAATTGTTACAAAATCGCTGCCCTTGCCTCCCACGCCCTCCACTGGAGATCTCTTAACGCAAGAATTTCTTTTTGAAACCCTTAAAGAGTTCAGACAGGAAATTAAACAACTTTTATCGGACTTATATGATAAACTGGACGCCAAGATTGCTCAAACAAGGGAAGATACGATCAGAGTTATGACTGTTATGACAGGCTATGTTTCTGAAATGGAGGACAAATTGGAACTTTTGGAAAAAACTAATTCTAATTTGACATCTAAAATTCAAACGTTACAACAGGAAGTTGAAAATGCTCAAAAACAACTCGTTATGATAAATTACAATAAGACTGCGTTTGCAATAAGAGTCAGAGGATTGCGTGAGAAGGAACAGGAGAATTTGAAACAGACCTTTTTTGAAGCTTTCAGACGTTCGGTGGGAAGTCCGGGATTTAACTTTGATTGGCAGATTCAAAAAATTTATCGCCAGAACTCGTGTGTAGCAAAACAACGACAGCTTCCGAGGGATATAATTATATATTTCACCACAAGAGAATCCAGAAATGCGATAATACAGAAGTTTTACAATAACAGGCTGCGAATCGATGGACAGGACTTGATTGTTTTTAAAGAAATACCATCTCAAATATTAAGAGCAAGGAGAGACTACACTTTCTTAACTGAAAAACTCAGAGATTCCCAGATACAATATAAATGGGAAGTGCCATCTGGTATCACAGTCACATTTGAGAACCAAAAATATCGTCTCAATTCTGTTTGCGAAGCCCGAGATTTTTACTACAAAACCCTGAAGGCGGGACTTCCTGATTCATCCGGACTTGGAGAAAGACAAGGAGAAGGAGAAGATAAGCAGCGGGACACGTGGCTACAAGGCGGCGGGTGTTGCTTTCCCTTTCCGGAAGGGCAGAAGAGTAAAGAATAAAGATCCAGCTATGCCTTTAAAATACTTCTTAAATTTTTAATTTGAATAAAATTTCAGGACTCCTGTCTGGTATAAAATGACAAAGCTGTATACCGATGAAGAGATATTGAGACTGAAAGAAGCGGTGCTGAATTTGGACATATATTATATGGGACTTATATAAGACTTGTTTGAATCTTAATTTAAACTGCGCATGATCTATTCTTTGGGGCGAGGAGAGCGGAGATCATCGTTTTCTTGGATTGTGGTTTGGGATGAATGGAGTCGGGTGCGTGGGGTAGATGGAAGGGTAGTGAAAGATCAATTAGATTATCTTGATCCAGAATGTAAGCTGATTTTTGTATAAATTGTTATTTGAATACAAGGTTAAGAAAGATTATCTGGAGAGTCTACATGAGGGTGGAGTAAATATGAGAGGAGCAATGGATGAGGATAAAATATATATGCGGACACGGGTAAAGGCAGGATGGGAGGTATAGAATTTATATGCGGAAGCAGGTAAAGACATTGTTTAAAATTTTAAAAATAATGAGAAGCTGAGTTTAATGTTAGAGAGTATATTGACTTCTCTTTCTTGAGGGGGGGTTACCCCCCCCTCCTTTTTTTTCTTTTTATTATTCTTTTCTTTTTTGTTCTTTATTTTTTATTATTTTTTATTATTTTGTAACTTCTAATCTATTTGGTTTCAATATACTCCAGACTTTGCTTGATAAAGAACGATGCCGGGAATGGGACCTGGGAAGTCGGAAGGGGGTCAGGGAGGGGGGTTCAGGGGGTGGGTGGGGGGGAGGGTGGAAGTATAGACTCAATTTTCAGAACAATGAATGCACTTGGATACTGTTGCTTTTTTTTCTTTTTTTCTTTTCTTCTTTCTTTTCCTTTTATTTTTCTTTTGTTTTAGTACAAAACAAATAGACCAATGAATACTAGAAATACACCGAAGCGAGGTGTAGAGGGAAAGAAGAGGGGGGAATTAAGAGGGAGTGAGAAGGGAATGTAAGGAGGGTGAGATGGTGGGAAGGGGAGAAAGGAATGGCTGAGGGGGAGGGGAAGTAGAAGAGGGGATTGTTGGAAGGGAGAAATGAAAGTTGGAGGGGTAGAAGGAAGGGTGTATGTAGGATAGAAGTGTTATGAGTTGTTTATTGCTTCTTTTTTTTTAACTGCACAGTAGTTAAGTGATTGTATAAAGGAAAATGAAAATGTAATAAAAGAATCTTTGATTAAAAAAAAAAATAAGAAATAGGAAATAAATGAATAAATAAAATTCAGTTCTAGGGAACCACAGACGTGGTATGATTATACTGTTGTAAACCTTAGCATACTGGCTAATTCTTACAACAAAACTGAAAATATTAGTTTACTAAATGTTCAGTTAAGCATTTGTAGGTATCCTATCCCCAAATTCCCCAATGAACTCAGAATATATATGGTTAACATATTATAAAGTTTGAGTTTGAGTTTCATTTTATTTATATGCCGCCCTATTCCCTGCGGGACTCAGGGCGGCGCACAAATCCAAGGAGGGGAAGGGAAAAACACAAAAACTACAAAAATACAGGGCATTTAAAAACAACCAACAGCCACACGGTTCGAGAGGGGAGGGGAACTCATCGACCCCAGGCCTGCCGACACAGCCAGGTTTTAATGGCTTTTCGGAAGGCCTGGAGAGAGGTGAGGGTCTGAATCTCTGCAGGGAGTTCGTTCCAAAGGGCCGGAGCCGCCACAGAGAAGGCTCTCCCCCGGGTAGTAGCCAGATGACATTGGCTGGTAGACGGAACCTGGAGGAGGCCTGCTCTGTGTGATCTAATGGGTCTTTGGGAGGTAATTGGCAGCAGGCGGTCTCTCAAGTACCCAGGTCCAACACCATGAAGGGCTTTATAAGTGACGACTAGCACCTTGAAGCGTATCCGGAGACCAATCAGTAACCAGTGCAGCTCGCGGAGGATAGGTGTAACGTGGGTGTACCGAGGTGCACCCACAATCGCTCGCGTGGCTGCATTCTGGACGAGCTGAAGTCTCCGAATGCTCTTCAAGGGCTGCCCCATGTAGAGTGCATTGCAATAGTCCAGTCTTGAAGTCACGAGGGCATGAGTGACTGTTGCGAGTGCCTCCCGGTTAAGGTAGGGACGCAATTGGTGCACCAGGCGAACCTGGGCAAATGCTCCCCTGGTCACAGCCGACAAATGATCTTCTAAGGTCAGCTGTGGGTCCAAGAGGACTCCCAAATTGCGAACCCTGTCTGAGGGGCGTAAAATTTCACCCCCCAGCTTGAGAGATGGAATACTAGCCAAATTTTTGGGAGGGAAACAAAACAGCCACTCGGTCTTGTCTGGATTGAGCGCAAGCTTGTTAACCCCCATCCAGACCCTGACAGCCTCCAGGCACTGGCACATCACATCAACCGCTTCACTGAGTTGGCACGGGGTGGACATATACAACTGGGTATCGTCTGCGTGCTGATGGTATCTTATCCCATGCTGCCGAATGATCTCACCCAACGGCTTCATGTAGATGTTAAACAGGAGGGGGGACGGGACCGAACCCTGTGGGACCCCATATTTCAGGGGCCTAGGGGTCGACCTCTGCCCCCCAACCAACACCGACTGCGACCTGTCCGAGAGGTAGGAGGAGAACCACCGAAAAACGGTGCCTCCCACCCCCACCTCTCGTAACCGTCGCAGAAGGATACCATGGTCGATGGTATCGAACGCCGCTGAGAGGTCAAGAAGCACTAGGATGGAGGGATGACCTCCATCCCTGGCTCTCCAGAGATCATCGGTCAGTGCGACCAAAGCGGTTTCCGTGCTGAAGCCCGGCCTGAATCCAGACTGAAAGGGATCCAGATAATCGGCTTCATCCAAGGACCGTCGGAGCTGAAAGGCTACCACTTTCTCAACAACCTTCCCAACAAAGGGGAGGTTGGAGACTGGACGGTAGTTATTCAAAATGGCTGGATCCAGAGATGGCTTCTTCAGGAGGGGTCTCACCATCGCTGTCTTCAATGCCGGAGGAAAGAAGCCCTCCCGAAGGGAGGCATTCACCATCGCCTGGATCCAGCCCCACGTCACCTCCTTGCTGTTCGCGACCAGCCAGGAGGGGCACGGGTCCAGTGCACACATGGCGGCACTCACCACTCCCATGGCCTTGTCCACTTCATCAGGAGCAACAAGTTGAAAGTCAGTCCAGAGATGTCACTCAAGACCCTCCCCCGGTACCCCGGCTGGCTCTGCGCAATTGAAGTCCAGGTCCATCCGAAGCCGAGCAACTTTGTCCGCGAGGAACTGGACATACTCCTCCGCTCTACCTCGTAGGGGATTATCCGCAACCCTCCCATTCAGGAGGGAGTGGGTTACCCTAAACAAGGCGGCAGGGCGTGACTCAGCGGACGCTATCAGAGTGGCAATATAGGTGTTTTTAGCTGTCCGTATTGCTGAGAGGTATGCTCCGATGCAAGCTTTTAGTTCCAAAGGTTTTATTTCTTTTAAAAAACACAAATATTTCATCATTCGTCAATCATTAAAACATTGAAGTACAATTTTTTTTGTATGCCTCTCCCTCCCTCCACCCCCCAACCCCCCTCCTCCTTCCCCCCGCAACTTCCCAGAACCCGTACACGGTATGGATTTTTAACTAACAAAGTCTAAAATCTATTGAGAAAAAAGAAATTAAGAAATTAATGACATTCTACATTGACCTTAGCTTCTTCTTACTGAACTAACTTTAAACAATTTAAATCATTTCTGATCTTAAGCATAGGCTAACTGGAATTTCTTGCTCCCGTATTTATTTTGTATATAGTCAATCCATTTTTTCCAGTCTCGCTTATATCTCTCATTTGAGTGATCTTTAAGATATGCCGATACTTTAGCCATCTCGGCTAAGTTTGTGACTTTCAATGTCCATTCTTGGATTGTAGACAAGTCTTCCTTCTTCCAGTATTGCGCCACCAACAGTCTTGCTGCAGTTATTAGGTGCAGAATCAAGTTAGTCTCTATCACTGTAAAGTCAGTACATATACCTAGTAAAAATAACTGAGGAGTAAACTTTATCCTTCTTTTAAAAATATTTTGCATAACCCACCATATTTTTATCCAGAATGCCTTAACCTTTTGGTAGGTCCACCATATATGATAATATGTAGCATCGAGAGAACCACACCTCCAACATTTAGGCTGTACATTCGGATATATAGAAGCCAACTTTTTAGGATCTAAATGCCATCTATAGAATATCTTGTAAAAATTTTCTCTCAGATTTTGAGCTTGTGTAAATTTCACATTTCTTACCCAGATTCTTTCCCATGTATCCAACATTATTGGTTCTTCAATATTTTGAGCCCATTTTATCATACAATCTTTAACTAATTCTGTTTCCGAATCCATCTGTATTAATACATTATATATCCTCTTTATGTGCATTAAGCTTTGATCTCTTATTTGTTTAAACAAGTTATCCTCAACTTGGATAAAACCAATTTTTTGATCTATTTTCCACCTAGCCTGTAATTGCCCATACTGGAACCATGTTTGAACTACCTTCTCCTCTTTTAATTGTAAAAGAGGAGAAGGTAAAGATTTTAATTGTAATACCCCCCTTTCCGAGGTAAGAAGCTGTCTGTAAGTAATTCTGTCCTGTTTTTGTGCTATATTCATATTTTCAATTGCGTGTCTAGGAATTGCCCACATGGGTATCTTGTCATTTAATTTATATTGGTATTTTTTCCAAACCCGCAGTAAAGCATTTCTTAAAATATGACTTTAAAAATTCTTATCCAATTTTTTGTTGAATAACAGGTAAGCATGCCAACCAAATACCAGATCGTGTCCCTCAATATTCAATATTCTATCATTGGTTAAATGAGTCCAATCACTAATTACAGATAATGCCACTGCATCATAATATAGTTTTAAATTAGGTAGTTTCAATCCTCCTCTCTCACATACATCTTGCATTATTTTCATCTTTACCCTCGGCTTCTTTCCTGCCCATACAAATTTGTTGATACCCTTCTGCCATTCTAAAAGGTTCGTATCTTTTTTAAGTATAGGTAACATTTGGAAAAGAAATAAAAATTTTGGTAAAATGTTCATTTTCACTGCCGCTATCCTACCCAGCAAAGATAAGTGCAATTTCTCCCATTTTTTCATCTCCGTCTGTATACTATGCCAAAGTGGTTCATAATTATGCTTATATAATTTCCCATTTGAAGTTAAAATGTTAACTCCAAGATATTTGACTTTTTTAACTACCTCACATCCTAGCATCACTCCTAATTCTTCCTTTTGTTTAATATTCATATTTATAGCTAATATTTTGGTTTTGCAAGCTTTTAATAGTGCTCGGTCCGACTCGGATTTACTGGACCTCCAGCGGCGCTCTAGGCGTCTCTTTTGGCGCTTCATCTCCTGGAGGTCCTTGGTAAACCAAGGAGCCCTCCTGGATCCACTGCTGCAGATCGGCCGTAAAGGCGCAATCCGGTGGAGAGCTTCAGATGCTGCTGAGTTCCAAGCAGCAACTAAAGGTCTCCACCGGACTGCGGGCGAGAGTATCAGGCACAACACCAAGCGCCGTCTGGGAACCCTGAGGATCCATAAGACGCCTGGGGTGGAACCACCTAATCGGTTCCTCCTCCCTACAGCGGGGGATTGGTCTCCGAAAGTCGAGCCTCAGTAGGAAGTGGTCCGACCATGACAGGGGCAAGATCTCACTACCGCTCAAACCAAGATCACAACTCCACTGCTCTGAGAGAAATACGAGGTCGAGTGTGTGACCCGCTGAGTGAGTTGGGCCCTGGATTACTTGGGTCAAGCCCATGGCTGTCTTGGAAGCCATGAACTCCTGCGCTCCATCAGAGTGTTCGCCGAGCGAAGGCAGATTGAAGTCCCCCCAGTATCATAAGTCTAGGGAACTCAACTGCCAGCTCAGCTACTGACTCGAGGAGCGAGGGGAGGGCTGTCGTCACGCTGTTGGGAGGCAGGTACGTTAACAACAAGCCCACTTGACCCGCAAGGTCCATCTTCACCAGCAAGGACTCACACCCGACAAGCTCCGGAGCAGGGATCATACGAGGAACTAAAGACTTTCGGATAACAATGGCCACTCCCCCACCCCTTATCTGGGGTCGCGGTTGATGAAGCACCTGAAAACCCTCTGGGCACATTTCAGTGAGGGGGACTCCTCCCTCCGGGCCCAGCCAGGTTTCAGGTTTCATGCCAGGTCTGCCCCCTCATCTAAAATTAGGTCCTGGACGAGGGGAGCCTTGTGAACCACAGACCTGGCATTTAGCAACAACAACCTGAGACCAGTGTCCTGACTGCTCACGCCATCTGGCCTTGGAGTGGAACTAACAGGGCCGGAAGAAGGGATCCCTCTGACGTAGGGAACCCTCCTTCCACGGTAATGGCTCGCCCTGAAGTTCCCGCCATATCTGCCCCTCCCCAATATGACCCCAATGTTCCGGCCCACTCCCGCATCTATGGTCCCTCCACCCTCACCCCAGGCCGCTGGATTCACCAGCAGGCCCTTCGACACACACATCCAAGGGCCGGAACCAAGCCTGGGTCCCCCTAACACTTCTGCCAGAGCACTTAGTGCAGGAGGTACCCAGCTATACTCCCAGCCCACCACACATACACACACATACAATCAATCAATCTCCACAAAACAAATTAAAACAAGGGAAACAACAATATCATAGTAAAAGTGGGAACATTCAGTCAACCACAGTCATACCACACACTCTCCATACAATTATAAATATAAATTACAAAAATTACAAATGTATAAAAAATTATAAAAACTGCGCAATATAGCAAATTGATCGAATATAGTCCAAAAAAGCCAAGGAGGGAGTAATGTCCAAAACCTCCCACACGAGCGCCCGAGATCCAGGGAGTAATAAAAGAGACATATGATGATAGCAATAAAGGGAGAGTCACACTTCCAGTCCTCTCTCTCATTACTGTAGAAAGTCAGTGGGGGGATGAACAGGAAGCCCAGGATGGCAGTAAAATCATAGGCCCCAATTTGCTCCCCAACGATGGCCCAGAGAGAAAGGCCAGGAAATGTCTGGGAGGCAAGTAGGCCACAGGTGGTGAATAGTAGCGAAAAGTTGTGGAGCCAGCCATAGGCAACGGCAGGCCAGCAACACCCCTTCCCTCAGGAACAAAAGGACACACAGGAGCCAGGGAAACCCCATGATAAGGGGGGAGGAAAAAGCCCCGCTCCCAGCTGTACCGTAACACTCCCAGTGGAGGCAGCCAGTCAGTAGGCCATCAGGCTAGCAACCCCACCCCCACCCTCACCCTAACCTTAATCCTAATCTTAAACTAAACTAACCCCATCCTATAATTCTAATCTAACCCTACCCTGTCCCTAGTCCGACCCTGCAGCAGCACAGACAGCAGAATACTTGTTGCATGCAGAACAATAGCTTCTTATACTATTCATCCATATTTCAGAAATCACTAGATACTATCTCTATAAGGGTATATGTAGCTGTCAAGCCAAAATAAACAAAAGCTAAGGTTTTTTTTTTGTTTTCCACTAGAGGGTGGCATCTCAAAAGAAGGGTTATATTAATATGTACATTAATTTTTTAAAATAAAATTCTACTTTTGAAAATTCTATTTTCAAATCCTTATGTGCTTGAGTTTCTCTCTTTCTGTCTAAACACTTTTATAGAAAAACAGTTAATCAATATTTTGGAGTATTTTTTTTTCTTTTTGAGAAGAATATGTTTTCAAACTCAGCTATAATTCTGTAAATTTTTAGTGTGCTATTTATTTAGGAAAAGTAACATAAAAGAAACACAGATAATTCAGATAGATAAAGAGAGAGAGAGGCAAGAGAGAGAAAGACTATGAAAAAAGCCTGTCTTCTTTTTTTCCTCGTGTATGTTTACTTACAAATTTCATTGATGTCTGTTTTGTGTCTCCATATTTATATTCAGGAGTGTGTAAATATGCATTTTCTATCTATCAATGTATGTCGCAAAACATAAGGGAGAATAGGGGAGTTTCAAACACATTAGGCTAATAGACATACTGTAGATCAGTGGTCTCCAACCTTGGCAACTCTAAGACCCGTGGACTTCAACTCCCAGAGTCGAAGTCCACAGGTCTTAAAGTTGCCAAGGTTGGAGACCACTGCTGTAGATCTTTCTCTGTGAGTGTGGGGGGAGGGAGGGAGAGGAAGGTGGAGAACAGAGAGAGATTTTCTAACTAATGAGTTGATATAACAAGAGCAGGAATGTTCTTCCTTTTCAGTATCATGCCCTACACGCTAAAGGGAATGCAGTGCTTCGCAGAGAGGCATTCCTTCTGAGCAGTGAAAGAATGCCTGGAAGCAGAAAGGAGAGCTGTGTGTATTTGTACCCTAAACGGTAATGTCATCTAACAGACAAGTTGTCTCAGCCAACCAGGCTAGAGCAGCAGCAAGTCCTACATCTTGGCACTCTATTGGCTCCTCTCTGGGGAGTGGATTATTAATGACCACTGAGAAGGCAGCACCATGTCAGTGTGACAACTGATCGGGTGAATGATGCACCACTAAGCACCATGGAAACGAAGAGAAAGAAGAAGAGAAGCTAGAAGCCTGCCCTGCCTGCCTGCCTCTCTCTCTCCACACACACCCCTTCTCCCTTCCACCTCCTTCCCTGGATGGTGGGCTTCTGAAAGCCAGCAGAGAGCTCTGGAAAAAAGTACGGGAAATCGGCAGGCTGCACAGAGATTCTCTCCTCTTATAGGATATATAGAGACAGCACTAATATTTATTATCTGTACAGATGCCGACTCAGCTTCCTAGCTTTAACATCAATATGTGGCTACCTGAACTAAGGAATAAAATAAGCATGAGTATTCCAGAACTAAATTTACTTTTGTAGGGTAAGTATTTTATTTATCCTAAGTTCTGTTCTTGTGCTATTTGCTTGTGAGATGTTTCTTTTCTGTCTCTAGTTTTCAGCCTCAGCTCCAGATTTTACTCTTTTGGTGAAACATACAAAGGACCCCTGTCTGCTCCAAACAACTCACCATCAAATCCTCATTAATCTATTTTCTCCCCAAGACTTCTGAAAGCTGAAACATACATCAAATGGCTTGAATAATGGGATTCTCAGTATCCTCAAGGCAAAATGAAACAGCCTACTTTCTCTGTTTGGAAACCAATTACATGCAGCACAGGGCAGTTCTTTAACCCCCTTCCTCAGGCTGAATTACAGCTAATGCCACAGCATGTCATACTGCAACCTAGTAGCTATTCAGAAGGAAGACTGAATAAGATCATCACATTCCAACTGAATGTCTCCCAGATTAGACTTTTAAGAATTGTTGTAATGACTGCCCCCACCCCACACACACACAGACACCTGGTAGTCAAAAAGGCAATGCCCCTATTAGTAATGCGCTGGAACTGGCATATGTAAGGTTAAAAAAAGACAGTCCTCATCTCCTCTGGTAACTGAAAGGATTATATCATAAGACATTAAAGAAAATTTCTGATAGGAAAACCTGGGGTCAGGAGACTGTATATTCATTCTTTGATGTTGATGTTATTGCTTGTTATGGAAAATCTGAGATATTTGCTTGAAAATAGGAGTGAGGAAGGGGTCTTGATTTGCACCAGCTCTGTTTGGTTCTAACCAGTAGCATAATTTAGAATCAATAAGGCTGTGTGCTTAAATTAGAAGGAACCAAATGGATAAAACAGGCAAGCTTGACAGGCTAGCTTTGATGTGTGTATAAGAAGTAGTGCTGGCACAGATACGGGAAGAGGAAGCCAAAGCAAACCAAACCTTGTTAACATATTTAATATAAAAATACCATAGTGGATCAGAATAAAAAAGGTCTCTTGTTCCTATTCCAGTATGAATAAAAAGTGGCAACGTGCCTTCCAAAATAGTTCTGTGTAGTATTTTTTGTAAGCTGAAGAATCACACATATCATCAAATGCCTGTTTTTGCTCCATTCCTGCCCACAAAAAAATCCTAGAGGAAGCCTGCTCCCTCCCCAGCAGCTCTTTCTCTGAAAGTTAATATTGGCTCTGCAGTATTCAGTGCAAACAGGCAGGGGACAAGGGAGAAAGCAACAACTCTTCCTGAAACTGGTCACTTTCCCATTAAGAAGACAGGAGAAAGTGGGCAGGGGGGGGGGGCTCAAAGCCAAGGATTGGCCAAGAAATCTGCTGCCCTTTCTAAAAGATGGGAAGAAAGCAACGTTAATAAAAGCCTACTTTTTTGTACTCGGATAATAAATGAGTTTAAGGCAATTATTCCTTTTTAGATTACAGTAAAGAAGCAAGGTGGAAAAGCTATTGTTATTGGCAATCGTGTCATTCTCCATAGCTGCCTCTTTCCTTTTTCTCTTTGCACATATGATTTGCTATGCAACAACAAAAACAATTGCTTTAAACTTAACTTCTTAGGCACCTTTCGGCTGTTTTAAAGGGAGCTGCATCTTTATGTTTTCAGCTATGCAAATGTGTTTCATTGCAGTCATGAAATAAATCATACTGCATTGTGGGTGATATAGTAAATGCATTGCTTGCATGAACACAGGGTCAGAATGATTTGTATGGATGCAACAGTACAAATGTTGATAATTGAGACCTGTGACTAAATAGTAGGTAATCAATAGTGTAATCCAAACTAGTTTAGCTAACAAGTCTATGATATATGATTCTAACCATTTAAAGTATCACTTTTGAGCTTTTCAAAATATAGTTCCCCCCCTTTTTAATTATCTCCATAGTGATAGTAACACCTATGCATGTTCTAAAACTCCCAGTCTTTAGAGGAATATTCTTGTTAAATTTGCTAATATATTCTTTTAAAAAAATTACTCTTTATTCGCCACCCTAACCTCACTGTTGTATTTTGCAATCACATTAAATAATCAGATATAATCAGATGCATGCACTAGTTAGGACTTTTTTTTTTTAAGAAAAATGTAACTATTTCAAAATACAATGGAAATGTGCTAATAATCATACTCAGTTGAAAAGAAATTGGAGGGTTAAGCTAATTGCTAGAAAACCAAATTGAGTTTTTCTTTGAGCTTCCCATTGAAACCAGATATCCTAGCTCAGGAGTGTCAAACTCACATTGTCACAGCAGCGTCACATAAATATAGGCACTTTTCCCCCCTTCACTAAACTGTGTGTGGGTGTGGCCAATGTGAGACACATCTGGCCTGTGGGCTGGGAGTTTTGACAGTCCTGACCTAGCTATTGTAATCACAGAAAATACTGGGAGGGAAAGGAAGGGAAGAAGTCCCATTTTTTATTCCATCCATCAAATATTTATTTATTTACTTATTCGTTTAATTTTCATATCAATAGAAATGCAACTTAATCATTGTACACAATAACTGAGGACAATTACAGAGTTAGCATATTACCTCCAGCAATCTCGGTCCTTATTTTGCCGACTTCAGAACGATGGAAGGCTGAATCAACCTTGAGCCAATGAGATTTTAACTGCTGGCAGCTGGCAGTCAGCAGAAGTAATTCTAATCAATGGGCCAGCATGGTTACTCCAATTTTTTGACAAGATACATATGAATTCATGCATAATTAAGTTCAGAACTTACTAAAAGAGGCAAGTTGACTATAAATACATTCTATTTAAAAAGCAGGAATGAACTTAAAGGGCAATTTCTGGCACCTTAAGAAACATATCCCCAGTTTAATGGAATATTCTGTGATTGAAGAGCAGACACAGAAATCTAATGTACTTTCACAAATCAATCTACAAATGTAGAAAAACATGACAATAAAAATTGGTATAAGGAAGACTAATGATACTTTCTTAACATACATAAGTGGAAAGGTAAAGTTAAGGATGGAGATTTAAAACCAATTTATTCAATATCACAATTTTGTAAAATACATGGTGGTAAATATAAAAGGTTTTGAATTAAATCAAAAGAAAAATTACAATAAACTGCTTGAGTTTTGTAATTGTGGATTAAAAATTTATTGCAATCTGGAAGGACAAATAAGGGGTTTCATCATTAAAATATCTTTAGACATAATGTAACCAATAAAAGATCAATGCTGCTTTTTCTTAGGTTTACCGAATAAGAAAATCCAAACATACTACTACTGCTTACAGTTAACATATTTGTAAGGAGGACAACATATCTGCTTCTTCCAGTTTCAATCGGATTGATTTAAATACTGATTACAATAAATAAATTTCAATCTGATTCAATCTATTCAAGATTCAAGATTCAAGATTTAATAAATTTGTATGCTGCCCAATCCTGAAGGACTCCGGGCGGCTTACATAAAAACAGTTTTAAAAATACTAAAAAAAATTAAAATACAAAGACAGCAAGTTAAAAGAACACAACATGCACTCAAGCTTAGTGGGGCTGGAACTCAATCAAGGGTCAACAGCACCAGGCCTGCCGGAATAGCCAGGTCTTAGTAGACTTTCGGAAGGCCGAGAGAGTGGGGAGGGTCCAGATCTCAGGGGGTAGATCGTTCCATAGGGCCGGGGCAGCTACAGAGAAGGCTCTCCCCCGAGGAGCTGCCAGACGACATTGTCTAGTCGACGGCACCCGGTGAAGGCCCATCCTGTGAGATCTTATCGGAGGTATGCGGCAGGAGGCAGTCTCGTAGATATCCAGGTCCTAGGCCATGTAGGGCTTTAAAGGTGATAACCAGCACCTTGAAGCCCGTTCGGAGACCAATAGGGATCCAGTGCAGCTCGCGGAGGATAGGTGTAACATGGGTGTATCTCGGTACATCCAGTATTGCTCGCGCGGCTGCATTCTGGACCAATTGTAGTCTCCGAACACTTTTCAGGGGCAGCCCCATGTAGATTCCAGAGTTGGATGCAATCATGTCAAACTTAGTCAGGATATATTAGAGTCAGCTTTGTTAATTTTGCAAAGCTTTGTAAGTTTTCAGTTCTATCCAAGTTAGCTTAAAAATTCAACCTAAATAAGAGAAACAGTTCCACTTCAACTACATCTAAATGACCACCTTGCTGAAGCCACAGTTGTCTATTTGTTATTTCTATATTTTTCATATATGTCTATTGTAATTATTGTCTTGTTTTGGTAAAGTAACATAAATGTAAAATAGTAATAAAGTGATACAATACAATAAAAAACTACAGATAATCATCAACTTACAGCCACAATTGGAACTAGTTTTACAGTCACAAGTCATTAAGGTCATGAGTCAGGCATCAACATAACTGGACTTGATTTTACAATTTTGACGCAGTCATTAAGCAAATCCATAGCCATTAAGCAAATACCATAATTGTAAATGTGAAGCCTTTCCTACAAAAGGGTGTGGGGTTTTTTTGCCAGAAACCTGCAAACAAAACCACAAATTGCAGTCACAAGATGAGCTGGTTGCCAAGTGTTCAAAATAGCCACATGACCACAGGAGATGTGTGTGGCATGATATTTTAGGACAATCTGAAATACTTTATCAATCCTAAAACACCCATTCGGAACCCATTGTAATTTCAAACAATTGCTAAACAACTGGCTGGAGGTCAAAACTATCTGTAAGCAGAAAAGTCTTTGAACCTGTAAAAAATTTACATGTAGCAGAGACTGAAATAATAACAGGATTTAAAATTAAAAAGAGACTATTACAAATACTAAAATAGTTTAAATAAACAAAAAGATCTGTGCCCTAAACTCAAAATATTTTATTTAAGTGAAATTGGTGTTTTTGGAAAAGCAGCAAGGTAAAAAGAAAGAGAATTAAAATATCTCATATATAACACACTTCTGTAAACATTTCTTTACCACTAAATCAATTTAATAATATGGTGGTAAAGTGGAATCTTGGCTAGTAACTCTGATTTTACTTAGGAGTTGGAAGGAAGGAAAGAAGGAAGATTAGAAAAAATAAAACTAGATATATTGGGGACAGCGATTACAGCACAATTATTTCCTTGCTATGCTTTTGGGGGGGATGCGGGGGGATTTCCTCTACAGGTTGTCCTCAATTTATGACAATTGGGATTGCAATTTATGTTGCTAAGCGATGAAATCATAAAGTGCAACATCATATGACTGCATCACTTAGTGCAGCACTCCTGGAATTCCCCATTGCCACCATTAAGCAAAATTCTTGTTAGTCAAGGACACACCCTAAGTCAAGCTATTCTGGGTTGATTCCTCTCAGTCCCGAGATTAAGTTCTTCCAAGATAAAGGATTGTCTCTTCTTCAACTCTGCCTAACTGCCTATTCCCCTGCCCCACCTCTCTCCTTCTGGCTGCCAAACATTCTATCTTCAGGGTGGCAAGCAGCCCCACAACTATGGGGCTATGGGGCTGCTTGCCATATTGCAGCTCAGGGACTTTGTGTACAATATAATGCTGGGGCTGCAAGAAAGCCTAGAATTGCACCATACCCCCAATAGAGGACAAACCTCCCATACCCTGAAACGGCCTGGCAGTATGGAACAAGGTGGGTATGTCCTGGGAAGCACAAGGGCAAGGTAAAAAGCCACAATGTCCCAGGATCCATCTTCCCAGCACCACCACCCCAAGATCCTTACCATCCTGTGCTTCAACATCCAGGCTGTCCTTTGCTGTCTTCTTGCTCCTTTTGCAGATGAGCCATGCCCACCTTGAGCCTTTGTGAGGCCACTGCTGGCCATGTGGGGCTGTCTTGATCTCTTAGGGAAAATGCAAGCACAACCTTGGAAAGAAAGCCATGTGCATTCAACAACTGTCTTGCAAAAGGCCAAGCAGGATGTGCTTGGTCAGCCGCAGGAGTAAAAAGACAGTGATGGTCAGCCAGGGAGGAAGGAGTCACAGAATGTAGAGGGCCAAAGGGGCATAGGGGGAGAGAAAAAGGTGGATAAGTAGAGTTGAAATCCCTTTGAGGTAGTAAGTGTAGGTAGATTGCCAAGTGCCTGAAATTTGATCACGTGACTATAGAGGGTGCTACAATGGCCATAACTTTGGGGACAAGTCATAGGTTCCTTCATTCAGTTCTATTGTAATGTCAAACAATCACTAAATGAATGGCCATAAGTTGAGGACCACTTGCAAAAAAAAATACTTATCTCAACAATATAGTTCTTAGAGATATTCAAGGTATCTCAGAAAGAGATAGGCCATTATCATTAATGTGTTTATCTGAATATTTATAGTCTTTAACAGTTCATTTTCTCATTGTAAAAAATTGGAACTCAAGGGTTGTGTAGGTGTGTTTGTATTCTTATCGGCTGGATCACAATTCAAACACATGGTCCAAAACATTTAACATTCCTAAGTAATATGTCAGGGTTCCAAATAGCATCCAAAATTAAATCAGAGTCCAAGGCAAAGTATTTCTCAAAGTTCCAATTTATTAAGAGAGCCATGCTGGCACATCTGTAAAAACCCGAATCTGAAGCTTCCTGATTTCCCCCACCCAGTTGAAAGTTCAAGATCTTGCCCCCACACCCACAAGTCCATCACATGGTCCAATCTTCCACAGCCATGCTGCCAGTTCCACACATCCATTTCTGGTCAGGTGCAGACAGGGGTGGGTTTCGACCGGTTCGCACCGGTCCCTGCGATCCGGTTGGTCGCCGAACCCGGAAGTAAGTAACTTCCGGGAACGGCGAAGCCCCCCCACCGCGCCCGCGCCCGCACACCCGCGCCCACTCCTTACCCGGTTTTTACGAATTCTGCGCTTTCCACGCATGCGCAGAACGCATACAGCGCCTGCGCGATCCTCCAGGAGCAGCTGGAGCATCGCGCAGACGCTAGTACGCATGCGCGCGCCGCGTGCGCGAGGACGCCGCGTGCGTGCGCGAGGACGCCGCCGGCCTCGTTCCAACCGATCTGGTTGGAACGGGGCGAGAAACCCACCCCTGGGTGCAGAGGTACCAAGACAAAGGATGACCTTGGCAATCTAAAAGGAATTTTATTTTGGTTACATCACATCCTACTACTTACTATCCCCCTCCCATTTCCCCACTAGAGAAACAACATAGTAGACGGAAGTGTGGCAAGGCCGAAGATCCAAAAGGAACCTGGCTGCACACCTGATAGGCGACCTCTCCTCAGAAGAAAAACGTTTCCTGAAAAGAGAATAAAGTAGGGGTTAACATAACAGAATTAACCACCTCTCCCCACCCCAGGGGGACCCTTTGGCTTATAGGGAAACTTATCATGGAATTGTTTTACTAACTTATCCGCTTTTAGGTTCCAGCTTTTCAACCAAGTAGCTTCAGATAAAAGGTACCCCTTCCAATGGACTAAATATTGTAAGTGACCCCTATACAGTCTTGAGTCTAAGATTTTTTTCACTTCATAATGTGTTTCCCCTTCTATCACTATAGGAGGGGAGGAGGCTGGGTGGACGGTCTTATGCTGGACCCAATTACTGGCTTCAATAAGCTACAATGAAATACTGGGCAAATTTTCCCTAGAATTCTGGGTAGACCGAGTTGAACTGTAACTGGGTTAATTATCTTCACTATTGGGAATGGACCTTGAAATTTTGAGGCAAATTTCTTACTAGGCATTCTTAATCTTATGTATTTGGTAGATACGAAAACTTTGTCCCCCACATGAAAGGGGGCTTGGAGCTTGCTTCTTGTAAGCTTCTGCGGCATCTGCTAGAGCTTTTTTCATATTTTCCCATCCTTTCTTTAGCATGTCCATCCATTCATTCAGAGACATGGAGGAGGGAGGTTCTCTAGGCAGCTCAGGCATGGGAAAAAATTCCATGCCACTGGTAATTTGGAAAGGAGTTAATCCAGTGCAGCTGTGGACTGTGTTGTTGTACGCCAGTTTAGTGAAGGATAGCAAGCCTGACCCGTTGTCTTGCTGATAGTCCACATAACACTGGATGTATTGTTCCACCATGGCATTGGCCCTCTCCGTTGCGCCATTCATGCTGGGATGAAACACTGAGCTCAGTTCTTGCATGGAGGCATTGGCTCTCAGGAACTCTCTCCAGAACTTGGCGGTGAACAGGACTCTGCTGTCTGAAATGACCCTGCTGGGCACTCCGTGCAGGTGATAAATGTGTTTCACAAACATTTTCATTAATTTCTTTGCAGACTGCAATCCTGAGCAAGCGATGAAATGCGCCTGCTTGGAAAACAAATAAATAACTGTCCAGCTTACTCTATTTCTGCTGCTGTCTGGGAGCTCGATGATGAATTCCATTGTGATCTCTTCCCATGTTCGGCTAGGGCTGGTCACCTGTTGTAGTAGTCCAGGGGGTTTCCCTCGCCATATTTTCATCGTCGCACAAGTAGCACAGCTTTTTACGTAATCTTCCACTTCCGATTTCATCTTTGGCCACCAAAATTGGTGCCTGGTGAGATGGAGCATTTTTAGGAATCCAAAGTGGTCTCCTAGTTTTGCATCATGGCTTCACTGTAGAAATTCCGGCCTCAACCCTGCGGGGACGTAAAGTTTGGATCCATTCCAGGCTAAGCCATCTTTCATCATTTGGATGTCCTTGTTATTGTTGACCCACAGGTCTGCTGGGAGCGCTGATTTCATTGCTGTCATCAGCTTATCCTAGCTTCGGGTGGTGACATGGGCCGCCTTTTGGTGAGAGGAAGAAAGGATGGGGTGAACCACTTCTTCCTTCTTACTGTTGTACTGTGGTTTTCTTGACAAGGCATCCGCCAACAAGTTCTTCCCTGCAGGGAGGTGTTTTAGTTTGAATTGGAACCTTTGGAAGTATTGTACCCAGCGAACTTGCTTTGGGGACAGTCTTTGATGGGGTTTGAGAGCTTTGAGGTTTTTATGGTGAGCCCAGACCTCGAACAGCACATTTTCCCCCCTTCCAGGAAATGTGTCCAAGTGAGCAGGGGCTCTGCTGGCTGGTCAGATAGCTCAGCTGCAGGGGCCTGCTATTCCACCCTAGCCTCGGAGGAAATGTCCGGTGGCTGTGCTGGACAAATTTGACGGCAGCCAAGACATGTTTCCAGCTTTCTTGGGACAATGCCAGCTGTTTATCAGCTTGAGAGCGGAGGACTTTCCCACCAACTGGGCTAAGGTGGGATTTATTATCAGCTTGCTCTCAGGTACAGCAGCTCGTTGGGCTACTCCTTTGTTATCCCAGGCTAGCCCTCTGCTGGACGATTTCAGGGGATTTTGTGAACACCTCAGACTGATGTACGAGGACCCCATTAAGGAGGAAACAGCCACCAGACTGCTCAAGACGCTGCAGGAGGGCCATGGCTCCTTGCAGGATTATGTCAGCGAATTCTGGCTTCTTAGTCAAGATTCGGCCTGGAATGAGGCAGCCCTCATGAACACCTTTCAGGACGGGCTGTCAGATGACCTTCAGGATGAGCTGGTGTGGGTGGACAGGCCACTGACATAAAATGCATTGATCCACCTGTGCCCCCGGGTAGACACTCGGTTGCAGAGGCGCGAGCCTCGCCGTACGTCCCAGGAGACCAGTGGGGTACCGATCCCGCAGGAGACCCTAACACCACGGGAGGAGCCCATAGATTTGGGCGCTGCCAAACCCCGCTTGTCGCAAAGCTCAGGAGATAGTCGCTGCTCTGTGCTCTGTTGCCCTCATGAGAAGGCCCGGGTGCTTCCTCGCTGGTAGAATCAAGATGATGTGATTCTAGATGATGCATTGCTTATGAGCCTCCATAGATCAGCTGTGGCCTTGGCGTGCTCAAGACAATGTCGATGGCTTCAAAATGGCAGTGGCACAAAAAAAAACGCTCTCTAGAGCGTAGAGCCACTGACCCAACTTGCCTGCTGTGATGTGAGCGAAGGCGCTCCGATCGGAGGAGAGCAATCAGAGGATCACAGTGAGCTGTGAGGGGGCTAGGAGACCTCCAAAATACTTGCTGTTCAAAGCTTTCTCCAAAAGGCTGTTTGAAGACTCCAAGCTTGTAATTCCATGTTTCTGCTCAGTTGATTGAGATGAGACAGATTGTAGTCACGTCTGTAGGGCTCAGTCTGAGTTAAGAAACTGAAAGCAGTCGAGCCAAGGAAGAATGGCCAAAGCTCTTCAAACTCAGTCACTGGGCAGATAGATAGAAGTTGAACCCTTGCTTGGATTCTCCAAGCAGCGCACAGAAGTATAGGTGTTTCCTGAGCTCTCTAGTAGCTCTACTATGCAGTCTATAGCCAAATGTAAATGGGCTGATTATAAATCACAGGGACACATTTATAAATTAATCATCAATTTGTAAATGGATATATTGATATCTAGTCTCTGCCCAAGAATTAAGGACTTATGCAACAGGTCTAATTCAATATGAGAATCAAGGCATTTACTAACAATATGAATAACAGTAAGTAAGTAAAAGGGAAAGATAGTAGCAAATGCAGATCTGGTCCAAGAATCAAATAAAAGTAGAATATAAAGAAACATGAAGATAAAATTTATCATATATGTATTTTTTGTAGTATAAAACGCACCTTTTTCCCCTCAAAAAAGAGGGCTGAAAATCTGGGTGCATCTTATACACTGAATACAGCATTTTTGCCTCCAGAAATCCTGCCCCCTTCACCAAAATGGCCGTGTATAGCCTTTAGGAGGTTTCAGAGCACTCCTGGGGGCTGGGGAGGGCAGAAATGAGCAAAAACCGGGCCTTTCTTGTTCAATTTTGCCCTTCCCAGCCCCCAGGAGCATTATAAGCTACCTAAAGCTATGCATGCCCTTTTTTTTGACAAAAAACAGGCCCGTTTCCATGAAAAATGAGCCATTTTTTGCTCATTTTTGCCCCCTCCCCCGGAGAACTCTACAAGCCTCCTAAAGGCTATTTATGCCTTTTTTGGGGGAAAAATGGGGACGTTTTTGCAAAAAACAGGCTGTTTTGGGGAGGTCTGCAGAACACAAAACCTTTTTTTTAATTTGCCTCTTCAAAATCTTAGTGCATCTGATACTCCAGTGCGTCTTATTCTCCGAAAAATATGGTAAGTTGGGTCAGCACTGACTCTTCTACTGGGAAGACCATAGATTCTAAAATTTATTTTTCCCTTCTTTTCAAACAGAACTGAAGGTGAAGAACCCTCCTTTAGTGATGTCAGATTCAGCAAAACCCCAGCTGCAGGTTTTTTCCATGTAAACAGCCTGGCAATCCTTTGATTCTTTATAGGTTGTCAATGTGCAGTTCCTGAAAGTTATGTGATTTTTGAGTTATGGACATTGAAGATCCAAATTTCTATAGTAGAATGGGTGATGGCAAAATCCATACTTGAGTTTCTCTAGTTTTGGCACTTTAGTATCTCAATGATAAATCCTGTTTCTTCAGATGAAGAAAATGTGGATTATGATAGTAGGCTCCTAAATATACAGCTGTGTGAAAAAGTCCTGCACTCTTTCAGTTTTAAGCTGTATTTACATGTTTAATCAACTTTTCACTCATAGAAACCACACAAAATTAGTATTTGATGAAAATTTCTGTAGTCGGATTGAGATGCATAATTTTTATTAATATAACCAAAGTCTTTTAAACGTTTTGAGTGAGTTTATGTGCAAAAATAAACACAACTTGAATTTTCAAGAATGTTAGGATCGAAAGTAGCCAATCAGCAGCAAGCTTTGGCTGACCAATCAAAATGCACAGAAGCTAAATCAATGTTGTTATACTCTCTGACCATAAGTAGGCATGAAAAGCATTGAGAAATTTAATTTAGCTCTGGCTGTGGGCAAGGATGAAGGCCTTTGCTTTCACCAGTACTGAGCAGAGGCATCGCATCATTGTGCTTCATGAAGAGGGTTAGTCCTGTACAGAAATAGCCAAGAGAGTGAAATGCCATTGCACCACAGTGAGCAGTGGTTGAAAAATACCCAATAACTGGTTCAGTTGATGACAGGCTCTGCTCTGGAAGACCAAAAAAGTCAACAAATGGCAAGACTGGGCTCTGCAACACATTTTGATGGCTGACAGGAAGCTCACCTCACCTCAGATTACAAGAATTTGGGGTGAAACATGTGATGTAAAAGTGTGCATAACCACAGTCTGCAGACTGCTTGCCAGAGGGCTCAAAGGCTGCAGGACTTGAAGTATACCTTTGCTCACAGAAGCTCACTGCTCTCGTTGACGTGTGTGGGCCAAGAAGTATGCCAAGTGGACCAACGAACAGTGGGCCAAGGTCATCTTCAGTGATGAGAGCAATTTCTACTTGACTGGGAATCAGTGCAATAAGTATGTCAGAAGATTTCTAGCTGAAGAATTTAGGCCGTACTGCCTGAATCTATCTGTGAAGTATCCATTGCACGTGATGATCTGGGGCTGTATCGCTGCTTCTGGTATTGGTCGGAATACAAATCGTGCAGGGAATCATGAATTCAAGTAGTATGTTGAAGTCCTGGAAAAGACCATGCTTCCTTCAGCTCAGCAATTTGTAGGGAAGGACTTTTTACTTCCAGGATGACAATGCAAGGTGGTCAGTGATAGTCATCTTCCTTCTGTAAGTAGCTCTTTTATTGTTTTGTGTACTTATTTTAATCTTATTTAAGTAGTAAGTGCACAAAATAATAAATTTCCTTTTTTTAATAACTTCTTTTTGTAGATCATTCATTGGGGCAAAGAATTCAGTGACATCAACTTGGCCACTCCTGCCTGGTCACATGACTGCCAAGCCACTCCCACCCAGTCACATGACTGCCAAGCCACTCCCACCCAGTCACATGACTGCCAAGCCACTCTCACTTGGTCACATGATTGCCAAGCCACTCCCACAAAACAGGCCACACCTATAGAAGAGGTTCTAAAAAAATTTGAAACCCACCACTGGTCTGACCAAAATCTCATCTCTGCCCAATATATATTATTTATTTGTTTGTTAAATTTATTGGCCACCCACCTCACAACTCTGGGTAATTTACAAAAAGAAAACAGAAAAAATAATAAAAATGTAAAAATAATGATAGTATAGAAATAAAACAATAAAAATAAACAATGGAAATACAAGAATGTCCAATTAGAAAGATAAGCAGGTACTTTTCGGAGTATAAGACACACCTGACTATAAGATGCACCTTAGTTTTTGGGGAGGAAAATAAGAAAAAAAATTCTGGCCACCAGGTATTTATTTTTATTCCCATAACAGCAGAAAACCAAGCAAACACTATAGTATAATAAAATGACACTTTTGCCACTTTTTTCTTTGCCCAGGCAGCAGGGAAAATTCTTAATAAGCTTCACTATATGTCTGGGCATTCAGCAAAAGCACTTCACACATGTAAAAATGTAACAAAGCTGAATCAACAAACCAGCCCAGCGCCTGCCTGAAGGAAACCATTGAGAAAATTCGGATAGCCCATAGGAAAAGCCTTGCCCTTAAAGGAATTATCCCCAAAAGAATAGAAATCACATAGTCACAGGATCTCTCTGCCTTGCCAAAATAAAAATAAAAAAACTGGACAAAAGAAGTACCTCTTAAGGCAGTCTTCAAATCTTTCTCCCAACTGGAATAAACCGAGAAATTTTTTTTTCAACAGTATGCTGCAGTAAAAATATTCAAGTTTTTTTCCCCAGTCCTAATAAAGTGCTAACAAGTGAGGCTGATCTTTCCATGCTTTGCCTGAAACGATTGCTTAACTCGTTAGCACATTAGGGCTGAAAAAAGATTCCAAAAAGCTATATTCGGAGCTTAAGACTCACCCAAATTTTCAGCCTCTTTTTTTTTGGGGGGGGGGAATGGTGTCTTATATTTAGAAAAGTATGGTATATTAGGTGAATGTAGGGTGATGTTCACGAACCTATGACTTTGTTGGGATTGCACATTGCAGAATTCCCCCAGCATAGCCACTGGGAATTAGCAGCCTCACTATATTGCAAATTACCATCCCTCAGATGGTAATGAACATCATCTCAAAATACATTTATCAATGTCTATGAATTGCTGACCTTGTTATACTGTTTTAAAACAATGCTTCTGTTGCCACATGTTAATGTTAGTACCAAAACTGAAAAAAACACAATGTGGGCTGTAGTGTGAGTGGTTTATATTGAATGCTATGGGTGTAGGGTAGTTTAAAGTATGCCTTCAGCAGTGAATATATTTTTTTTTAATCATCTACTGTATGCAGCACTTCTAATTTGCACAGTGTTCTTATCAGGATGCACAGAATATATTAAGCTACTACTTACTAATGTGAAAATTTTTAAACATGAACATGCCGTCCCTTCCAAAACCTGTTTCTCTGTATGCACACATATACAAGAAGAATATCTAGAGCAGTCAAAAATATCTGGGGGAAAGGCAAGTGATTTAGCAATTTTATAATTCTCTTGTATACCAAAAGAGCAGTCAGGATGGATTTGCATAATTCTCCTAGTTTAAAAACTGTGAATTTATATCTCTTTAACTGAAAATAAGGCCCAATTTTGATTTTCATCTGGATTATAATCTGCACTGTTGTATCTCTGGGAAACGTTATTTAAAATTCAAGCCAGAATTTAATGTCAATTTGATGTAAATGCTTATGTTTTCCTACTTGGAACTCCTCTCAATGTTCCTAATTACCCTACCCCAGTTGCCACACAATTACTTCATTTATAATGTGTGTCCAGTTGTTTGCAGTTTAGATAGTTATAAGAATATAAATTATTATTAATCTAACAACCTTTTAACATTATAAACAAAACACAACATACTATAATTTTAAATCAATAATAGTACATAAACCTTCATTGCTGTATTCATTGATAGTATTAATTATTTTCTCTTTTATATTGTAGGTTATTTTCCCCAAACAAAAATGAAAAAAGACGTAATGAAATTGAAAATGATTCCAGTTATATAAACAAGCTATTTGCTTTGATATCTCCTTCTGGATATATTTCATTTAAAGAAAGAATATAAATCCATGTGATGTAACATCGTTTTCCAAAAATGCCTTTTAAATTGAAAAATAATAATTATAAAGATGCAGAGCATTTCCAAAAAGCAAAGGAACGTTGAGTTTCTGCAGCATGCACTATTTGACAAATTCAAGTGATTGTCTTATCAAATAACCAACCCTTACTGTACATAAAAACTGTGCAATTGATTTTCTGAAATCCAGAACTAAAATGAAGGACATGTCAGTCAAAATTTACTTTTTACTTGGCCTAACTATCACTGCTCCAGTACAAGCTCTGGATAAGAAAACAGACTGCCCACAGTCATGTTCTTGTGAGATACGACCATGGTTTAATCCTAGGTCAATATACATGGAGGCATCAACAGTAGACTGCAATGATGTAGGCCTTTCTACTTTTCCACCTCAGTTGCCTGATAATACACAGGTACTACTTCTACAAGCAAATTCTATTAAAAAAATTGAATACCCTCAAGAATTTCCTGTAAACCTTACTGGTTTGGATTTATCCCAGAACAGTTTATCCACAGTGGCTACTATTGAACTTCAGAAGATAACTCAACTTCTTTCAGTATATTTGGAGGAAAACAAACTTATAGAATTGCCTGACAGATGTTTCTTTGGACTTAATAATCTCCAAGAGCTTTACATTAATCACAATTTACTTTCTACAATTGCATCAGGGGCTTTCACAGGCCTTGATAACCTTCTTAGGCTTCATCTCAATTCAAACAATCTGCAAATAATTAACAGCAAATGGTTTGAAGCTATTCCTAATCTGGAAGTTCTTATGATTGGAGAAAATCCAATAAGCAAAATTGAAGATATGAACTTTAAACCCCTTATAAATCTGAGGAGCCTGGTTTTAGCAGGCATAAATCTCAGAGAAATACCAGATAATGCCTTGGCTGGTCTTGACAATTTAGAAAGCATCTCTTTTTATGACAACAGATTAATTAAAGTGCCCCACAAAGCTCTTCAAAAGGCTACAAATCTTAAATTTTTGGATCTAAATAAAAACCCCATTAACAGAATACAAAGGGGGGATTTTAGCAACATGATACACCTGAAAGAATTGGGAATTAATAACATGCCTGAACTGATATCTATAGATAACCTTGCTGTTGAAAATTTGCCAGATTTGAGGAAAATAGAAGCAACCAATAATCCAAGATTATCATATATACACCCTAATGCATTTTATCACCTTCCACAGCTGGAATCACTCATGCTCAATAGCAATGCACTGAGTGCACTGTATCACAGTACAATTGAATCTTTGCCCAATCTCAAGGAAATTAGCATACATAGCAATCCAATGCATTGTGATTGTGTCATTCGATGGATTAATATGAATAAAACAAGCGTCAGATTCATGGAGCCAGAGTCACTATTTTGCGTAGATCCTCCTGAATTCCAAGGCCAGAATGTCAGGATGATTCATTTCAGGGAGATGATGGAAATTTGTCTTCCACTGATAGCCCCAAAAAGTTTTCCTGTAAATTTAAATTTAGAAACCGGTAGCTATGTTTCTTTACATTGTCGAGCTACTGCTGTTCCAGAACCTGAAGTATATTGGATTACTCCGTCAGGACATAAGCTTTTACCCAATACTGTTTCTCTTAAATATTATGTACATTCAGAAGGAACATTAGAGATCAGTGATATAACACAAAAAGAAAGTGGCCTATACACATGTATAGCAACTAATTTAGTTGGTGCAGATTTAAAATCCATTGTCATTAATGTGGATGGTCCTTTTCTCCAGGAGAATCATAAATCTTTCTCTATAATAGTAAAAGATGTACGCTACAATTCCATATTAGTATCCTGGAAAACAAATTCTAAAATTCTGAAATCTAACATTAGGTGGACTGCCTTTCCAAAAGATGAAAACTCCTTGACCTCTCAGAGAGTTCGAATTCCATCATATCAAAAGGTTTATAATTTTACTCATCTCACCTCATCAATGGAATATAAAATTTGTATAGACATCCCCACTATCCGGCTTCAGAATGCAAGACGGTGCATCAATGTTACAACAAAAAAATTGAATCCGGCAATGAGAAATTTTGAGAAGAGCAGCATCAACAGCACTACAATTCTTTTCTGCCTTGGTTTTTTTTTAGGATTCGTTTGTGTTGCTACCCTCCTCAGTTGCATCTGTCATGAAATGAACTGTGATGAAGAAGGACACAGATTTTTCAGGAATTATGTGAAGAAACAATCTTTTTCTTTCAGTGAACTTTTTCCTCCTTTAATCAGTTATTGGGATGCTCATAAAGAGAAAAGCACAGCCCTTGAAGTGCAGGCCACAGTTGTAGAGGTTCCAACAAACATGTCATGAAAGTGAAGGTTTTTGGACTTGTTGCTTTACGGTGGCAGCATCAAGACTCTTTTCTATTGTGCTCAGTTAAAAGATGAAAAAGGATTCCTTTATGGAAACTTAGTGATTACAAATGGTGGTTACAAATACAAATATTTACTAGTGTAGTATTTTTTTTTACAAAGGTAACACCTGTCTTTGGAAGTTCTATACCAATTAAACTGTTTTCTAAGACTTTATATGTGATTTCTTAAGAAATTCTAAGAGGTACTTAATACTCTCTAAACAAATAGATAAGTTTTTTTCTGTATTTGTTGTTTTTTAATTAGGTGTACAATAGTGGAACTGAATAAGGCCGTCCTCCTGTGTTGTATGATACACAGCCATTAGTTTTGCAAAAACAAATAAAACTAGTATAGTGTAATAAAATGAACAAATTCCGTAGAGTAGACACAGTAAATATGTGAAACTTTTTTATGATGAAAAATAGAACTTGATTACAATCAAAATAGCTTCAGTATTTTTCTTTCTAAAGACATTGTTCTGGAATATATGTATCTCCAATACATAATTTAATTCCTAATAGAGATATGTTTCTGAAGAAATACACATGTGATTTTTGAAAGCTTGTTTTAGATTGTGCAGTTGAAATGCAATCCTAAATATTCCTACATAAATTTGGAAAAGTTGTATTGTCTGGTCAGCTGGACAAGGCAAATCAATTTTCACAAGATAACAAAAATAATAATGTCCTTGGAATGAGATTTAATTTATAATGTAAAAGGCATGCAGTAATTTATGAACTACTCTTTTCATGTACTTAAAATTATAATCAACTGCACAGCTTCCTAATTACATAGATATTTACCCAAAAATGAAATCACTGCATTCAGTTAGATTTGTTCTCAGCTGAAATGTTTAGAGAGCAATTTCACAGCCTGGTTGGTTGCATCATAAAGTTCTAATATATCCAAAACATTGCTGGCAGTCTACCAATATGTGGAAGAGGGTGGAAATTCTGTGTCTTTTGTTAAAGACAATAAGAAGGAAATGAATTTTAGGTTAGATGATCATTTCTCCAGTTCAGAATCAAATGAAACTGAATAAAGTCAGCAGTGAGAAAGAAGAAAAAGAGGTAAAAATGAAAACACATAAAGCTATAAAATGGATCAAGGTAGAACTTTAGGATGCTTTAGGAACCTTACTTCCATTCTAGCAGCACCACATCCTATTTAGTGTGCTTCTAATGCCAAAAAGCACCAGCCATGAATATGAGTGGGAAAGGGACAGATTTTAAATTTAAAATCATCTTAATTTTAAGAAACAGACTCCTTAAAAAAGCAACAGCATTTGTTCAGCTTTCTGCAGAATCCTGAAAAGGGTAAGTCTAAATGCTCTTGCTAAGTCTGCTTCCCTGTGAACCACAGAGAAATTCTGTGCTTCAAATTCTGAAACACTTCCCCTATTCATTTCATAAATATGATCAATTGTACTATGTACATATACAGAGATTTTAGACTGGTGCTTAATCTTTATTTGGGAACTAAAATAATTGATATCCCTAGTTAAAAATGCTAAGCTTGCCAGATGGATAACTGATAATCCGGGTTCGAGATCTGAGCTCCATGCAACAGGGTAAGCATGCTGGCCACATGACCACAGAAATTGTTTTCGGACAATGCTGGCTCCCTCAGCCAAGAAACAGAGATGAGCATCGTGCCCTAGAGTTGGACACAATTGACAGGGAAACCTTTATCTTATATATATAGCATGTAAATTTTTTAAAAACACCTGTTGCTAAGGAACATTCTCTCTAAATATATTGCACTAAATGATATAATAAGACAAAAGGAACAAAACAGGCAACCTGTAAGATTATAAGATAAAAAAGAAAATTCTGATGACTAGCAAACATTCTGAAATGCTGGCACTGCATTTAAAGATAAATATTTTGCTGTCCAAATATATATATACTTGATTAAAGTATTTGGAAACCATCTTCTAATACATTGCAGAGTTCAAGACAACTGAAACGACAAGAGGGTAACAGAATCAAGTGTACAAGAGTTAAAAAAAACAGATTCCCCCCCTTTAAAAAATAAGGTTAAAAGATTATACAGAAAATATGGAAATTAACGTTTCAATTTTCAAGACTAAACATTCCTCCAAATATAAAGTTGAGTTGTGTTTGTTTAAGGGAAAAAATCAATATCAGATTTAAGCATCAAATCACAACCATGAAGAGGTTAGCTGACTGTAATTCATACCAACTACAATGGGAAAAGAGTGAAAAATTTTATATGGAACATTGGAACATTAAGATAAAAATGGGAGATATGCAGAGAGCAAGAAATAGGTCTCCAAGCATTCTGTCAAGGATTTAGAGCAAATATGCAGGAAGTCAATCACTTGTAAAATTGATTATTAGTCCATTTTTTAATCAAAGATTGAAACAGACTATCTAGGAACTGGCAGTCTATTTCCAAAAACAGTGTTCACAGACAATTTGAAAATCAACAAAGATTGCGGAGAGAACTGTTGGGGATGCCAAGACCCAATAATCCCCCCTCGCCAGCTGGCCATCAAAATGCCTCCTGCCGACCAAATCCCCCCTTGGCTGGGCCTTCTACCCTGGCCGGGGGTGGGTGCAGTATCAGTGGATGCCAGCCCCAGTCCCACCAGTGGGACAAGCCCCACAGCCTGCACAGCCAACTGTCCCTCCCCCATGGTTCAGAGTGATGTTTGATGGAACCCCGGAGAAGCTGGCCTATTTCCACACCTGGATTTGGAGACCAATATCAGACCGATTGAGACATAGCCTCGGTGATTTCAGACAACATGAATGAAGGAGATGCAGCAGATTGGATAGCTCAGCTACATGATGGAGCCCCAGAGCTAGAGGATGTTGATGAGTTTGTGCAGCTACTCTGGCTCCGGTTTGAAGACATTGCTCACCGGAAGGAGGCTGAAGCTCAGATCAAAGCCCAAAAACAAGTTGGCCACCCCACAAAGGATTTTGTCTGGGAATTCCAGAGGCTGACCAGAAAACCGAGAGACTAGCCAAGCCCCTTCTTGTCTACTACTTCAAAGAGGCCCTGGATCAAGACCTCAGACAGACTTGTGGCATTAGGTGAGTTCCAGACCATATACAGGACAGGTACAATTTGGCTGTGGCAATGGATTTAGAGATCCACCCACATTGGACGCCTACCATCAGAGAAGCCAGCCAAGAGGACCCTAAGTTGCCGAGACCCTGCAAAGCCTGAAGTGCTGCAACCAGCACCACCAATGACTATTAAGTGCTTCCAATGCAGCCAACATGGTCACTGAGCATCCAAGTGCCTGGTCCCAGCCCCAGTCCTTCAGCTCTAGACCCCATCAGCATCCTGGAGAAGGAAAATCCCAAGGAAGCCACCAGATAAGGGGAGAATCGCCTAATAAGCTTTTGAGGTTCCTCTCCTCCCAGCTGGGAGTGAGGAAACTCCATCTTTGGAGGTCCCTCCAGGTGCACTAGTAGGTGTAGAAGAGGACCCGATGGTAAGTGAAGCCATCCGCCCCTTCATCATCAAGGGCCAATAGAAGTGCCAGAATCTGGAGTCCAAGGCCACATAGAGGCCATCAAAGACACTGGATGCACCAGGTGCCTGATCAGCCTCCCCATTGTCCAGCAGTTAGGGAGAAGCACGAAACCTCTAGTGCACCCCATACGCTTTGAGCAGGTCGATGGGACATTAATAGGTGGAGCCCCAGCCACATTAGTCACGGAACTCATTAGACTGGAAATGGGCCACCACCAGGAAGTTATTCGATTCATAGTTACCCCCCAAGATAACTGAATCAATCATACTGGGGCTGGACAAATTGGGGCCTGACCATCAGATAGGAAGATGGTTACCAGAAACAGAAAATAGGCATTCAGCCACTGCTGCCAATCCCACCAGACAAATGCCAACAGGTAACAAACACCCTGGCAGACCCAGTCAGCTGGAGAGTGCAGCAGCCGCCAGAGATGGGTTCCCTAGGTGCTCAAATAATACCAGAATTTGGCAGATGCCTTTAGCGAGCAAGACTGCAACTTCTGTCCCCCTCACCGACAGATTGTGAGATTGAGTTTGTACTGGGAGCCAAGCTGTCAAAGCCAAAAATGTACTCCATGAGGCCTGAAGAAACAACCAAATTGAGAAAATACATCAATGCCAATAGCTAGGGATTTCATCCAACCCGCAAAATCCCACATGGCAGCCCCCATATTGTTCAAAGAAAAAAAAGATTTGATTTCCGTGGAATTGATTGAAATCTGTGAAAAATAATTATTTCCGTGGAATTAACGCTGTGTGCATGGAGAACGCCTCCTCCCTTCCCCTAATGAAGGAGATGCTAAGCTACCTGGCGAAGGGTAAAGTGTTCACCAAGCTAGACCTAAGAGAAGCCTACTATTGGGTGCGGATTAGGGAGGGAGATGAATGAAAGACTGCATTCAACTGCCTGCTGGGCAGCTTCCAGTTTAAAGTCATGCCATTTGGGCTCCAGGAAGCCCCAGCAGTCTTCATGCAGCTAATTAATGAAGTGCTGCATGAGTACCTGTACAAGGGGATCCTAGTTTACCTGTACAACATCCTCATATTCAGTGAAACACTAGAAGAACACATCAAGTTAGTCTGGCAGGTGCTGAAGAAACTCCTAGCCACTAAGCTCTATGCAAAACTCTCGAAATGTGAGTTTCACAAGGCTTCCCTAGACTACCTAGGCTACCAAGTGTTAAGCGAGGGAATAGAGATGGACCCAGGGAAAGTGAAAGCAGTGCTAGACTGGCAACACCACACGCACGCAAACAACTCCAAAGATTCCTGTGATTTGCAAACCTTTACCAACAATTCATTCCAGTGTTCGCAGAAGTGCCCCTGCTCCTATCAGAACTACTGAAGATGGGGGGGGGGCTTCCACAAAGCCATGCTCAGCTCAATTGCTGGCCTGGACACTGGATTGTCAAAAAGCGAGAAGTTGAGAAGTTAAAGCAACTCTTCGGTGAAGAGTCCTCCAGCACCCTGACCCTGAGACAATTCATTGTCCAAGCTGACGCTAGTGACGTGGCAGTGGCAGCAATGCTTCTCCAGAAGGTCCCACAAGATCGACTATTGCCTTGCCTGTATGTATCCAAAAAGCTCACTGACACTGAGAGGAGGTGGGCAATATGGGAGAAGGAGTCATACACAGTCTGCTGGGCTCTCCTTTCCTGGAGACACTTCTTAGAGGGGAGCAAGGTACCCTTCGAGATCTGGATTGATCACAAAAACCTCAAAACCCTAGACAGCCCAAAACCTCTTCCCCAAGCAAGTCCATTGGGCTCAGTATTTCTGGCAATTTAACTTTGAGCTAAAGTACATCCCAGGGAGAGGGGGGAATCTGCTAGCTGACACGCTGTCAAGAAAACAATATGATTGTCAGAGGGAAGAAGTCGTCCATACCGTCATCCCCACCTCACAACAAGCAGCACAAGGGGCCAGACCAAATGCCAAACAGACCCTGTGAAAGGGGAACTGACAGCAGCAGTAAAAATTGCACTCCTGGCCAACCAATGGTTAAATGAGAACCAGGACACTTTAACCATGAGAGAGGGGCTAGCTTATATGTCTCCACCAGCTTGAGGTTACAAGTTTTGCAATGCAGCCATGACTTGCGAGTGGACGGTCACTTCAGTTTCCTAAAAACCCTCCATCTGGCCCGAAGACAGTTTTGGTGGCCAAAGATGAAAACTGATGTAGAGGAATATGTAAAGAGTTGTGCCACCTCCGCCACCATGAAGATGAGTCCAGGGAAACCTCCTGGACTCCTCTAACAAGCTCTCAGAGAGCGGGGGGGGGGGGGGAATACAGTCATATGGACTGTAATTGACTTGTTTTCTCAGCAAGCCCACTTCATTGCCTGCTTGGGACTACCCTCAGCTAAGAAACTAGCAAAAATATTCATCAAACAAATGTATTGGCTGCATGGAGTGCCCCGCTGGGTGATCTCAGACAGAGGCATCCAGTTCACTGCTAAATTCCTAAGAGAGTTCCTGAAATCCATTGGCTCGACTCAGGGGCTTAGCTCAGCTTTCCATCTGAGTATGAACGCAGCCACGGAATGTGCAAACACCATGGTAGAGCAATACATAAGATGTTATGTGGATTTCCAGCAAGAAAACTGGGTAGACCTCTACCTTTTGTGGAAGTGGCTTACAACAATGCTGTGCACAGCAGCATCAAATTAACCCCCTTTCAGGTCACGGACTTTGTCCCCATGCCCACACTGCTGAGAGAGCCACCCTCCTCCATGACTCTAGCCAAATGGATGGAGTTGTTAAAAGGGGGGTGAGGAGATACCAAGAAAGTGCTAGCAGACGTGACCCGACAAAAGCGCGAACGTCATAAGCGTGCCGACAAAACCGCGGCGCTAAAACCGCAATGTCACAAGCGCGCCGACAACAGCGCGCCGACAACAGCACGCCGACAGAAGCGCGATTTAAGTTAAGGTAAGGTTTAGGGTTAGGTTTAGGGTTAGGTTTAGGGTTAGGTTTAGGGTTAGGTTACAGCGCGCTTGTCGGTGCGCTGTTGTCGGCGCGCTTCAGCGCTCATTCGTTGCTCATTCGTCACGCGGTTTTGTCAGCGCGGTTTTGTCACCGCGGTTTAGTCAGGCGCGCTTTTGTCGTTCGCGCATTTGTGGTGGAACCGCTAGCAGAAGCTGCAGAAACATAGAAAAAACAAGCCGACAAGCATCGATCTCTCTATCCTCCCTTCTGTGTGGGAGATCGAGTTTACCTATCAACCAAATACATCAAAAAGCTAGGACCTAAATTCTTCGATAGTGAAAGTAATTAACCCAGTAACAGTTCAGCTTAGCCTCCCATGTTAGGGAAAGTGCATCCATTCTTTCACAGCAGCTTGCTAAAGCCTGCTATTAGTTCAAGATTGAGGCTACAGAAAGGACCCGCACTCAAGCCAATAGTGGTGCCCATTACGAAGTTAAGAAGATTTTGGACTCTAGATTACCTAGGGGTCGATTACAATATTTAGAAAATTGGAAAGGGTACCCTTTTCCTGAAGCCACCTGTCTTGAGAGTTGGGATGTGAAAGCAGATAGACTAGTAAAGCAATTCCATGATAAATTCCCTGATAAGCCAAAGGGTCCCCCTAGGGGAGGGAGAGGTGGTTAGAGACTGACTGAATTAACTATGCTCCTTTTGTTTCAGGACACACTTTTTTATTAAATGGGGGAAGCCAGTCAACCCTGGAGGCCATCTTTCTCTTTGGATCTTCATGGCCTCCACATTAAATGCCTAGGTCTGCTGTGGGAAACTGGAAGGGGAGTTTCATGGAGTGGGTAGAGATAGCTAGCCAAATTAACATTCTTTTGTCTGGGAGTCAAGGATGTTCAGCCTGTACCTGGAGAGGTGTGACTGGGAAATATCTCCAGTTTGGATGGTGGATTGATTGGATTATGCGATAGACTTGTGGGTGCAGGGGAAGGAACTTTGACTTTCCTTTGGGTGCTTTCAGATTTGGGTTTTCCCAGATGTGCCAATATGACATCTCTAATAAAATGGAACTTTGAGAAACTGCTGGCCTTGGAGTCTTATTCAGTGTGTGTGTGTGTGGGGGGGTGTTACTTGGAACCCTGACACTCTGTTCTAATGCTGGCACTGTGTAGCAAGAACTTGTTCATGTATTTTGTACATTTGGGGTTGTTTTTTGAAGCAAAGTACATTTAAATCCTGCTCCTGATATAGCTCAAGGGTTGCAATCACATTTGTTTCAAGCAACATTCAAAATCAGTGGCAAAAAGTAACTGTTATGTAGTGAATACTTAGCAATAACAAATAGAAAAATAAACTATTTCTGCATCAAATGGATGCAGTCAGTTGTGTTTTTCATTTGTTATGCCATTTAATATAATTTATAATTATAATAATACCACAGTTTGATAATAACCAACCAACATTTTGATTTATTTTTCACTTTTTTGCTACTGAATAAGCATATATTCAATTTATTATTGCATGTTAATCATGTTGTGCTACACAAACATAATTATTCCATTATCTGTGGCAGAATTATCACAAATCATGATCAAAAGCATCTATAGCCTAGCATTAGCTACACAAATTGCTGTTAAGAACAGAAAGTATTGACTCTTGCTGTTTGATCATATTCTCAATTAAATTTCAATGAATATTAATGAAAATTTAGTTTGACAATGAGACATACACAGGCAAAATAATTGCTGTGATCATTTTCCTAGCATTATTTGACAATTAACTAAAACAGAGCTAAAATAATTAGGACTTGTTACTCTCATTTAGAGAGGGCAAGATGTCTATTGACCAAGGTAGATTGTGACACAGATTACTGAGGCAAGATGATTATGGAAAAACACACCAAAGCATCAACTGTTTTTTTTATGTTCTCCTTTCATATATAATATAGATTCCAATTCTTGAGAAAGTGTTTTTATTAGTTAATAGCCAGCTACACTGTATCAAAAGACTTATCTACATGGTCCTGCTTGACAGAGAAAGATAACCCACTAATCATTTGCTAAGCATACATTTTTCCCAACATAATGTCCATCTCATTGCCAACTTGCTACTGAGGCAGAGTGAGACCAGTTTCACTGGTCCCAACTAACTTGAAACTAATATATTCTTTATTATCACAGCCAAGAACATCCTACGAGGTGATATGGAGGATGGTGGAAGAGTCTTTAGAGACCAGCAATTACAGTAGCTGCTCTTTGACTGATCTGGCAAAGCTGATTCTGGACAGCCCCACCTGCCTGCTCACCAACTCTGTGTTTCCTTAACTAGTTTGGCTGGGGATTAGAAAGAGACTAGGCTTATCACTGTGATAGTTATCTTTTTGGAGAGGTGGTTTATAAATTAGAATATTTGCATCACGTAAGACTGAATGCAAGTATATCAAGACATCTATGCATAATGTCAGGTGCCTCTTCGTTTAATAATCAAGAAAGAAACCACTCAACTCCATGTTTCAGAATTAAGTGTACTTTTACTAATTACAAACAATGAGAAGCAAAGCTGAGTCTGAGTAAAAAGGCGCAAAAGCAATAGATATCATGTATGATTCAATCCCCTCCTCTTGGCACCCCAGTTCATAGTCCAATCATAATTCACCCAACCATCAGGTGGGAGATGTCTTCAAAAATCATCATCAAATTGGAATGCTGGACAGTTGGCCTTGGCAGGAAACTCCCTTCTTCCACATGCGCAGAGAGATGGTCAGAATAACTCCTAAGAACAATCCTCCAGTACATAATGATTCCCCTCCCAAATACCATGCCCCCCTCCCTGTTTCAATGGCAGCCGAAAAGTAGCAGCGAAGCAGAGGCTGACATCTGGCCCTCCTCCAGAAAAGGACGGTCACACCTGCAGAAATGAAAGAACACAGACAAACAAACGAACAACATGACATAGAAGAGAAAAGGGGAAGGGGGAAATTGGAAATCTACAGAGAGGTCAGGGTTTGTCTGGGTAGATAGAGTAGAATTTGCGGAGCAGACGAGGAGCTCGCACATGGGATTTATCAACCCATTCAGTGTGAGAAGGGGGAAAATGTTTCCAAGCCACAAGATACTGAATATGGTTTCTCCGTTTACAAGAGTCCAAAATTTCCCGGACTTCAAAATGCTGCTCACCCTCAACCAAAGGCGGGGCGGGCGGAGGCGGAAAAGGAGCCCTCAATGGAGAAGTATGTTCCGGTTTCAGGAGATTAACATGAAAAACAGGATAAACCTGGTTGAGATGCTTAGGTAATTGGAGACGGACGGAAACAGGGTTGATGATTTTGACAATTGGAAATGGGCCAATGTATTTGGGACCCAATTTCTTAGACTTTTGAGTTGTCTGAAGAAACTTAGTGGATAAATAAACACGATCACCAACTTTATAGTCATTAGGTTTTGACCTTTCCCTATCCGCCTGTTTCTTGTGCACGCGGTGTGTAGCATCCAGCGCCCAGTGCGTCAAAGGCCACATCTCTCGAAGGCGATCACTCCACTCGGAGAGGGACGGCACCTGTGGTTTCTCATGAGGAATCTCGGGGATGGGCACAAAATCATGTCCATAAACAACCCGGAAGGGGGTAAAGCCCGTGCTACTGTGCACTGAATTGTTGTATGCTACCTCAGCATGAGGCAACAATTCCACCCAATTATCTTGCTGGTAGTTGATGAAACAACGAAGATATTGTTCCAGCACAGAGTTAGTCCTCTTGCAGGCCCCATTAGTCTGAGGATGATGGGAGGAGCTCAAGCCCTGGGCGGAGCCAATCAGTTTCAGGAATTCTTTCCAAAATAGTGAGGTGAACTGGACACCCCTATCTGAAATGATGCGGTCTGGAACCCCATGCAAGCGATAGATATGTGAGATGAACAACTTAGCCAGGGATTTGGCAGATGGGATCTTGGAGCAAGGAATAAAATGAACCTGCTTTGAGAATAAGTCAGTGACAACCCAGATCACTGTATTTCCCTGACTCTCCGGAAGTTCAACAATGAAATCCATAGAGATCTCCTTCCACGGGGCTTCTGGGTGGGCTATCGCCTGGAGCAACCCTTGGGGTTTTCCCGGCGGGCATTTTGCAGCGGCACAAGTGGGGCAACTAGCCACATAAGATTCAATGTCTTTTTTCAATGAAGGCCACCAAAATTGTCTCTTAACGAGGTGCAGGGTTTTGACGAACCCAAAGTGTCTGGCCATGTGAGAGTCATGAGCACGTTGAAGGATCGTGGATCTAATGGATGTAGGCACGTATAGTTTAGCACCAATCCAAGCCAGTCCATCTTTCATGGTGCACTCATTCATATGTTGCTGGAACCACTCATCATTTGTAAGAGCCCCCTTGAGGTCAGAGACAAAGTCCTGTGTGACCTCTAACTTAGAGGTCGTCTGACTCCTGGTGACAACAGGAGCAGCCAGACTTCTCGTTAGTATGACAGGTTGGACAACACTGAGCTTTGAACTGTTGTACTGTGGAAGCCTGGACAAAGCATCAGCCATAAAATTCTTTCCTCCCGGAATGTATTTCAAAGTAAAATTGAACCTATTGAAATGTTATGCCCACCACATTTGTTTGCCTCTAAGTTCTTGTGGTCAGTCCACACCTCAAAAGGGTGTTTTGCGCCCTCTAGAAAGTGATGCCAGGTCATCAAAGCCCAAACGAACAGCAAAAGCTTCCTTCTCCCAAATAGCCCAGCGTCTCTCAGCGTCTCTCAGTGTCGGTTAGCTTACGAGAGGTGTAAGCGCAGGGTTGTAATTTCCCTTGTGTATTTGCCTGAAGCAGTACTGCCTCCACCGCCACATCACTAGCATCAGCCTGGACCACAAAAGGTGCGTCTATGTCTGGGTGTTTGAGGACCGGTTCCTCTGCAAACAGGCGCTTCAATTTCTCGAAAGCAGCCTGACATTCCATAGTCCAGTTCAAAGGTTTGCTAGGTTTGGGCTTTGTCCCTCCTTTTGACTTTAGGAGGTTAGTGATTGGTAGAGCGATCTTAGCAAATGAGGGAATAAATTGACAATAGAAGTTAGCAAACCCCAAAAACCTCTGCAATTGCTTACGTGTCCGTGGGGCTTCCCATTCGGTGACAGCTTTAACCTTTGCCGGGTCCATCTCTATCCCTTTGTGGGAGATTCGATAGCCCAGGTAATTTACCCTCTCCTGATGAAATTCACACTTGGATAATTTGGCATATAGTTCTGCTGCACATAGTTTTTTGAGAACTGTGCAAACAAGTTTCACGCGTTCTTCACGTGTTTCCGTGTAAATAAGGATATCATCTAGATAGACCATCACTCCTTTGTAAAGATGGTCATGTAAAACTTTATTAATTAATTGCATGAAGACCGCTGGCGCCCCCTGGAGGCCAAACGGCATTACTCGAAATTGGAAGCAACCAAGGGGACAATTGAATGCAGTTTTCCACTCGTCCCCCTCCTTAATTCTGACCCGATAGTATGCTTCCCGCAGGTCCAATTTAGTGAAAATCCTCCCCTTCCCTAGTTGTGCCAGCATGTCCTTCATCAGTGGTAAAGGGTGGAGGTTTTGGGCAGAAATGCAGTTAAGATTTTTAAAATTAACACATAAACGAAAGGAGCCATCCTTCTTCTCTCTGAATAACACTGGGGCTGCTACTTTGGGTCTCATTGGTTCAATGAAGCCCCTTTCCAAGTTTTTATCAATGAATTTTCTCATTTCGTCCATCTCCCTAGGGGTCATTGAATAAATTTGGGGTTTCGGGAGCTTCACTCCAGGTAGAATATCAATGGTGCAATCAGTGGGCTTGTGAGGGGGCAACTTATCAGAAGGTTTTTCACTGAAAACATCTTTCAGGTCCCAGTATTCCTTCGGGATCCTTTCCTCCCCCTCAATTCTTTCTTGCCCTCTGGCTGCCAGTTTGGGGCCAGCTTTATCTGACTCCGGATCCTCCATCCTCCCCTCAGGGGGTGTGGCCGACCGAATTCGTAACCACCCATCTCTCCAGTTAATGCGTGGGTTCCATTTACGGAGCCAGGGGAGTCCTAATAAAAGGGGCTACAATAAAAGTTATCATCTCTTGATGGGTTCCCAACCACATTTCGATGGGTTCAGTAGCAAAATGAGCAGGACTTCTCCCCGCAATAGAGCCATCTAATTGGCAAAATGCAATTGGGATTTTCAAAGTTTTCAGTTTCAACCCCATTTTTTCAACTACATCTGGGCTTATAATGCAATGTGAGCAACCAGAGTCTAGAAGAGCCAGAAGTTTCTCTTGCGTGCCAGAAGAGGGCACTAAGTTCAACTGGGATAAGCATGGGCCCCGAACGGGAACTTACCCAGCGGTCCGTGTGCTCAAAGTCACTGTCGTCTGACAAACTGGGGCTTCTGCTCCCTCCTTCCTCTGGCTCGAAGCATCGAGAAATCTCCTCCCCCCTCAAAACAGGTTCTTTTTTCTTGCTAGGAGGCTTCTCAAGCTTTTTCTCTCTCCGGGGGGGGCAGAGCAGTGTGCGTCATCTTGACTCGGCAATTAGGTTTAGGTTTTATTCAACTTGTATGCCGCCCTATTCCCGAGGGACTCAGGGGAGCTAACAAAACGAAGGGAAGGGGAGGGGACAATACAAAAGGAAAGGCAACAGAAACAAACAACAATACAAAACAATTTAAAAAGGTCTCAACAAGCGCACCAATTCGAGTGGGGAAGGGTGGTGAGAGTCTGAATCTCCATGGGGAGATCGTTCCAGAGGGCCGGAGCAGCCACAGAGAAGGCCCTCCTCCGGGTGGTTGACAGCCGGCATTGGCCGGCAGATGGAATTCGGAGGAGGCCTAATCTGTGGGATCTAATGGGTCTTTGGGAGCTAATCGGCAGGAGGCGGTCTCTCAAGTACCCAGGTCCAATACCATGTAGGGGTTTATAAGTGATGACTAGCACCTTGAAGCGTATCCGGAGACCAATGGGCAACCAGTGCAGCTCGCGGAGGATAGGTGTAACGTGGGTGTACCAATCGCTCTCGCAGCTGCATTATGGACCAGCTGAAGTCTCCGAACACTCTTCAAGGGCTGCCCCATGTAGAGCGCGTTGCAGTAGTCCAGTCTTGAGGTCACAAGGGCGTGAGTGACTGTTGTGAGAGCCTCCCGGTTCAGGTAGGGATGCAATTCACAGCACGGTGTCCCTCCTTCCCACATCGGAAGCAGATGGAAGGCTTGGGCTTGCCTGTGAATCCTCCCCTTCCTCCTTTTTGCACCTTTGGGAGGGGGAATTTGGTGGGAGGTGAGGAATCCTCAGCTTCTCCTCCCTTGTAATGAAGTCTGGCCAAATCAATTTCAACATCTGCTGCAGCCTTGTACCAAGGTTCTAAACAACGGGGGAGTCTCCTGTTCACACAGTGCTGGTAAATTTCTTTGTTCAAGCCATCCGCGAAATGATCTAAGAAGGCCTCTTCAGCCCATCCTCTCATATAAGCTGACAATTCCTGGAATTCCTGTACATACTCAGGCACAGTCCTTTTGCTCTGTCTAAGGGTCATAAAGTTAATTCTAGCCCAGCGCTCGGTGAGAGGGTCATCAAAGCATCTTCTCAGGGCTGCCATAAACCCGTCAAAGTTTCTTAGGAGAGGGGAGTCACTATTATGTAATTCAACCATCCATTCAGCTGCCTTCTTCTCAAGAGCCATTAATACTATTCTTACTTTAGCTTCATCTGAATTCCGGTCAGGTCCATATATTTGCATATAATTCCAAACCTGAATTAAAAACAACCCCCCCGCTCTTGGAATGTCTCTAGCTGTAGGGAGTGAGGTCGGTGCTGGATCTTCTTGTGCACATTCTCCTTCGGTCCCCCGAGCCTCTCTTAAACTATGCAACGGGTACCTTTTCTCTAGTTCCTCCTCAGGTCCTCTTTCCACACCACTCTCTCGAACCCGGCGTTTTCCCCACGCTTCTCCAAGAAGTTTCATGGGTTGGGACATCATGAAGTCTTCCTCTTCAGGTCCACGCCAATCAGCAGCTGGTTTTCTGGGCCTCCTCATCGTGACTCCAGTTACTGGTTCTTCAGGTTCCTCTTTCTGTCCCACTCCCCAAGTCCACCTGGGTCGAACAGTAGTTTCCTCCACTTGCAGGTCAGCCAACATTTCCGTTAATGATGGTGCTGCAGCTGCTGCCATATCCTCCTCTTGGTCACTGTCATGGAAAGACATTTTTTTCCCGTTGAGTGCACCCCCCTCGGAAGGTATTCTCTCCGGGCTGGGTGCGAGGTGAGACTCAGCTTAATGTCAGGTGCCTCTTCGTTTAATAATCAAGAAAGAAACCACTCAACTCCATGTTTCAGAATTAAGTGTACTTTTACTAATTACAAACAATGAGAAGCAAAGCAAAGCTGAGTCTGAGTAAAATGGCGCGAAAGCAATAGATATCATGTATGATTCAATCCCCTCCCCTTGGCACCCCAGTTCATAGTCCAATCATAATTCACCCAACCATCACGTGGGAGATGTCTTCAAAAATCATCATCAGGTTGGAATACTGGACAGTTGGCCTCGGCGGGAAACTCCCTTCTTCCACATGCGCAGAGAGATGGTCAGAATAACTCCTAATAACAATCCTCCAGTACATAATGATTCCCCTCCCAAATACCATGCCCCCCTCCATTTCAATGGCAGCTGAAAATCAGCAGCGAAGCAGAGGCTGACACATACCATAACTGGTCCAGCAACCTCTTTCTCCTGATGGTGAATAGAATGATGGCATGAGTGGAGAGGCACTACTACTGCAGAGCTTGTCTTTCAATGTAGCAAGGAATCAATGTGCAATTTTTGAAAATACAGAGTGATTTTTAAGCAGTTATAGCTGCAGGAATATCGTTTAGTTCTGATAAGAAAAGGTCCACCATCATATACATACAAGCAAGGAAATAATTAAACAGACAGTTTGAACTACCCTGCCTCCTCTGTCAACTCTGTTCTGTTGCCTCTTTGCCAGCTGGGCTTGGCAAACTCCCTTGACAGAATAAGGCTCTGCTGCTCTGCTACACTCACTGCATGTATTCCAGGGCTATGCCTTCACCCAGCTTCTAGATACTAACCAGAAGCAGAAATCAGTGAATGGGAGTGCCAGGGCTTGGTGACAGAATGCAGGCTGGATAAAAGGACATAGAGGGGAAGCTAGGTGGGGATCGAAGGAGAGGTAGTTCATGCTGGGGAAGGGAATCATGCATTAGGTGATATTTTGCTAATCACCGCTTTGCTTAGCTATTGTGGGGAGCATGAGGTATTTCAATGGGTCGGAAAGGCCTTGGGTGGTTTTAGGCAGGTGGCCTGTCCCATCACCAACACCACCCTGTCAGACCTGGAAGCCATCTTTTACATTTGGGCCTTCAGGCCTGCCACATTTTCTACTGGGGGTGTTACTTGGAACCCTGACACCCATGGCCTTCCCCACCTTGAAATACCTCTTGTATACATAACAAGCCTTGCATTGTTATGTATACAAGAGGGAGTGATCCAGTTCAACGTATGAAATTCACTCCCACGAATCCTTGGGTTACAAATGGAATGGGCAGGCTCCATTCCATTTGTAACTTGAGAACTACCTGTACAAACATAAATACTTAGAGTACAAAAGAAACATTTAAAAAAAACACTGCAATCATTTTCAGTGGAAGAGAAAAAGTGAAGTAACCACAATGGTGTACTACGGATTTTTACTTAGCAGGGGAAATGAGCTATTGCTGAGTCTTTTTATAACAAAAAATACTTTTTCTATATAAACATACAACTAGATTGTGCTTTACATATTTTCCATGTTGATTAGTTTTCTTTTCAGGTATGCCAGAGTCATGGAATAAGATGGGTCTGTCAGAAAGAAATCATTTCTGAACTTTGACAAATTTCCTTGTAAACATTATGCACAAAAAATGAGACATAAACTTTACATAGATGTGTATATACTAATTAAAGTATTTCAAAGTGATTGAGTTGCTTTTTGAATTCATTAAGGACCTTTTGAATCTTGAATAGAGAACCTTTCACTTAATATGCTCAATTTCACTGAAACCCTACCAGCCTCTTCCTACACTTTTTAAAAAGCTAGATATGGCTTGATAGAATATTATTGATTTTGATTGATTGATTTTATTATACTTATATGCCGCCCTTTTCCCCCAAAGGGGGAAATATCATCTTCAATTGCTCATACATTTTCTATTAAAACTATTCTAGCCAACAGTTATTTGCAAAAATCTCTTTTGCTGTCTATTCTGCATGAAATCTGTATCTTTTAACATGGTCTTTCTTTGACTCTCTATTCCTCTCTATATTTTATTAACATATTGGAAAAGCAGGACTAAGGCTGAGGAAATAAAATGAGGGCAGCCAATTGTAATGCAACATTATGTTCCTCGCAACATAAACTATTCCTAGGAATATACAGTAAAAAAATGTATACTCTTCTTGGGCATTTGAGTTCCATAAATATACAAGAACAGTATACATATTTATTTGTATTACTTTCTTGTAATCTTTACATCACTTCTTGAACATCATACCTCCTTATAACTTGGACGATCCTACACTTCCAACTGGAGATCAGGTTTCAAAGATTAACAATGTAATTTTTATACTATACTATATATACACACAACCTGCAGTAGACTGCATAGTGCATAGACAGTTTCTGTGCTCAAAAAATAAAGTTTCACAAACTTGAAGTAAATGAGAAAAGAGATACATCATCAGCAAAATGAAAGGAGGCCAGATTGACTTTTCTGGATACCAAATTAGCTGATGCCCTTACAGCATTATAGTTTATGAGAATGGAAACAAAAGACCATCTGCCTATTCTTAAAGTAGATACTCCAATTCAACATAATCAAGTCATGCTGGGCTCCAAATGCTAGTGCTCTTTCAATTTGTGAGAACCTCAACGATTCTTAACTTAAAAATGTTGGAAATAGCAACCTGATTTTTTTCAAAGAAAGACTCAAAGTTAGAATTCTGTTAAATGAATATCAATCTCAAATAAAATTACCATTAGTATGAGGCCATATTTTTACTTGACAATTTAGGAAAGATGATAGCTTTCACTTTTGTACATATGTCCTTTATATAGCTGGAGATCAAGCAACACAAGTTAATATCTAGAGAAGCCCTGGGCGCTGTCTTGTGAATGACGATAGAGCACAATAGGATAAACATATATGGTGGGATTGTGATAGTTGACAAAAAATATGGGACATGGTGTTTAGAGAAATTAGAGCACAGTTGACTGTAAATCTAGAGATGTCACCGAGGATTGCATTATTGTTGCAAGTGGAAAAACAGGATATAAATGAAACAAAAAAGGAATTATTGCAAATTTGATAATGGCAGCTAGATTAGTGATGGCTAAATATTGGGGATGAAATTGGGATATTCAAAGAAAGGAGTGGTATAATGAAATTTGGAGTATGGCAACAAATGATAAATTAACAACAGAAATTAAACTTTAAAAAGGGATGATTAAAGTAAATAATTATAATGAAATATGGGGAGATTTTATAAAATCAGTGTTGGTGGAAGGCAAAGGGAATAAACCTACTAAAAATATATGTTGTTTTGGAGGGGATAAAGGCACAATTGGAATATATTGTGTATCTGAGAAATATAAGGGGAGAAAAGGTCTCTGGGGGTGGGGGGTGCACTGTAATATATGGGTTTTTTCTTTTGCCTTTTTTTTGTATTCAGTTTTATATGTACTGTTTGTATTATTTGTGTTTTTAAATTTTAATTTTTTTTTTAAAAAAGAGCACAATATGATTCTTTTTGGGAAAATACTGAATAGTAATAAGTAGTAGCCTGGAAACTTATTATTTTAAGTATTATTTACTTTTATTATTTTACTCTTTGTACATATTTTATTCTGCTGGGATTTGGCCATAATAAAAATGTACTTATTGCTAATACTAGTAATTTAATACTTTGAAATTTTTAATAATAAACATATAAAGTGTATTTCCCCAACAATCAGTATTAATATGCAATTTTCAGCCAGGAAAAGCAAAGACAATCCTCAGTGCTGTTTATGCACCAAATACTTTAATTATAAATTGGAAAAAAAAAACAAATTTTGTCTTCAGAGCATGTACCATCCATTTGCTTAATGTCAATGTCTGTTATGCACAATTCAACATTCATTTCTAAATCCATTAAGACAAGAACAGTCTGTATCCTTTAATTGCCAAGAGTATACATAGCAGAGAAACAGCGCCACTGTATGGCTTTTCATTTTATGGTATTAGGAAATGACCAAACATATTTTATGGTATTAGGAAATGACCAAACATATTTATGGCCATGCATCTGTAAAAATGAAGTACTCTCAAAATCATTCAAACACAGACCACACTTATTTTTCCATATTGAAGAAAAACTGTTCCGGTCACATCCATATTCATCACAAACATGCCTAAATTCAGAATAAAGTTATATAATCTTCCATCATTAAATCACTACTGCTGTTGTAACATTGCAAGTTACTTATATCTGCCTATAGCAAAACATAACACAAATAATAAAAATCTATTGAAAATCTAGAAAGCAATGGTAATCATCGTACAACTGTCACTCATCAATGAAGAATAAAACAAAGACATATTGACATTTGCTTAAAGCTACTTACACAAGTGAAACTATGTCTCCACGTTGTACTTCATAATTCCGAATACTCCAATGATTTAAAAGCACTATATCAGATACTTGCTGTTCCACTGGATTCAGTGAAGGCTGGGAGGATTAAAAAGGGACAGGTATTAGCATTCGCAAACAGAACCACCCAATCAACTTGCATAATAGCTTACCCTGTGGAACTTCTCATCAATACACATTGGTTGGGGGGAAAAGCGGTCAAGAGATTTGCAAAGAATCAAGCTGGGGAAAGCTGTACACAGAATAATTAAAAGCACTGAATTGCAACACATGGCACATGCTATCTACTTGTAACCCATGCCACTTTGCCTAAGCTGTGCATGTAAACAGAGACTGAAAATATGAAGAAAATAATACATGAGTATTAGAATATTGTAGAATATTTTAGAATAGTTGATTCAGGTTGCTCATCTGATCTTTACAGTTAATATGCTGAAAAGACAGTTTTGAAGTAGCTTAGGGAGAATTACCAAGGAAATAGTAGAATTACAAATGTACCTCATCTATAATGAATATAATGTGAATACTCTTTTTTAAGTCATAGAGAATAGCATTGCTCACATTCATGCAGTCAAAGCTATAGAACTATAGAAGCGGAAATACAATGAGCCATGTGTAGAGTGGCCACAGTATAATAAAGTTCCCAATCTGGTACGCCAAATCCTCCTTTTTCCTTAGTGTCTTCTATAGCCTTGAGTTTTATTCTTGGTTTTCTTCCCTGCCAAATAAATTTCGAAACCAGTTGATTCAAATCCTTAAAAAAATCTTTTTCTAATTTGATGGGAATATTCTGAAATAAGAAAAGGAATTTTGGTAATACGTTCATTTTTATGACTGCGATCCTACCCATCAGGGACAGTTGTAGGTTTTTCCACCTTTCTAAGTCTTTCTTAATTTTATTGATCAAATTAGTATAGTTATCTTCTTTTATAGTCACACACCTCACAGATAAATGTATACCAAGATATTTGACTTTTTTGACAGTTTGGATACCCAATTTCTTCGTTAACTCCTCTTTCACTTTTGAGGTCATATTTTTAACCAACATTTTAGTCTTACTCATATTTATCTTTAAACCTGCTATTTTCCCATACTCTTGTCAATTCCTCAATATGTTTTGCACCAGACTTTATAGGATCCTCTAACACAAACACTAGATCATTCACAAAGGCCTTAAATTGTTCCTTTTTGATTTCTACTCCCTTTATTTGTTCCTCTTTATGTACATTCCTGGCTAAAACTTCTAAGGTTAATATAAACAGCAGCGGGGACAGGGGACAACCTTGTACTTTCTGGATTGCTATACTTTGCGTTAATTCTCCATTAATTATTACTTTGGCTTTTTGATTTGTGTATATAAATTTATTTATTTATAAATTTATCCCCAAATTCCATGTGTTCCAATTGTTGATGCAAAAATTCCCAGTTCACGTTATCAAATGCCTTTTGGGCATCGAGAAAAAATAGTGCAACCTGTTTTTCATTATGCACTTCATAATGTTCAAGAATGTTCAGGATAATTCTCATATTGTTTTTAATTTCTCTTCTGGGGAGGAATCCATTTTGATCTGTGTGGATGAATGATATAAGGAATTTTTTCAGCTGTTCTGCTATTATTAGAGCAAAACTTTTGTAATCTGCATTTAACAGTGAGATTGGTCTGTAATTTTGTATAAACATCTGGTCTGTGTCCACCTTAGGTAATAATAAAATATTAGCCTCCGTCCATAATAATGGTGTCTTTGCCTCTTTCAGCACAGCATTATAAACTTCCAACAACGTTGGAACAAGCACATCCTGGAATTCTTTATATATTTCCGCTGGCAGCCCATCCGGCCCTGCAGCTTTATTATTCTTTTGTCTTTGTATGGCTTCAATTACCTCTGATGTTTTAATGTCTTCATTGAGCATATCCTTTATTTCCTCTGGTATCTTTGGCAGATCTGACTTTTCCAGATATTGTAGTATTCCTTCCTTTGTATAGTCTCGGTTTTCTCTATATAGTTGTTCATAGAACTCTTGGGTAATCCTTTTCTTTTCCTCTAGTTGGTAGCAGATCTTGCCTTTTCCATCTTGTAATTTATTGATCCAGTTCTCTTGCTTTTGCTTCCTCAGCCTATAGGACAGCCACCGCCCGGGTTTATTTGCATTCTCAAAGAAATTTTGTTTTGCTTTTTTTATAGACTGTGCCAATTTTGCTTCTTCAAATATAGCCAATTCATGTTTGATCAATTCCATACTTCCTTTTATACTTCTATTTTGTGGTTTCTTTTGAAGTTCGCTCTCTAGATTTCTATACCTTTCTTTCAACTCTCTTATTTTTTGATTCTCTATTTTTTTTCTTCCTAGCTGTAGCTGATATTGTGACCCCTCTTATAAATGCCTTAGTTGTATCCCATAGGTTTTGTATGGATGTGTCTCCTGGCCAGTTTTCTTTGAAGAAAAGTCTTAATTCCTGATTAACTCTTTTAATATATTCCTGATCCTTTAGGATTGTTCTATTGAGTAACCAACGATAACTGCCCTTTTGTTTTTTCCATATAATCTTCATGGGATTGTGGTCGGCCCATAAATTGGGTTCTATGTCTATCTCCTTCACTTCTGAAATTAACTCCATCGACATCCAGACCATATCTAACTTTGACCAGGATTCATGTCTATTCCAATAGAAGGTATATTGCTTTCTCTCTGGGCATCTTTCTCGCCATACATCATAGATATTAAGTTCTTCAGCCATTTGAAAAATGACCTCGACAAAGTTTTCCTACCTACTTTTCTCTTCTTTCCATTTTTGTAGTCCCATTTCTGGTCAACTGTAGCATTGAAATCATCCATTAAACAAATATTTTCATTTCCCATCTCTCGAATAATGCTATGTAGTTATAATAAAACATTTCCTGACCTTCATTAGGTGCATATATTACCCCCCGTGACACCTTTTTTTGGTTTAACATTATTTCTACAATTAATATTCTCCCTTCCTCATCATGATAAATTAGTTTAGTCTGGATCATGTCTTTAACATATAGTACTATTCCTCTTTTCTTTTGATCAGCTAATGCCGTGTAAAGTTTACCCAATCAGGGATATTCTAAGATCTGGATCTGTCGTTTAGTTATATGGACCTCTTGCATTGCAATTATGTCATAATTCAAATGTTTTAGTTTATTAAAGGTTGTTTTCCTTTTCTGGGATGAGTTTAGACCATTGTTATTTAATGATAGAATCTTGATTTCTCCTGACATGTTTCTATGTGTATTTAGGTTGTGTGCTTCTTGTTGCCCTTATCTCTCTCACTTCTTCTGGTTCTTCCCCTTTTTTGTCTAAAATAACTTCTTTTTCCTTTCTTGTCTCAATTGGTTCCTTTTCTCTTTTTATCTGTGCCCTGAGTCCTTGCATCCTTGCTTCCGACTGTTCTCCTTCGTATTCCTCATCCTCCTGCTCAACAAGATTATTGTAGAAACCTTCCGCTTGTTCCACTGTGTCTATTCTGAATCTTCTATCTCTCCAAGTTACCAGTATACCCTCCGGCATCAGCCATCTGAAGTTAATTTCATGTTTATTCAGGACAGATGTTAAAAATTGATAGGGCCTTCTTAGTTCTCTGATTCTCCTCGGTACTTCTTTTAGGGCTGTTAGTTGTCATTGATTGTGTATTATCGGATCGTCTCTTGTTCTATTCAACACTTCGTCACGTATTGATTTTTTAACAAACTTTACTTCTCTCGGTAGATTGTTCTTTTTTGCGTAATTTGTTTGGATTCTATATGTCTCCTCGATTTCACTTGCCATCTCGTCCTTTCCTATTCCCAAAGCCTTTGCCATACAGTCTGCCATCGTGTCTGGTAAATCCTCACCTTTTTCTTCCTTTACATTCTGAAACCGTAGAAATTGGGGTGCTTTCTCCGATTCTAACGTGAGGACCGTTAACTCAAGTTCTTTGTTTGCCTGGATCAGCCTAGAGATCAGCTGCTCCATTTTTCCCCCTCACTCTCCAACCTTCCTTCTATTACATTTATTCTTTGTTCGTGTTTATTGATCTGTTCCTGGAACTTCTCAAATTTATCATCCATCTTCTGCATCTTCTTCAGTTCTCCAGAATCATTCTTATTTCTCTAATATCCTTTTTTAATTCTTCGTGATTTTTAGCCATTACCTCCTGCATAGTCTGTAATATCATCTGAAGCTCCTTAGTTGAGTTGGATCTTTCTCTCTGTAACATATCCTCCGAAGATCTTTGGTTCAAAGGGCTGGCAGCTGCTAAAGACGGCTGAAATGCTGGCTTCCTTCCCGTGCCAATTTTCGTTAGATTTGTAGTGCTTGTCATTTTTTGGAAGAATTGGATCCCTAACTTAGTTATTTTCCAAAACTCCCACTTTCTTCTCTCCCTCATAACTTTCTCCAGTCCTTCTTTCTTTCCTTCTTTCGTTCCCTCCTTTCTTTCTTTCTCTTCTTTCTTTCTTCCTTTCTTTCTGCCTTCTTACCTCTCCCTCTCCTTCCTTTCCTTCTCCTCTTCCCTCTTTCTCTACTCAATTATCAATTTTAAGTTGTATTAAGGGGTGGTGTATATATAATCTTCTTTCTTTCTCTCTAGTTGTTTCTTTTAGTAATGTCCAAAGACTAACATCAGAATTATCCAATAGTCAGCTCTCTTGTTTTCCAAGGGGTATCACGTCACCAAAAAAAAAAAAAAAAGATTCCAGATTTTGCCAGTAGATGTCACTCTTCCACAAGCTAACCAGATACAGACTAACCAGAAACAGATGTGGCAAGGAACACTGCCATAAATCAGCTTTTATATCTTCTCCTTCAAATCTTCAGTAGTTAACTCATTTCCCCCTGAAGGCATCCTTGTAGTCAGAGTTATTTACAGCCAGCTTTTGTTGTGTTAACTAATTAGGTTTAAATTCAGCTCCTCAGACAGAGAAAAAGAAGAAAGAGCCTCCAGCCTTCACTCAGCATAATCCTCTCACCGCTATAAAGTGGGGTGAAAAAAAAACAATTTAAACTCTTGAGCTGTTTTGGAATAAAAATACCTTCCACCAAGATCAGGAACTGTTAAGCCATTGGCGACTCCAGCAGCTTCTCTGTAATAAATCCTCACTTATTTTAAACTGCTGTCAGCACTCTGGGATGGCCTTTTCAGATCGCCCTCTTCCACGCCCGGGGTTATGAAGGAAATTTCAAGCGCAGACCATGAATTGCCATCCTATGGTCGTGCCAAACCAACCTTCTCTTCAGTCTTCCCTACAGGAGACCTTCAGTTTACAAAAATCTTTCCAGAAACCCTTCCGGATGCCAAATCCAGCTGCTCTTCATGGAGCTCTCTGTTCAAGCAGCCATTTGTGCTGGCAGCAAGCCCCACCTCGCGAAGCAACAATTTCTTATATAAACAGTTCATCACTATAAAAAAGTGTCAAATGTTAGTTGATATTGGTAGTAAAAATAACTTCTCAAAATTTTATTAAGAAATATTAGATTTCCTTTTTTTCTAGACATAACAAAACCAAGCCATGATAAACAAATGTTGAAGTATCTGAAATTATTAATTTTTGGTATCCGTCCAAAAATTGTATTTTTATTTTGCAAGTTATTTCCTGGGAGGAGCCTACTGGTGGAGGCTGCAAAAAATCAGCTGCCTCCGAATTCCTGGCTACGTACCTGTTTAGAGGATCTTCCATCTGACGTCTTATCAGGTTTTCTTATCCTTCAGGCAAGAAGGAAAGAAGAAACTGTTTTGCTGGCAAATGCTCTTCGATTTTTGCAGCTTTTGTGCTTGCAAGGAAAGGGGGGCTAGCCCAAGGCAGAACGGCTGTCCGTGCTGGGAACTTCAAACTGCCTTGTGCAGGACAAAGTAGGTCTCTCCCACTCTGCTCAAAGTTTTGTTTGATTTATTCTTATCACGAGCTGAATCCGTTTACTGCGTGGACAATAATTGTTTATCAACATTTTAGCTTCTTTTCTTTTTCTCCTCCGAAAAATTATTTACTCAGAGGCTTCTAAAATGGCGCCGAGCAGGCTGGTTTCTCCGGTAATAACGAACACTTTTTACTAATCCTCACAAGAATTCAAAACAAAAGAGATTGCTTATCATTTGTTTTTGGTTTCACAACAGAAGAATTTTACTCCTTCATTAACCTTGCTTATTTGGAAGTTAAATGGTGATGAATCTGCTGAATGGTCTTGTTACAATGTTTACTCACTGAAAGTTTTGCCAAGCCTTAAACTTCAAAATAAAAGCCTCTTTACTTAAAGCTGTATATTCAGGCAATAGAGTTTTATTAACTGCAGGCAGATAAATTTTGAAATGGCCTCAAAACCAAATATTAACTTGAAGTCGTCACCCTCTACTTCCAGGGGCACATCCTCAGTGCCTGGCACAAAGCTGCAGCCTCCGCTTCCTACACCCCCTGCTGGGGATGTGTTAACGAAAGAATTTTTCCTGAGTAATCTAAGCGAGGCTCTTAACGCACAGACAATTAAAATGGAAGATAAGTTTAGAGATAATAGAGAGGTGGTAAAGCAGGAGAGAAAAGAGGAAATAAAAGAAATGAAAGAAGAAATTAAAAGTGAAATAAAAGGACTTAAACAGGAGCTGTATGAGAAATTTGATGCTAAGGTTGATAAAATTAGAGACGACATGCTGAGTCTTGTAACTGTATTAACAGAACATATTTCTGGAGTGGAAGATACTCTAGAGGTTCTTAATGATGCCAATGCTAATTTGACATTGAAAACAGAGGTGGTGGAACAAAAAGTGGAAAATGCTGAAAAAGAAATTATTATGATACAGTACCGACAAATGGAGTTCGCATTAAGAGTAAGGGGGCTGCGTGAGGAGAAACAGGAGAACCTGAAACAGATCCTATCGGAAGCTTTTGACCGCCTGATGGGAAGACCAGGGACCAATCAAGTCTGGCAAATTGACAAAGCTTACCGCGTTAACTCCTGGCTGGTAAAGCAGAAGCAGCTTCCTCGAGACATCGTTATATATTTTACTACAAGAGAGTTTAGAAATATGGTACTGCAAGCATCTTACAATACTAAGCTTCAAATTGGCGGTCAAGACCTGGCTGTTTTGAAAGAGATACCACCTCAAATGTTAAGAGCCAGGAGAGACTACGCTTTTTTGGTCGAAGAACTCAGAAATCGCCAGATACAGTATAGATGGGATGCACCATTTGGCATCATATTTACATTTGATAAGCAAAGGTACCGCCTCAACTCTGTATGGAAAGCCCGAGATTTTTATTATAATATATTGAAGGCCGGACACCCTGCACCATCTGGACCTAGAGAAAGACCACAAGAAGGACAGGATAGACAGCAAACTACACAACCACCAGACAAGATGGAGCATCTCTCTTCTCTAGAAGTGCAAGGTGCTATGGAACCAAGACCTAGCCGCATGACTACTAGACGTATGGAGAAACAAGCTAAAAAGCAACAGCATCAACAATCATCGGCCATCGATCAAGGATCTACAACAACAAATCTGGAAGTAATGGGAGGAGCTAGACCTAAGGTTAAACAGGCCGTGCAGGAAGCTCTAAAAATGCTTCAACCAACCAAAGATGACAACTAAGATTTTAACATGGAATGTCAACGGACTGAACTCTCCACAGAAGAGGAAGAAAATATTTCATTATCTCAAACAGTTTAAGAACGATGTAATTTGTTTGCAAGAAACTCATATCAAGTCAACTGATCAAAAATATTTGATCAACTCAAAACTTGGTCAACATTTTGCAGCTTCTGCTATGGAAAAGAAGAATGGTATAGTTGTATACTTAAGAAAAGATATGAAAGCTGAATTAATAGAAGCAGATCCCTTCGGAAGATATATTGCTTTAGACTTAATCTTAGAAGGGAAAAAGACATTACTTTTGGGAATTTATGCTCCCAATCAACAGCAAGATAGATTCTATAGAAATCTTCATGCTAAACTAGTACAGTGGGACTATAGTTCCTGTATACTATTGGGTGACTGGAATGGAGTGACACTAAGAGAGATAAGAAGATTTCCCGCCTAAATACCAAGATGCGAGCAAAGTTACCCAAATCTTTCTTTGACATTATGGATGATTTTGAATTGAGAGATATTTGGCGAGAAAGAAATGCAGAGGAATGTGACTTCACTTTCTTCTCGGACAGGCATCAATCCCTCTCAAGGATTGATTTTATCCTAACCACTAATGATTTGCTTTCTAGGGTCAAGAAAACAAAGATTGCAGCTAGGGTCCTTTCGGACCATAACCCAGTTTGGATGGAGTTGGGAAGGGTAGTGCAGGCAAGAAGGTCTTGGAGATTGAATGAAAACTTATTTAGATATGAAAAGTATATTAATGATTGTAAAAAATTACTATCTGAATATTTTGTTTTGAATATGAATAAGGGTACATCTATGGAATTTGTATGGGACGCAAGCAAAGCGTACATGAGAGGAGTTTTGATGAATATAAATAAAACACATAGAAATAAGCAAGGGTTAAAACGAACAGAACTGGAAGAGGAAATTAAGAGAAAAGAGCTGGAGTTAACAATGAACCCAGACGATACAAAGGTTAAGGAAGCTATTAACATATTAAAATCTCAATTTGACATGTTGATCTCTGACCAGGTGGCTACTAATCTATTATATGCAAAACACAATACTTTTTGTAATGCAAACAAACCTGGCAGATGGTTAGCTTATCAGATTAGGAAAAAAAGGAAAACTCGAAATATATCTAAACTGATTTACAGAGGGAAGGAGGTGTTTCAACAGGAAGAGATTCAAAAGGCTTTCTGGGAATTTTTTACAGAACTGTATAAAGGGGATAAAATTAATGGTTTAGACATAGACAAATATTTAGACAAAGAGAAAATACCTTCAGTTAGAGAAGAACACAGGCAAAAATTGAATCAACCAATAACCTCGGGGGAAATCCTGCAGGTAATTAAGCAATTAAAGTCAGGGAAAGCACCAGGTACAGATGGCTTGACAGCGGTTTACTATAAAAACTTACAGTTAGAAATGGTAGAACCTCTTAGAGAATTATTTAATATGATTCAAACGGAAGGTAAAGTCCCTCCATCTTGGAAGACAGCGTTTATATCTTTGATACCCAAAGAAGATCAAGATACTACTCAACCCAAAAATTATAGACCTATTTCATTACTGAATGTAGATTATAAAATTTTTACTAAAATATTAGCAAATAGGTTAATGTTGGTCACTCAACAATTGATACATACGGACCAAACAGGTTTTATACAAGGGAGACAGATGAAAAGTAATGTTAGATTAATTATTAATGCATTAGAATATTTGGGAAAGAACAATCAGATCCCTGCTGCGTTTATATTTTTGGATGCTGAGAAGGCCTTTGATCGAGTTAACTGGCAATTTCTGTTGAAGATACTGCAAAAAGTGCAGATAGGAGATAATTTTTTACAGTCAATTAAAGCAATATACCAACAGCAAACAGCACAAATCATAGTCAATGGAAGTCTAACAGACTCTTTTCAAATTGGAAAAGGTACAAGACAGGGCTGTCCTTTGTCCCCATTATTGTTTATCATAACTTTGGAAGTATTGTTGAATAAAATACGGGGCTTGGATGGTTTAAAAGGGATCAAGATTAGGCAGCAAGAATATAGAGTCCGCGCTTTTGCGGATGATTTGGTCATAATATTGGAACAACCGCAGGAATCCAGTATGGTTTTAATGAATATGATTAATCAATATGGTAAAGTGTCAGGCTTTAAAATAAACTTAGGAAAAACCAAAATATTAGCTATAAATATGAATATTAAACAAAAGGAAGAATTAGGAGTGATGCTAGGATGTGAGGTAGTTAAAAAAGTCAAATATCTTGGAGTTAACATTTTAACCTCAAATGGGAAATTATATAAGCATAATTATGAACCACTTTGGCATAGCATACAGACAGAGATGAAAAAATGGGAGAAATTGCACTTATCTTTGCTGGGTAGGATAGCGGCAGTGAAAATGAACATTTTACCAAAATTTTTATTTCTCTTCCAAATGTTACCTATACTTAAAAAAGATGCGAACCTTTTAGAATGGCAGAAGGGTATCAACAAATTTGTGTGGGCAGGAAAGAAGCCGAGGGTAAAGATGAAAATAATGCAAGATGTACGTGAGAGAGGAGGATTGAAACTACCTAATTTAAAACTATATTATGATGCAGTGGCATTATCTGTAATTAGTGATTGGATTCACTTAACCAATAATAGAATATTGAACATTGAGGGACACGATCTGGTATTTGGTTGGCATGCTTACCTGTTATTCAACAAAAAATTGGATAAGAACTTTAAAAGTCATATTTTAAGAAATGCTTTATTGCGGGTCTGGAAGAAATATCAATATAAATTAAATGACAAGATACCCATGTGGGCAATTCCTAGACACGCAATTGAAAATATGAATACAGCACAAAAACATGACAGAACTACCTACAGACAGCTTCTTACCTCGGAAAGGGGGGTATTACAATTAAAATCTTTAGAGGTATTAAAAGAGGAGAAGGTAGTTCAAACATGGTTCCAGTATGGGCAATTACAGGCTAGGTGGAAAATAGATCAAAAAATTGGTTTTATTCAAGTTGAGGATAATCTGTTTAAACAAATAAGAGATCAAAGCTTAATGCATATAAAGAGGATATATAATGTATTAATACAGATGGATTCGGAAACAGAATTAGTTAAAGATTGTATGATAAAATGGGCTCAAAATATTGAGGAACCAATAATGTTGGATACATGGGAAAGAATCTGGGTAAGAAATGTGAAATTTACACAAGCTCAAAATCTGAGAGAAAATTTTTACAAGATGCTCTATAGATGGCATTTAGATCCTAAAAAGTTGGCTTCTATGTATCCGAATGTACAGCCTAAATGTTGGAGGTGTGGTTCTCTCGATGCTACATACTATCATATATGGTGGACCTGCCAAAAGGTTAAGGCATTTTGGATAAAAATATGGTGGGTCATGCAAAATGTTTTTAAAAGAAGGATAAAGTTTAGTCCTCAGTTATTTTTACTAGGTATATGTACTGACTTTACAGTGGTAGAGACCAATTTGATTCTGCACCTGATAACTGCAGCAAGACTGTTGGTGGCGCAATATTGGAAGAAGGAAGACTTGCCTACAATCCAAGAATGGACATTGAAAGTAACAAACTTAGCTGAAATGGCTAAAATATCGGCATATCTCAAAGATCATTCAAATGAGAGATATAAACGAGACTGGAAAAAATGGATTGATTATATACAAAATAAATACGGGACTAAGAAATTCCAGTTAGCCTATGCTTAAGATCAGAAATGATTTAAACTGTTAAAAGTCAGTTCAGTAAGAAGAAGCTAAGGTCAATCTAGAATGTCATTAATTTCTTTATTTCTTTTTTCTCAATAGATTTTAGACTGTGTTAGTTAAAAATCTATACCGTGTACGGGTTCTGGGAAGTCGGGGGGGGGGGAAGGAGGAGGGGGGGTGGGGGGGTGGAGGGAGGGAGGGGTACACACAACAAAAAAATTGTACTTCAATGTCTTAATGATTGACAAATGATGACATATTTGGGTTTTTTTTAAAGAAAAAATAAAAAAGTTCTGTTCCAAAAATTGTATTTTTATTTTGCAAGTTATTTCCATATTGCTTTTTGTCAACAAAACCGTTCTGAAACATAAATCACAGCAGTGGCGCAGTGGATAGAATGCAGTACTGCAGGCTACTTCTGCCGATCACAGGTTGCCAGCAGTTTGGCAGATTGCAGAGGTGGTATTCACCCAGTTCGCGCAAACCGATGGAGAAAATTTGCTCTGGGTTGCTGAACCCAGTGACCTTTGGCTGGCCCCACCCCCCCACCCGATTGCTACTTGCTTGCCCCATCCACCCACCGCTCACCCACCCTGCCTGCCCACTCAACGCTCACTCGCCCCACCTGCTCAATGCTTGCTCATCCCACTCAGTCACTCCTCACTTCTACTGTGTGAGTCCTCGCTTGCGCAGTCTCTACTCTGCAGCTTGCCTGCCTGAAGTATTGTGTCCCAACTGAGCGGCCCTGATCTGCCTTCCAGGTAAGCCTGGAAGCCACAGTCTAGCTAGCTGCCTCTCCCCCCCCCACTGTCCCAGCCTGCTTCCCCTACTCCCTTCCCCACGGGCCATGGCCCTGCCATGCTTCCCTGCCTTCCACACGGCCTTCCCGGCGGTTCCCATGGCCAGGCCTGCTTGCGAAGGCCTCCTCTACTCCCTTCCCCATGGCCGGGTGGTCCCAACATTCTTGCCTGCCTTCCATGTAGCCGTCCCGGCATCCCCATGGCCAGCTTGTGAAGGCAGGCAAGTGGGCCTGGCCACGGGGACTGCCGAGAAGGCCACATGGAAGGCAGGCAAGCATGTTGGGGCCGCCTGGCTATGGAGAAAGGAGCTAGCAGCCTACTCCATTCCACGCGGCCATGCCATGCTTGCCTACCTTCCATGCAGCCTTCCCGGTGGTCCCCCATGCCCACTTGCCTTCCAAGGTCAGGTCACGGATCCAGCCCATGAAGGGAGACATGCCACTTCTGGGCCAGGCCAATCAGTTTGGGATTAAATTCCAAATGAATTTGGGTCTTCAGGGTAAGGAGACATGAAGAACTTTCAACTGCAGGTTTCTAAAAATCTTATTAAAATGAATGTCTAGAGGCAGCTCTTTAATTCTTAGCTATTTAGCTCAGGAATAAGTTGAAAGGGACTTTGGAGGTTCTTCTAGTCCAACCTCCTGCTCAGGCAGGAAAACTGAGGATGCCAAACTCTGAGTAGAGGTCCTGGGAAAGGTGTCAGAATAACAGAATAACACTTAGAAGGGACCTTGGATGGAAACCCTATGTCATTTCAGAGAAATGGCTGCCCAGTATTTACTTCTAGTGATTGAGCATCCAGAACATTTGGAGACAATTTCACTGGTTAATTGTTCTCACTTTCAGGAAGTTTCCCCTTAGTTTTAGGTTGCTTCTCTCTTTGTTCAGTTTCCATCCACTGCTTCTTGTTTTGCCTTCTGGTACTTTGGAAAATACATTGCCCCCCTCCCTCTTCTTTCTGGCAGCTTGTTGCCTATCCACTCTTAAAAGCCTGTGACTATCACATTTTTGTGCAAAGCATGTGAGCCATTTCCTCCTTTCAGTGGTCCGTGAAAGAACATCTATAGTATGTAGATAATAAAGTTGAAAAAAGGTGAACATTTTTACAGAACTATAGATATGTTGAGGATGGGTGTGGCAAGGAATGCCTGGGAGGGGAGAGGCCAGGTGAGGCACCCCTTGACGTGAGTGACATTGAGTTGACCACACTCACCCAGTCCCATGACCACCAAGCCACACCCACAGAACTGGTAGTAAAAAAATTGAATCCACTCTGATGTATTTGGGAACTAATAACATTTTCCTTGCTCAAGTAAAAGAAAAAAAGAAAACAGTATCTTCATTTTGATATTAATAATATTCTTCTCAAATTATCCATTATTGTAATGTTTTAAAATAATTTACAACTCAATCACTGTAAACGCTACTCTCTACAACTGTTCCAAAAATAATGACTGTTACTTTGCATATCACAAATATCATCTGCATTACAATCTTAAAATGATATCAATACACCTTAGCTCAGAACTGTCAATGTGCTTACCAACTGTCTGTTTTTAGCTGGAATATTTAAAAGCATTTGAACATAAGATAGGCCACATTTTGTCTCAAAAGGTGCAGAATAGCTAGAGGTGTATTATATACAATCCTGACAGTCACATACAGGTAGTCCTAAGCTTATGACCAATCACTTAGCAACCACTTGAAGTTATGACAAACCCCCAAAAAGGGAGTTTTATCTTTCTAGTACCAGAAATTACATTTTTATCTTGCCCTTCAAATTGGATTGCCTCTTAGTTCTAATTCAGGCCTTTATACCGTGTTTCTACGAAAATAAGACTGGGTCTTATTTTCTTTTGACCTCCGAAATAAGTGCTTAGCCTTATTTTCGGAAAGGTCTTATTTCCCACCAACCCCCATCTAACGGATAAGGCAGGGTGTGGGGCAAGTGGCCTGTCATGCCAGCTTCCTGAAGGGTCACAGCAGGCCATCCCACCATCCACGAAACAACAGGTTTGCAGGTGCCGTTCAGGGTGCCTTTCCTCCGCAGCTAGGATGATATGCAGGAAAATTTTCCCCCCCACACACACCTGTAGATCATTCTTTCAAAGAGGAGCCCTGCACAGACGCACATCCAAAAATGCTCCCTCCATGGCTTTGTAGCCTCCAGTCTTGCAATCCTGTGCAGGAAAGGCAGGTTTGCTCTGAAGCTGTGGCAGAGCGTTGCACAAGGAGATCTGCGCAGCTACGGTGACATTTCTGAAATGTTAACTTTTAACACCATACTGGGCCACGTGGATCAGGACGAAATAACAGTAAAAGAAATGTGGATACCAGTAGCTGCTGCTACAATAGAGAAGGTCATTGCAAGGTGCCAGAGGCATGGGCACATCTTCTGCTGCCAAAGTCGCCATACTCAAGGAGCACTTTTGGGAGACAAAGCAAAGGGGAAGCGATCAGTTTCGCCATGCCCCTTGTCCTTATCTCCCCCCCCCCCCTTTTTCGGCTCTCCAAGGGTCTCTCTCCCAGAACCAAACTCTGGCACAGCTCAATCAGAAAAGTGGCCTGCAGGCTTTCAGGAGCCAAGTCGAGGCTGAGAGGAGCCAGGATGGAGGGAAAATCCAGTGCTGTCCCAGCACTCTTCTTTCATCAGAAATGGAGTCTTGGCAGTGGGAAAGGGCAGCACCAGGGAGGGTGGGTATGTTGGTATGTGTATAAAAAGCACAAAGCGAGGGAACCAGCAGCCGCAGATTAAGGAGCTTTGTGAAACTTCATGCCTACATGCAAAGTTTGGTGAGGGAGGGGGAGAGAGATACTTCCCTCTCTCAGCAGTGTTTTGCTTGAAAATATTTGAGAATCTGACCAGAGAGAAGGGTTACGGATTCCCATGCCTTCCTTTACGTGGTCACTTTGCACCTGTGACATCAGAAGGAGCCCTGCAGAGAGACGAGGCCGCCGATGTGCAGGAATTCTACCACCCCCACCATGACAAAGAGGTGGCTGGAGGTAGCGTCTGCGTCGGGTTGGGCTTTCTTCGTGACGGGACAATCTGGAAAGCAAGAGATTTAGGAAGCCTGGGCTGGAGTGGGGTGGCTTTTCCAGCAAAGCGCCTGATTCATCTCCAGGGGTGAGTGTCTTCAATGAACTTCGCTCTGTGTCTCTGTGGACAGCAGCAGCATCTCCTCACAGGGCTCCTTCTGATGTCGCAGGTGTGAAGCAACCTCCCATAAAGGAAGGCATGGAAATCCGTACCCCTTCTCTCTGATCGGATTCTCAAATATTTTCAGAACAAGCAGTGAAGACCCTGGTCTTTCTTTCTCTCCCCCAAACTCTGCCAGAAATGAGTCTTTGTGAGACTCGTCGCGCTGGCGTAGCATTTTGGAGCAGAACATTGGAACACTTGTTGTGCGCTTGTTGTTCGACATACCAGTGCAGTCACGAGCAGCAGGACACTAGCTGCACCGGTGTGAAGCTCGTAGTTGTGGTGCTGTTCACAGGTGCAACGCCACAAGTCTTGCAGGGTCCTGCTCCAAGAGGCTTAACCGGTATGACAAACCTCACGACGGTGCTCCCATTCCTGCGTGGAGTTTGGGGGACAGAAACAAGCCAGGTCTCTGCTACTTCTGCTTTCCTTGTGTGCAGCCAAAAGTTTGCAAAAGGCAGGAAGGTGAAACGCCAAGCTCAACCCATACCCACACTTCCTGTATGGGCCACAGCCAGCAGTGCCGGGGCTGGGGAAGCCATTGGAGGAGCCCCCCATGCTCTCCCACCTGCTTCCGCTTCGCCTTTGCCAGGGTAGCAAAGGGCACTGTACCGAAGCCTCCCCGCCACTTGGTTGGAGGCGGACAGTGCCCAGCAGGCCCAGGTGTGGTGGACAGGCAGGTAGTTGGAGAGGCTGTATGGCTCGCTCTAGTTGTGAACAACCCGGGGATTTGGGCAGCACTTACATGGCCGGGATTCTGCAGGATCCCTGGCTTCTGAGGCAGGTAAGGCCCAGAGAGGAGGTGTTGCAAGGGAGCCCATTTCTCACATTCGCCTCAGCTGCAAGGTTGCCTGGCACCGTGGGCAGGGCTGGGGCTAGTAAGAGCATGCTGGAAAAATCTCCAGGCACTTGAAGAGACAGACATCCTGGTCCTTACTGGATGAGCTGATCCACGGGCTGCAATTAAGGGGCCAAGTAGCCGTGAGGTGACGGGGAAGAGAAGGGCTGCCTCCTGTGCTGGCCACGCCAACCCCATTCACTAGGGTTTATTTTGGGGGTAGGGCTTATATTAGGTCCAACCCCCAAAAAATCAGGCTAGGACTTATTTTCGGGGCAGCTTGTATTTTCGGGAAAACACGGTACCTAAAAATGAACACAGCAGAAAAGATCCTAATTACCTGCATTGAAGTCCCTTCTACTCTCGCTATACAAGCCACTCTGTCGAGGAAAGTGACAGTCACAGGAACAGCAACAAAAAAACCTTTCAAAAAGGCTTTAATATACTTTCTCCCAAAGTCTTGCATCTGTATCACAATCTGAAAGATAAAATAAAAAGACAATATAAATTAGACTTCAGAACTGACAAATAACTTTAAGAAACGTTGAATGCAAAAATATAATAAAATGATAACAAATATGTGGGCTGAGTTAACTTTACCTCCTTTCAACTCATTAGTTCATTAGTAGATATTCATATCTTTGTATATTATAAGAAAGTTTACCAGACATTAGAGTAAAGCACAGAATGGGCCAAGAAGAAAAGAGAAGTAAGATGAATGCTTTCAAATCATTATTTTTCTCCCTGCCTTCCTTTTCACAAAAAGGAAACATAAAAATTCCCTTTCCTTCCTTAAACCAAAATGTTATCATATTCTCTTATGCAGTTGAAAGGACCCTATTCATTTTATGCTACACCACACAATCTCATCTAATAGAAGATGAAAAATAATTTAGAAAATGATGAAATAAAAGAGATTATCTTAATCAGATTTCTAAAATAATCATTTGAAATGAACACAAAAGATATATGTATGAAGAATGATGATTATCTAGTGGCATCAGAGGGTTGATGTTCTAACCTGGCAGCTAGTTAAGGTTGTTGTGGGACAATATTAAGACAATAGATCCATTAGTGATTAGTCCATCCTGGTATATACCCGTATTTTTCAGAGTATAAGACGCACCTGAGTATAAGACACACCCGAGTATAAGACGCACCAGAGTATAAGACGCACCAAGGTTTTGAGGAGGCAAATTTTTTAAAAAAGTAGGTAGGTAGATAGAGGGAGAGAAGGAGAGATAAATACAGTAGGTAGGTAGGTAGGTAGGTAGGTAGGTAGGGAGAGAGAGAGAGAGAGTAGGTTGGGAGGGAGAGGGAGGGAGAGACGGAACGAGAGAAATACAGTAGGTAGGTAGATGTTTCCAGGTGTGTTTATCCATGTGCTGGAGAAGGAAGTCGCTGACAATCTGCAGCACCTAAGACAGTGATGGGCAACCTTTTTGGTGTGGTGTGTCAAAAATCAGCAAAAAATCGAGCATAACTCGTGTTGTGTGTCACTTCGACAAAAACATAATTTTGCGCAATTTATAGTTTAAACTACAAAAATGTATAATTGCAATATATAATTGTATTTAATAAACCAAAAACAAATTATTTAACATACCTGCTTAGTAACTTCTTTGTTAAGCGCTTTTGCATGCTGAGCTATGGAGTGAGCAATGCTCAAACTTGCAGAGTTTAAATTTGTAGAGCCTTTCATAAATTTAAGGATGGAGTTAGATTGGCTCTTATAAAGGTGTAGCTTCCTGGAAATGTATTCCCTCCTTTCATCCTCACTTTTTTCCAAGAGCTGGGAATGATTAGTTTCAAAATGTCTATTTATATTCCACGTTCTGCTTACTACCGTTTCAGTACATAGAACGCAAAATGATCTGCCATTTTTTTCTATAATGCCATACATCTCGCTCCATGTCTCTTGAAAGGGTCGGCCACTGCCACTACCACTCCCTTTACTTAACCTTTGTTTTTTATTTTTTGGGTGCTCCATCAGTGGGCCAGTGACAGCAGATAGAATTATAGATAGCCAATTAGGGGTTAACTAGCCTAACAAGCTAACACAACCTCCCCCTCACTTATCTCAGTTACTGTGGGCAATTACAAGTCCATGGCACCCCAATAGTTGCTGCTAATGGCGCTCACAGTTCCCGTTGGCACTCCGCTGTTCCCTGCTGTGATGCGGTCGTAACCAACAGTCCCAGGAGTAGACTCTCTGTGCCGGCCTGACTGGAGAGAGGCGCGCACTGTTCCCGCGCTCCTCTCCTGCAGGTCCTCCCTTGCCGCGCTGATGACGTGTGTGCGCACAGCACGCACGCCTTACCAGCAGCCCCTGCGCTCAGAAAGGGGCGGCGGCGATACAGTAAGTGAGTGTGGGCGTGGGAGATCACACGTCCCGCCCCCCCCCATTCCTCCAGCACAGATTCTTTCATCCTCGGCGGCCGTGCAGGAGCCGAGGATGAATCGCATGAAATCCTGTGCGTGTCACCCCAAATGGCTACGTGTGTCAGCACTGACACGCGTGTCATAGGTTCGCCATCACTGACCTAAGACTTTGTTTCTGCTGGCACAGCACTTGATCAATGTAATTCTCATCAATCAGTTAAAGAGCTTTCCAAAAGGAGGGAAGTGTTTGCACTCTGCAAACCTCCCAAAAATGGCCCGATTTTTGCAAAAATGGGCCCATTTTCTTTTTTAAAAAAAGGCATGACTAGCCTGGGGGGGGGGGCTTGTAGAGTGCTCCTGGGGGATAGGGGGCCAAAAATGAGCAAAAATGGCCAGTTTTTCACAAAAACGGGCCAGTTTTTTGTCAAAGAAATGCCTTATGGGGGCTTATAGAGTGCTGCTGGGGGCTGGGGGGGACAAAGCCAGCCCATTTTATGCTCATTTCTGCCCTCCCCAGCCCCCAGGAGCTCTCTGAAAGCCTTCATAAGGGTATGCACGACCATTTTTGTGAAGGGGAGGGGCTTCGGGAGGCAAAAAATGCTGTATTCGGTGTATAACACGCACCCAGATTTTCAGCCTCTTTTTTGAGGAAAAAAGGTATGTCTTATATCAAAAATATGGTATACGTATCCATAAATACCACAGATAAGATTCTAGGAATAAGGATACTTTGCCTCATCAAAAAAGTAACAACATTAAAAAATGTCCTACCAAAATCTAGCAGCAATCTTTGTTTCTCCAAGCGTATAGATAATATAGTCAGATCTAATTTAAAAAGTTGCATCCCAGTTATGATTCCAGTCTGATTAGAGAAGCATACTTTTAGTCTATTGGAAATGTAATAATAGGATATTGAGCATAAAGATAGCATTGAAATGAGCATTTTGTTTTGCAGCATGCTCACTGCCAATTATGGATTTGCTGATGTTAAATGCCTGCATTTAATTTGCATGCATTTAATTTGGTCCAGAGCTTGAATGTACAAAGGGAGACTCACAGGTTAGAGATTCAAAAAGATTGTTCCAGCTATTGTATGTATATTTGTTTCATACAAATAAATACATGGAACAATCTAACTTTTGGAACCTCTAATCTATGGGCCTTTGTATATACGAGATCTAGCCGAAGTAGATATGTGAACATTTAATATGGATTAAAAAAAAACACTCAATTACTCCATCCAATTGTGATCAAGGAGTTAGAGGTTTGCTCTATTTTTAGATTGAAGATTGAAGAGCATAGATTACTACTGAGGTAAATATACAAGATTGCTATTTGGAGTTCTTTAGGTATAAAACTTTCGGCATCAATGGTTAGCAATGGTTAGCATTTTACATACTTCAATAGTGCTAGGTATGAAACACTGAATACAGATGAGTTGAACTCTTATACTCATTAGAGATGAGCAAATATTTTGGAAAAGGTGTTTTAGCATTCAAGGGAACACATATTCAACAACTCTCTATTCTTTTTCCAGAATCAAGTAGCTTCTTCTGGAAGTAGCCAAGTACATGTATCCCTTTTGCTTTGTGAAGAATGCATTTCCATGCACAGAGAGCCAAGAAAAGCTTAGAAAGCAGATATTGTACATCTGCCTTAATGAGATAAACATGGCCATATGCTTGCTCCCTGCATTGTTAAGAGCTTCTGTTGAAGAATTTGTACAGCTCTAATAAATATTCACATCCTTATATCCATTCAAACAATTCTAGACGTCCTTGCCTGGTTGAGAGTTGCCTTAAAACCCAAAATAATATGAGGTAATGACCAAGATGTTGGTTTGACAAAAGAAAAAAAACCATCAGGATGGACAATTTTGTTTTCTTCTCTTTTTACTGTGCTGTGTTGTTGTTTCATAGCTATCTGCTACCAAACTAGAAAAAAAATCATTTTCCTACTGTGCACTATTCAGTTTCATTAATAATAACAATTAAAGTTTAATTCAAACATGCTAAGCTATACTGCAGATTTTAGTTCATATAGGAGCTTTTTTTCCTTGCAAGAAGCAACAACTTCAGCCTTTATTAGAGATTGAAATCAATTTAGGGACTTTAAAGTATCACTTTAAAGAGACTTAATACTTTTTTAAATAAGCAAAATTGTGTTCAAATAGTAACATGACACATTTTGACAGTAAGGAATTCCAGGGGCCCTCAAAATAAGCTGAAAGGCATATTGACTACTTACAAACTCAGTTTCACATATTATATAAAAACCATAAATAATGGCTAATTAAATAAACTATCATTAATTATGGTTTAGCAAAAGTGCAAATCCAGCCATAGAACTTTTATGATATAGAATTACCTTAGGAATATTATTTAATTAAAATAATATTCCAATTTATAATGGCTAAATCTCAGAAAGGCACAGAAAAAAAAAGCATTCATCATCAAAAACAAAGACACAAAAACAAAAATGCCACTGAAGGCAAAAAATACAAAATACTCGTGCAACCTAAACACGAAGGGGTTACAGTCCGGAAGTATTGGATTTAACAACTACAAAATAGTAAGGTTATGCTTTTGTATATTTAAATACCATCCAACTAGGAGATAGTCCAAGGCATTTTGTAGTGTAATTCAAAAAGTTGCATATATGTGTATGGCTGAAATATACGAATGAAATCACAATTTTCTTCAGCAATTTTAGAAGTTTGTTTATTTTATGGTAAACTATGTGTCCGTTTTTTAACCTATTTTTTCAAGTTTGGAAGTTTAACCCTCCAAAATAGAAATCAGAACATAACAGTACTATACTTTTTTTCCGCAAAAAGAGGGAACGAAAATTACTCATATGAACACACTGTCCATTTCTCTATTATCTGTTCTGAAAATTTAGTATTGCTCCTTTATTCAAAACGTGAAGGAAACTGCAGATTCCCTGGTTGAAGAAATGTGTTCTATGCATGCGGAGGAACTTCACCCCCATTATCAGGAGTTTACTAAATCAGAAGTAACATACCTCCTCGCAGGTTTGCACAATAAGGAAACCCAACCAGCATAGTTTGTAAAATATTATTTCAACTTCTTCATTCCGTACGAGTCAGCAACTGTAGCTTTTGCCTCTTTGCTTGCTCGGGTTGGGTGGCTCACATTGGAAAAACAAAAACAAACCCTCTGTCCAACCTCTTGCCTTCCAGGAACGTTAGATGCAAACGCCCCAAATCCTCCAACGCGTCCTTTGCGCCTTCCCGCCGCGCTCCGCTCGTCGAGGTCGAAAACGCGTCCGGAAATATCCCGGATTGGCCAGTGACAGCCGTCAGCTGGAGGAGTCCCGGGGCGGCGCTTGGCAACTGCAAACCCTGGAGGCTGCGGCGCTGCGTCTCCTTCGGATGATTGCGTAGGGAGAAGAGGCGAGGCTAGCAGGCAGCTCCAGACTTTTGCTGCGGTTCGGGAACGGAGGAAAGTTTCTGCAAAGGGATCGTTTGGCACCTTTAACACTAAAATGTATGGCGTTTTATTTTCGGTAGTAGAACAACCAATTTCTCTGTCTGCCTTCTGACCGCGTGGCTTCTTCTTCCAGAAGACTGAAATTTTGAGGCCTTGTTTTTGATTGCAAAAGATTGCAGAATATGGAAAGCCAGAATGCACGTTGGAAGAATAAAATCCGGTCCAGTTCCGAGTTGGGAGAAAGGTGTTGGAAATAAATGGAGGCAGGTTGCAGGGAAGCAAATCTGTTTATTTGGAAACCAGAAACTAGCGACAGCGGCCTGTTTTTGGGGTGGCTGATAAAATGGAATTGAGAATAGGTGGGTTTTTAAGCATTCTTTGGGATCCGCTGTTAGACCCCCCCTGCAATTTGCATACCAAGCAAATAAGATGTACATATAATGCTGTTAATATGGCTCTGCACTACATCCTACAACCTCTTGAATTTCCAAAGACCTACCCAAGGGTCCTCTTTGTAGACATTTTTGTAGACAGTTCAGCATTCAATACCATCATACTGGACATTCTTTCAACTAAACTAAATCAGCTAGCAGTACCTGAACACACTTGTAAGTGGATCACTAGCTTCCTAACAGACAGGAAGCAGCAGGTGAAGCTAGGCAAAATCACATCAGATACCTGTACAATTAGCACAGGAGCCCCCCAGGTCTGTGTGCTCTCTCCACTTCTCTTTATATACCAATGACTGCATCTCAAATGAGCCATCTGTTAAACTAAGTTTGCAGATGATACAACTGTGTTTGGTTTCATTCGAGATAACGATGAGTCTGCATACAGACGGGAGGTTGAACAACTAGTCTTGTGGTGCGACCAGAACAATCTGGAACTGAACACACTAAAAACATAGAAATGGTGGTAGATTTTAGGAGAAACCCTCCCATACTACCACCTCTTACAATACTAGACAATACAGTATCAACAGTAGAGACCTTCAAATTTCTAGGTTCTATCATATCTCAAGACATAAAATGGACACCTAACATCAAAAACATAATAAAAAAAGCACAACAAATAATGTTGTTTCTGCACCAACTCAGGAAGCTCAAACTGCCCAAGGAGCTGTTGATACAGTTCTACAGATAAATTATTGAGTGTCATCTGCACCTCTATAACTGTCTGGTTTAGTTCTGCCAAACCCAACAAGACAGACACAAACTTCAGAGGATAATCAGAACTGCAGAAAAAACAATTACTGCCAACCTGCCTTCCATTGAAGACCTGCACACTGCACGAGTCAAAAAGAGGGCCGTGAAAATATTTACAGACCCCTCGCATCCTGGACATAAATTGTTTCAACTCCTACCCTCAAAATGACACTATAGAGCACCAAGACAACTAGACAAAAAAGTTTTTTTTATTGTTTCCTGATTGTTTATTTGTGCCATATGACTATCATTAAGGGTTGTACCTTAGGATTCTTAATGAATGTCTTTTTATGTACACTGAGAGCATATGCACCAAAGACAAATTCCTTGTGTGTCCAATCACACTTGACCAATAAAGAATTCTATTCTATTCTATTCTAAATGGAGAAACGTGCTCTTAGAGTAAGGTGACCAGATTTTCAGATTGGTAAAGAGGGACACCTTTGACTGGGGGGGGGGAGGGAGCTGGCCGCGGCGGTTAATGCCAGCCCGCGGCCTCGCTAGGGACATCTGGTGACCTTAATTATACACATCGTCTCTCTATCCATCCATCCATCCGTCTGTCTATCTGCCTGCCTATCTGTCTATCTAGTTATGGTATCCCTCTCCCTCTTTCCCCCTCTCTTTCTCCATCCATCTATCTGCCTGCCTACCTATCTTTCTCTCTATCCATCCGTCTATCTGCCTGCCTATCTGTCTATCTAGTTATGGTCTCTCTCTCTCTCTCTTTCTCTCTCTCTCTCTCTCCCTCTCCCTCTCCCTCCCTCATCTCATTATCATCTATCTCAGTGTTTCTCCACCTTGAAGACTTGAAAGTATGTGGACTTCAACTCCCAGAATTCTATCTAATTAATATAATTATTTCTCCCTCTCTTTTTCACTCTCTCTCCAGCGCACACATGCAAATGCATAGGGCAGCCCACCTCACACACAGGTAACTCCGGGCGGCTTACGACATTATTATGCACGTCTCCCCATAGCAGAGGAGATGTGGAAGCCGGGGGCCCGGAGATCACCCAGGGGATGCCGAGGATGCCCCAACTCAGCCCCTCTTCCCGCTCCAATCATGTGCCGCTACTTCCTCCGAGCGCGGCGCTTTACTCCTCGGAGCGTTCGCAACTTCGCTCCTTCCAATTTCTCGGCCCGGGAGGCTCGCCGGGCTCCGCCTACCCCGGGCCCCCATTGGTCCAGCGGGCCGAAGAACGCGAGAGGGGTGCGGTTGGGAGGGAAAAGCGCTTGGCGCGAAGAAGGACTTTCTTCCAACCAGCTGAACCCCCTGGCACAATCGGGCTGCGATCGGCGGCCGTCCTTGCTACAATCCGCGCCGCCTGCCGCATCAGCAGAATCTAATTCAAGAGATCTTAATCTTGACAGCGTTGTTGGGATCTGCGGTGAAGAAATTACTTTAATCAGTGGGGTAAAGTTCTTTCTTTCGCTCGCCCGAGCTCTGATGAGGGGGAAAGAGAGGACTTTCCTTACACCCGCATCAGAGCTGGGGGGGGGGAGAAAGAACTTTACCCCATTGATTAAAGTAATTTCACCCGCAGATCCCAACAACGCTGTCAAGATTAAGATCTCTTGAATTAGATTCCGGCTGATGTGGCAGGGGCTGCGCTGGTGGGGACGGGCAGAGGGGATGAGACTTGGAGTCCTACGATCTTGGCAAGTGGGGAGTCCCATCCCCCCCGCCCGTCCCCGCCAGCGCAGCCGGGCTGCAATCGGTGGTCATCCCTGCTGCAATCCGCGCCGCCCGCCTCATCAGCGGAATCTAATTCAAGAGATCTTAATCTTGACAGCATTGTTGGGATCTGTGGTGAAGAAATTACTTTAATCAGTGGGGTAAAGTCCTTTCTCCCCCCTCCCCCCCAGCTCTGATGCGGGCATAAGGAAAGTCCTCTCTTTCCCCCACATCAGAGCTCAGGCGAGCGAAAGAAAGAACTTTACCCCACTGATTAAAGTAATTTCTTCACCCGCAGATTCCAACAACGCTGTCAAGATTAAGATCTCTTGAATTAGATTCCGGCTGATGCGGCGGGCGGCGCAGATTGCAGCAGGGACGCCCGCCGATCGCAGCCCAATTGCGCCAGGGGCTGCGCTGGCAGGGACGGGTGGAGGGGATGGGACTTGGAGTCCTACGATCTTGGCGAGTGGGGATTCCTTCGATGGGATTTGGAGTCCGATGCCCCTGGCGATTGGGGGTTCCGCTGGTTGGAAGAAAGTCCTTCGCGCCAAGCGCTTTTCCCTCCCAACCACACCTGGGGGACACAGGGAAAGGCGCCCGCTCGCCAGTCCGCCCGCCCACCCTTAGGCTCCCGGGGCAGCACCTCCCCAGCGCCTTCCTTCACTCCTTGTGGAGTTTCTCGCACACAGGACGGGCGCGACCTGGGAGACACAGGGAAAACTCCGCAGGGCACAAAGGAAGCAGCGCGGCAGCAGCAGAGCTGGGAAGGTACTGTCCCCGGAGCCCAAGGGTGAGCGGGCTGGCGCGGGCTGGCGAGCAGGCGCCTTTCTCGCACACAGGGAAGGGGAGGAGGGCAGCGGCGGCTGTTTCACTAACCCCGAGCAGGTTACTAAAGGCCCTCAGCAGCAGCAGCAGACGACCTCGCGCGACGGTCCTTGGGGGCGCTGTGGAAGCCCTGCCAAAGCGCCCCTTTCCCAGCTCGGAGCGGGATGAGCAGCGAGCGGAGCCTCGTTTAAAACGACGGCCATGGCCGCTCGTTCACTCCGCCGCTCTTGCGTGGAGGTCTGAGGAGGCAGAGGGGTGGGAGGGGCGCGAAGGAACCAGTGCGGTGGCGCTTGGCGAGCGGGCGCCTTTCTCGCACACAGGGAAGGGGAAGAGGGCGGCGGCAGCTGTTTCACTAACCCCGCGCAGGTTACTAATTCCCGGTTTACTCACCAGTGAAGCAGCAAAACAAAGCAAATGGCCGCGAAGGCAAAATGAAATGGAGACTCCTGCAACTCATGCGGCATGCTAAGCGGACTCCAGCCAATCAGTGAGCTGGCTGGGATGGAAAACTTTAAGCACGCCACGTTTTCCATCCCAGCCAGCTCACTGATTGGCTGGAGTCCAGGCCAATCAGTGAGCGGCAGGCTGGGCTGGCTTAGATTTTTAGTGTAGATAGAATAGATGGGGGAACAGAACAAGCGAGCTAGCGGCAGCTGATGATGGGCGGGGGAGCCAGCAAGCACCAAAATAAAGCGGGGTTTTTTGAGAAGCGGGCGGGACATGGGAAAAATGATGAAAAGTCGTGCCTGTCCCACCAGATGCGGGACGTCTGGTCACCCTATCTTAGAGGCAAAATGCAGCCCCAGTTTCCTGCATAGTTAAAACAGCTTCCAGCAGAAATATTGAGATGGAGATTTGGGGCCCATTAAGAAATCCTGGGCCCAGGCTATTCACAAACAAAATACCTTCACCTCCAGTGATGGGATTAAAATATACATCCTTCCCCCATCCAGATTCAATGAACAGGACATGGCCTTTTAGGACATAGTAGGATTAACATACCACCCTTAGAATAGCAAAAGGCACCAGGCTCACTTCATTACATAACCCCTGCAGCATTTAGGAAACTATGAAACTCCTTTCACTCATCAAGCTAATTTGTCAGCTGCCCCAAAACCACATGCTGTTGTTGGTTCTGCTCATCAATGAACTTTTTTTCCAATCGCCCTCCATTTTATTCCCAGCACCTTTCTCCCAGCTTGGAAATGAATGAGGTGGATTTTTCTTCCTACACTGTGCTACACTGTGCAAGAATATGTCCTTCAATATTTTAATGGCTGTTGTCAGATTCCTGTGGGGTCATGTAGCGGTCATGGCTGGCTCTACAGGCAAAAGAGGAAATGCAAATCCTAGCTGTTTGTCTGAACTAATCTTGTCAGCTTTGGCTGCCTATTGTGTTGCTTATTTGGAGTCTGCTTATGAAAGATTGGCCCAGTTTTTCTGAAAGGATACAAAATCTCCATTCCTAAAGACCAGCCTCTTCAAGCTTCTGCTTGAGGCTGTTTACTATAGAAGGAAGACTGGAGCTGTTAAGCCTCACCTACTCTGTATTTATACCTTTGATTTTTCCTGCCTAAATATAATACTTTGCTTTTCTCCACAGTAAAATTCATTTTGTTGGATAGGGCACATTGTTCAAGTTTGTCAATATATTTTTGGATCCTGAGCTTATCTTCTGGGGTGTTGGCTATTCCTGCCAGTTTAGAATCATCTGTAAATTTAATACAATAGCAGAATTGGAAGGGACCTTGGAGGTCTTCTTGCCCAACCTCCTGCCTAGGCAGGAAACCCTATACCATTTCAGACAGGTGGCTATCCAACATCTTAAAGACTTCTAGTGTTGGGGCTTTCACAACTTTTGGAGGCAACTTCTGTTCCACTGATTAATTGTTCTAACTGTCAGGAAATTTCTCTCAGTTCTAAGTTGGTTCTCTCTTTGATTAGTTTCCACCCATTGCTTCTTGTTCTACCCTCTGGTATTTTGGAGATTAGTTTGAATAATTTGATGTGTTTCCCTTCTATTCCCTCATCTAAGTCATTGATGAAGATATTGAAGAGTACTGGGCCTAAGATGGAGCCTTGTGGTACTCCACTGCTTACTTCTCTGTGTGTGGAAGTAGTACCATTAAGGACTACTGGTTGAGTATGGTTTCCAGCCAGCTACAAATCCATCTGGTGGTGATTTGTCTATTCCACATTTTTCTAGCTTACTAAGAAGTAGATTGTGGTTGTCAGCCTCTGCTTCGCTGCTGCTTCGGCTGCCATTGAAACGGGGAGGGGGGGCATGGTATTTGGGAGGGGAATCATTATGTGCTGGAGGAGTGTTATTAGAAGCTGTCCTGACCATCTCTCTGCGCATGTGGAGGAAGGGAGTTTCCCGCCAAGGCCAACTGTCCAGCATTCCAGCTTGATGATGTTTTTTGAAGATATCTCCCACCTGACAGTTGGGTGAATTATTATTGGACTATGGAATGGGGTGCCAAGGGGAGAGGATTGAATTATACATGATATCCATTGCTTTTGCGCCAATTTACCCAGACTCAGCTTTGCCTTGCTACTTATCGTTTGTAATTAGTAAAAGTACACTTAATTCTAAGAATGGAGTTGAGTGGTTTCTTTCCTGATTATTAAATGAAGCAGCACCTGACAGTAAGCTGAGTCTCACCTCGCACCCAACCCGGAGCGAACACCTTCTGAGGGGGGTGCCCTCACAGAAGAAAAAAAAAGATGTCTACACGACAGCGACCAGGAAGAAGAAATGGGTGCAACGGCAGCACCATCATTAACAGAAATGCTGGCTGATTTGAGAGTGGAGGAACCTACTGTTCGATCCAGGTGGACTTGGGGAGTGGGACAGAAAGAAGAACCTGATGAACCACTAACTGGAGTCACGAGGAGGAGGCCCAGGAAACCAGCTGCTGACTGGCATGGCTCTAAGGATGAAGACTACAAGATGTCCCAAGCCATGAAACTCTTTGAAGAGGCTTGGGGTGAACACCGAGCTCGAGAGAGTGCTGTAGATAGGGAACCGGCGGAGGAACTAGAGAGAAGGTACCCATTGCTTAGCTTAAGGGAGACTGGGGGGGGTGGCGAAGGGGGATGTGCACAATAAAACCCAGCACCGACCTCTCCCCCTGCAGCTAGAGACATTCTGAGAGCGGGGGGGCAGGTGACGCCGGATGGTTAAGCTCCCACCCTTAATCGTAAAGTATGATGGAGAACCAGCGGCTTGGGGTTGTTTATAATTCAGATCTGGAATTATATGCAAATATATGGGCCTGACCTGGACTCTGATGAAGCCAAAGTAAGAATAGTGTTAATGACCCTAGAGAAGAAAGCAGCTGACTGGATGGTCGAATTACATAATAATGACTCCCCTCTCCTGAGGAATTTTGATGACTTTATGGCAGCAATGAGGAGACGTTTTGATGACCCTCTCATCGAGCGCCGAGCTAGGCTAAAATTTACGAGCCTCAGACAGGGGAAAAGTACTCTGCCTGCATACGTACAGGAATTTGAATATGTACAAGAATTATCAGCTTATATGAGGGGATGGTCTGAAGAAGCCTTGTTAGATCAATTCGCAGATGGCTTGAACAAAGACATTTACCAGCAGTGCGTAAACAGACGAATTCCCCGCGACTTAGAACCGTGGTACGAACATGCTACAGATATTGAGGTTGATTTGGCTGGACTTCATTACAAGGAAGAGGGAGAAGCTGAGGATTCCCCTCCCCCCACTAAATCTCCCCTCCCAAAGGTGCAGAAAGGGGGAAGGGGAGATTTCACAGGCAAGCCCAAGCCCTCCACCTGCTTCCGCTGTGGGAAGGAGGGGCACCGTGCTGTGAATTGCCGAGTTAAGCTGACCCACTCCGCTCCACCCCCACCCCGGAGGGAGAAGAAACCTGAGAAGCCTCCCGGCAAGAAAAAAGAACCTGCTTTGAGAGGGGAGGAGATTTCTCGACGCTTCGAGCCAGAGGAAGAGGGAAGCAGAAGCCCCAGCTCGTCTGACGACAGTGACTATAAGGACACTGACTACTGGGTAAGTTCCTGCTCGGGATCCATGCTTATCCCAGTTGAGCTTAGAGTGCCCTCTTCTGACACAAAAGAGAAAATTCTGGCTCTTTTAGATTCTGGTTGCTCACGTTGCATTATAAGCTCTGAAATAGTTGAGAAAATGGGCTTGAAACAAAGAGCTTTAAAAATCCCAGTTGCTTTTTGCCAATTAGATGGCTCTATTGCGGGGGGCGGTCCTGCTCATTTTTCTACTGAACCCATCGAGATGTGGCTGGGAACCCAACAGGAAATGATAACTTTTATTGTGGCCCCAGGGATGGACCGGCCCCTTATTTTAGGACTCCCCTGGCTCCGTAGATGCAACCCACGCATTAACTGGAGAGATGGCTGGTTGCGGATTCGGTCTGCCACACCCCCTGAGGGGAAGATGGAGGCTTCGGAGTCTGATGACGGCCAGAGGGCAATAAAAAATTGAGGGGGAGGAAAAAATTCCGAAGGAATATTGGGACCTGAAAGATGTTTTCAGTGAGAAATCTTCTAATAAGTTGCCCCCTCATAGGGCCACAGATTGCACCATTGATATTTTACCTGGGGTGAAGCTCCCAAAACCCCAAATATATTCAATGACCCCTAGAGAAATGGACAAAATGAGGAAATTCATTGATAAAAACTTGGAAAGGGGCTTCATTGAACCAGCGAGGCCCAAGGTAGCTGCCCCAGTATTGTTCAGAGAGAAGAAAGATGGCTCCTTCAGATTATGTGTGAATTTCAAAAACTTGAACTGCATCTCTGCCCAAAAGCTCTACCCTTTACCACTAATGAAGGACATGCTAGCCCAACTGGGGAAGGGGAAGATTTTCACTAAATTGGATCTACGGGAAGCATACTATCCGGTCAGAATTAAGGAGGGAGATGAATGGAAGACTGCTTTCAACTGTCCCCTTGGTTGTTTCCAGTTTCGAGTGATGCCATTTGGCCTCCAGGGGTCTTCATGCAACTCATTAATGAGGTTTTGCATAACCATCTTTACAAAGGCGTGATGGTCTATTTAGATGATATCCTTATTTACACAGAAACACGTGAAGAACACGTAAAGCTTGTTCGCACTGTTCTGAAGAAACTCCGTGCTGCAGAACTTTATGCCAAATTGTCCAAGTGTGAATTTCATCCGGAGAGGGTTGATTACCTGGGCTATCGGATCTCCCACAAGGGGATAGAAATGGACCCAGCTAAGGTCAAAGTTGTCACCGAATGGGAGGCCCCACACATAAGTAAGCAATTGCAGAGGTTTTGGGGGTTTGCTAACTTCTATCGTCAATTTATTCCCTCGTTCACTAAGATAGCTCTCCCTATCACTAACCTCCTTAAATCGAAAGGAGGAGCTAAGCCCAAACCTAGCAAACCATTGAACTGGACTATGGAGTGTCAGGCTGTTTTCGAAAAGTTGAAACGCCTGTTTGCGGTCCTGAAACACCAAGACATGGGCGCGCCTTTTGTGGTCCAGGCTGATGCCAGTGATGTGGCGGTGGGGGCAGTTCTACTTCAAGCAAATGCCCAAGGTAAATTACAACCCTGCGCTTACACCTCTCTCAAGCTGACTGACACTGAGAGACGTTGGGCTATTTGGGAAAAGGAGGCTTTTGCTGTTCGTTGGGCTTTGATGACCTGACGCCACTTTCTAGAGGGCGCTAAACACCCTTTTGAGGTGTGGACTGACCATAAGAACTTGGAGGCATTAAAAAAAACCCAGGAAGCCAAACAGATGCGCTGGGCTCAACATTTCAATAGGTTCAATTTTACTTTGAAATACATTCCGGGAGGAAAGAATTTTATGGCTGATGCTTTGTCCAGGCTTCCGCAATACAACTGTTCAAAGCTCAGTGTGGTCCAACCTGTCATTCCCACAAGAAGTCTGGCTGCTCCTGTTGTCATTAGAAGTCAGACAACTTCAAACCTAGAGGTCATGAAAGACTTTATTTCTGACCTAAAGGGAGCCCTTACAAAGGATGAATGGTTCCAACAACACATGAATGAATGCACCATGAAAGATGGATTGGCTTGGATTGGTGCAAAATTATACGTCCCTGCGTCCATCATCCAATGGGCTCATGACTCTCGCATGGCTGGACACTTTGGATTCGTCAAAACCTTGCACCTGGTTAAGAGACAATTTTGGTGGCCTTCGTTGAAAAAAGACATTGAGTCTTACGTGGCTAGTTGTCCTGTTTGTGCCGCTGTGAAGCGCCCTCCGGGAAAACCCCAAGGATTGCTCCACGTGGTGGCTCACCCGGAGGCCCCGTGGAAGGAGATCTCTATGGATTTCATTGTTGAGCTTCCGGAGAGTCAAGGAAACACAGTAATCTGGATTGTTACTGATTTATTCTCCAAGCAAGTTCATTTCATTCCTTGCTCCAAAATCCCTTCCGCCAAATCTCTGGCTAAGATGTTCATCTCACATATATATCGCTTGCATGGGGTGCCCGACCGCATCATTTCAGATAGGGGTGTTCAGTTCACCTTCCTATTTTGGAAAGAATTCCTGAAGCGGATTGGCTCCACCCAAGGATTAAGCTCCTCCCACCATCCTCAGACTAATGGGGCCTGTGAGAGGACTAATTCTGTGCTGGAGCAATAGCTTCGTTGTTTCATCAACTACCAACAGGATGATTGGGTGGAATTGTTGCCTCATGCTGAAGTGGCTTAAAACAATTCTGTGCACAGTAGCACAGGCTTCACCACTTTCTGTGTGGTATACGGGCAAGATTTTGTGCCCATTCCGGAGATTCTTCGGGAGAAACCACAAGTGTCCTCACTCTCTGAGTGGAGTGATCGCCTTCGGGAGATGTGGCCTTTGACACACTGGGCGCTGGATGCTGCACACCGCGCACATAAGAGGCAGGCTGATAAGAAACGGCCCCATGACTATAAGGTTGGTGATCGGGTTTATTTGTCCACTAAGTTCCTTCAAACCACTCAGAAGTCAAAGAAGTTGGGGCCGAGATATGTTGGCCTGTTTCCCATTATCAAGATCATCAACCCTGTTTCCGTCCGCCTCCAATTGCCTAAGCATCTCATCCGGGTTTATCCTGTTTTTCATGTTAATCTCCTGAAACCTGAACATACTTCTCCATTGAGGACTCCTCTTCTGCCTCCGCCCGCCCCGCTTTTGATAGAAGTGTTATTAGAAGCTGTCCTGACCATCTCTCTGCGCATGTGGAGGAAGGGAGTTTCCCGCCAAGGCCAACTGTCCAGCATTCCAGCTTGATGATGTTTTTTGAAGATATATCCCACCTGACAGTTGGGTGAATTATTATTGGACTATGGAATGGGGTGCCAAGGGGAGGGGATTGAATTATACATGATATCCATTGCTTTCATGCCAATTTACCCAGACTCAGCTTTGCTTTGCTACTTATCGTTTGTAATTAGTAAAAGTACACTTAATTCTAAGAATGGAGTTGAGTGGTTTCTTTCCTGATTATTAAATGAAGCAGCACCTGACAGTAGTCTACTTTGTCAAGTAGACAAAAGGTTGCAAAAGCTGATCACATGACCCCAGGACATTCCAAACATCATAAATGTGAGTCAGCTGTCAAGCATCCAAATGTAAATCATATGACCACGGGAATGCTGCAATGGTCATAAGAATGAAAAATGGTCATAATTCACTTTTTTCAGTGCTGTTGTAACTTTGAATGGTCACTAAGCAAACTGTTGTAATTCGAGGACTACTATGTTTCCTATTGTTTGCCAAATTTTATGAATATATAACTCAAAATAACATTTCTTTCCTATCAAAATATTTTTTAAATTATTTACTATTAACTTAAGAAGAAAGAGAGGAAATGATTTTAACATTCTTAATGTCATTGTTTTTTCCTTGTTCCAAGTTCATTCGTAGAATGTTGCCATGAAATAACATGTTTTTTGTCAAACTAACCTTGTTTTGGACTTCTCTGTAAGTTGAGGTAACCAGATGTCCCGCTTTTGGTGGGACAGTCACGATTTTCTACAATTTGTCTCGCGTCCCGCATCGTTATCAAAAAGTCCCGATGTTTCATTTTTAATTTTGGCGCCTTCTCGCTCGCTCACCCGATCTCCCATTTTTGCCGCATTGCAGCTTGCTCACTCGCTCCCCCGCCCATCCGCACTAAATCTAAGCCAGCCCAGCCTGCTGCTCATTGATTAGCTGGAGTCCAGCCAATCAGTGAGCGGGCTAGGGGCGGAAAAGTGTAAGCTTCACGCTGCTTGACTTGACTCTCCATTTCGCCTTCACCTTCTTGCTGCTTCAGGTAAGCAACTCCGGTGGCGGGACTCAGGAGGCTTCGGTTGGGCGGCGGCGGCCTAGCTTTTGCAAGGAAAGGCCTTCCCTAGCGAGGCCACGGGCTGGCAGTAGCCGCTATGGCCTAGTTTTCGCAAGGGAAGGCCTTCCCTAGCGAAGCCGCAGGCTGCAGTAGCCGCCGCAGCCTAGCTTTCGCCTTCCCTAGCAAGGCCGTGGGCTGGCAGTAGCCTCCGCGGCCTAGCTTTCACCTTCCCTAGCAAGGCCACGGGCTGGCAGTAGCCGCCACGGCCTAGCTTTCACCTTCCCTAGTGAGGCCGTGGGCTGGCAGTAGCCGCAGCCTAGCTTTCCCCCCCAGCCCCCCTCTCCACACCTGCTTAGTGATCCTAGCATTGTTGTTCCTCCACAGTCCAGTCCAGTGTCTTACCTGTTCCTGCTGCCTCTCTGCCTGCCTGCTCCCTGTTGCTTCCATCCATCGCTGCGAGGATCCATCACATCGGAGTTCTGCTGATTCTGCCTGCCTGCTGGTAAGTGAGCCGGGTTTTTTTCTTTTATTTTTTTAATGTATTTTAAAACAATATTTTATTTATTGTGCATAGGATTTTTAAAAATAATTTCATTCTGTGTGGATTCTTTTTTTAAATTGTCTTAGATTATTTAAAAAAAGATTCCATCCAAAATAAATTGAAATAAACCCTTTTTTAAAATTAGTATTTTAAAATACTAGTAGTATTGTGCATAGAATTTTTAAAAATGGTTTATTTCAATTTATTTTGGATAGAATCTTTTTTTAAATAGTCAGGAGTAATTGACACTGAATTTGCACTTTTAATAATCAGGAAGCACATACTGAGTTTCTTTGAAAGAAAATCCAATAATTTAAAAATCCAATAATTTGTTTCCTAGTATAATTGGATTGCTTATTAGTAACCTATGACTATCACTAAGTGTTGTAGCTTATGATTCTTGATGAATGTATTCTATTTTATTTTTCTTTATTTACACTGAGAGCATTTTCAACGAAAACAAATTCCTTGTGTGTCCACTCACACTTGGCTAATAAACTATTCTACTCTACTCTACTCTACTCTACTCTACTCTACTCTACTCTACTCTCTATTCATTTCTATTTCAATTCTAATAAGGAGTTTAGCTTCTCTCTCTTGAAAATGTAAGCTAGCATAAGGCATTATAATGCAAGCTAGCCTTAGCTTTCAAACAGTTCATTTAGTGACCCAAGTTACAATGGCATTGAAAAAAGTGACTGATGACCATTTTTCACACTTAGCGACCATTTTTCACACTTAGCGACCGTTGCAGCATCCTCATGGTCATGTGATCAAAATTTTAATGTTTGGCAACAGATTCGTATTTATGATGTTTTCAGTGTCCTGGGGTCATGTAATCGCCTTTTGTGACATTTTGACAAAATATAAAATTTTTAATCAAGCCCCCCCCCCCCCGGGGGTCAATGGTGTCCCTCTTTACCAATCTGAAAATCTGGTCACCTTACTGTAAGTGCACATAGGCATTAACACATACCTACACTGCGATGGGGCTGATAGGCAAGTGTAGATGGTTGCAGGTGGGTCGACACGCATACCTCCCAAATCTCAACTATGTATTGTGTGGAGATATGTGTCCTGCATGCCAATTAGTTGGTCCAACTTCATGCTTTATTGTTTGAGTGTCCACTAAACATTAACGTTTGCAGAAGTATAGGTGCAACAACTTTGCAACCATTTCTGAATGACACATACTGTATGTTCCCTCATGTGCAGTGACACAGAAGTGTAACACAGCTTTCTTCTTCTCAGGATTATTGTCATTTCAATGTTCTATATAACCAAATGTTTTTTTCTGTATTTGAAATATTCTCATGCAAATTGAATTACACAGGTGATGCTCCTCTTTCACAGGATGTCAGCAAGAGGATTTTTATGAGATTTTTACAGGTATTATACTGACCAATAGATTTCTGATCTCAATTCAAAGTGCCAGTGATATGTATAAATTCCTAAATACCATGGTAACCAATCATACCAAATGATATAGCCTGTGCAGCTGGATTATTCAGAGCCCCTGCTTAAGACTCCAGTCTGACATAAAGTGCATTTGAGGAAGCAGGCCTTCTCCGTTGTACCCCGACGATACACATGATGCTCCTGATCAGTGGTGGGTTGCTACCAGTCTGCACTGGTACAGGAAATCGGGCGTACGTTTGCGTACCAGTAGAGCTGGAGGCCCCTGTACAAGTACGGTCCCTCCCCTGTCCTACCCCTGCTCACTCTTCCCACCCACCCAGTTGCCGCTTGCTTCCTCTCTTGTCCCGCCTGTCCGCACCGTGCTTGCCCCGCCCACCCACTTCTTTTTGCCCGAGCAGAGGACTTGGCTGTTAGAAGAAGCACCCCCATGCTTTGTTCTCTTTGACAACCGCCTCGTTTGCAATGGAGTGGGGAGAAATCCATGCATTAGAGGGGGGAGAAGGCCATCCCTAGCAGAAACTCGGCTTTCTCCCCACCCCACTACAAACAAGGCGGCTGTCAAAGAGAACAAAGCTGCTGTTTTGGGCCAAGAATGACACTTCTGAGGGGGTCTCCCCGGATGGCACATGAGGTTGCCTCGCCCCCTTCTGCCCCATGAAAAAAAAAAAAGAGCAGCTCCTGACGCTGCTCAGCCTGAAATATGAGGATCGTGGAGGAAAATGTTTTCAGGCCGAGAAGCAGCAGCGTAGAAAGTGCAGACCTCCTAAACTCTGGGAAGTGGCTGCCAGCGGTGCTCTCAGGGCAAAGACATTGTGAGTGGAGAAGCCTTGGCCCACTCAGGAGCAGCCAAGAGCTTGCCACCCCCTCTTACACCCACCAAACCTCCTCCCACCACAGATGCAAGAATCATGGAGGAAAGAGCTTTTAGGTGGCAGCACCTTCCGCACACACTGTTTTTGGAATTGGGGAGGGGATCCTCCGCCTGAAAATGCTTTCCTCCATGATCATCACTTTTCAGGTGGCAGATCTCACCAGGGGAAAAGAGAAGGCGTGTCTGTGGTGGGAGGAGGCTTGGCAGGTGTCAGAGGGGCGACGAACGCTTGGAGGCTCCTAAGGGGGCCAAGGTTTCTCCACTTGCAATGTCTTCACCCTGAGAGCATTGCTGGCAGTCGCTTCCCACAGCTCACGAGGTCTGCTGCTTCTCAGCCTGAAAATGCTTTCCTCCACGATCCACATATTTCAGGCTGAGCAGTGTCAGCAGGAAGAGAGTGAGAGTGGAGCTGCTCTTTTTCCACGCGGGGCAGAAGGATGTGAGGCAGTCTCAGGTGCCATCCGGGGAGAGCCCCTCAGAGGTGTCGCTTCTTGGCCTGAAACAGCAGCGGGGAAGGAGTGTCTGGCAAGAGCCCCGCCACTGAGCTGAATTCACCAAAAGCGGCACCAACAGCAATGGGACATGCTCGAGGAAGGGAGAGCCAGAACTGTCTGAATTGTGCTTCAGTTGCTGTCACCGCTTCTGCTGCTACTGCAGCCACCAGAGACTCCTTCCTCACTTTGTTTCGGGCCAACAAGCAACACCTCTGAGGGTCCCTGGATGGCATCTGAGGCCACCTTGCCTCCTTCTGGCCTGCAGAAAAAAATAGCAGCTCCCCTTTCCCTTTCCTCAGCCTACACTATTCAGGGGGTGGGGGAAAGTGCCCCTTGGCTACTCCTCCAGGAGGACCACTGCGTATCCTCCAGGGGTGGGAGGTTGAAGGGGTGACCGCAGGTGAAGAGAGTCGATGGGTTTTGGCAGCATGAGAGAAAGACTTCAAAGTCAGTGGAGGTGATGTGTGGCTGGTGTGTCTTGTTATGACTTTCCCCGGGTGCAAAATGCTTTAAAAATAAAGTTTTAGGTTAGCGGGGGTGGGGGGGTGTTAAAGGTTGAGGTGTGTGTGGGGGGGGGAGAGAGAAAGAAAGAAAAAGAGGAAGAGAGAAAGAAAGAGGAAGGGAGGGAGGGAGAGAGGGAGGAAAGAGAAAGACAAGGATAGAAAGGGAAAGAAAAAGAAGGAAAGAAAGAAGGAAGGAAAGGAAGAAAAATTTGGTTGCTAAGCAAGAGTGTTGTTAAATGAGTTTCACCACATTTTACAAGTTGGCCACAGCCACTCAGTCACATGACCACCTAGCCCACAAAATAGGCCACACCCACAGAATAAGTAGTAAAAAAATTGAAATCCACCACTGTTCCTGATCTTCAAATGCTATATACATATAGATTTTCAATTATTTCACTTAGTGACAATAGTAACAGCCTACTGATTTTATGTGGTTTTCTTCTTGTTATTTATTGCACTCTTGGATAGAGTTTATCACCAAGAGTCATTTGACTAGTATATCATGAAAATGTTAATAAATAACATAAATTATGGAATTGTACTGTGATGGAGAGAGAGAATAAAACAAAAGATATTAAGTTTTATCTTTGCTTCTTAAAATCATATATGAAGCCTAATCAAAAATAAGTGTCTATTTTAATTTCCTCACAAATGTATTTTAATGCACCACTCAGCAGAAAATAAAACTGGACAATGAATTTCAATGAATTTTATTTTGTATTTATGGTTTCTCAACAATCAATATAATTATCTGTAAATAAACTACATTAAAATGTTTTGCTGCTAAGCAGGCATCAGTAATAACGTGCACATGAGTAAAAACTTTGCTTACTCTCAAATATATTTTTAAAATGAACAAGCAGCAAATAATACTGATTCAGTCTAAGCTGAAACACCAGGCAAACACAGATTTAATTCTAAATACAATATAGGAAGGGATCAAAATGGATCTATTATCCAGTTTGTGATAGTTTATTTAAATTACAATATATTTTATAAGCATAAATATGTAGCTAATGACTCCAAAAATGTAGTTATGCAGACACAAAAAATATTATGACCAAGCAAATTCAGAAATCTCAGGCCTCAAAATTAGCAACCTACAAACCTACATTTTATGTCCTTTTTCAAGTTGTAAACACTTTTGATAAGCAAAGGTGTTTCAACATATATTAATATATTTTGACATTCAAAGTTGTAGAATCAATATGGCAGAATTATTGTTAAAAACACATATCTACAAATATTATTCCCTGTATTCCTGTTCCCCCAATTACACAAAGTATTTGGCATAATTATAACAATCTTACTGCATACACAACCATTTGTTTTCCTTCCCCAAACATTATTGTACTTCTTATTAAAATTAATCAGTTATGTACAAAAATACTTGAACATTTATTATATAAAATTTCTATAGCTACCATTAATAGCATATACCTACTGGGAGTTTCTCATTGAGGGAATATAAAAAGTGTTCAATAATATTTCAGTTAAATTATCAACAAAATAAACTGATAAAATCAATCCAAATTTCCCAACAAAACAGGGAGGTAACTTTAATGGTATAATTGAAAAGTGCAGACCACATGATATCAATCAAATACTACAAACAGTAAGTTTTGTGTGGGGGATAAGAAATGGAAAAATTGCCTGTACATTTGTTTTTATGTTTAGTCTGTACAGTTGTAGAACTAAATGTGAGCTTTCAAAAACACAGGAGCTTTCTAGCAAAATGCCAGTTACGGCTCCATGTGGGATGAGTAAGAGCACTTTCAGAGAAAACATTTTGCAGGATAGGGGTTGAAATCTGGATTACTTTTAGTTGCCAACAAGTTTTCAATCTGTGCCCTAAAATCCCCTCTCTTTCCACCATCTAAACCATTATCCCTTAAATTATTTTCTCTACTTTTTTGCAGTGGAATATAGAGCAACAGAATGGAAGAACTTTCATTCAGAAGATTTATATATAATAATAACAAGGCTGAATCTTGTCTTTAAAAATCTGCTACTTCAATTAATTATACTTGTGAATAGCCTCATTCTCCTGAACATTTGCTTGAACTCAATTGCTTTCAGTGTTTTCATCTTAAGATTCTGACAGTGTTTTTTTTTTCTTGATTCACATTTAAAATGACTTATTCATTTTGGCCATTAAAATAATCTGAGAAGTTAGTTTCTGTGTCTTACATCAATGATCTTAAAAAAAATAACTGTACATATTGGCTACATTTTCTATAATACAATAATTATTAACATTTATTATCTTCATGGAACTGTAAATTGCACCTATCTAAAATAAAATAAAATGGAAGGGGGCAAATTCTACACGCATGTAAAATAACTAACCACTATCAGAATGCTAGAAAAAAGATATGTAAGAAACAAGTTCCAACAACATACATACAAATATTGAATAAAACACAATAACATGTCAGTAGAAAGAAACCAACCCAAACTTTTCCCCCCTAGAAATTCAGCTACAACATCTTTGTAATAGAACCTTTTCCAGTGCAATATGATTACAAACCACAAGAGCTTTATTGGATTCATTAGCTTCAAATCAAATTTTATTGTCAGAAAGTACACTGTTGCACTAATATAAGGCTTTCAAGGGAAAGTATGCCTTGATGTTGTTTGAACAGCTAGGTTCCAGGTTCAAATTTATATGCAGAATCTCATTTGCTGTTTGCTATGCTAAATATAGAATTTTCAGTCTCATTGCCTCTAGTTTCTGGCTTTTTAAGCTAGTACTTAGTTAAGTACTTAAAGTTGAGCAGTTTTTTAAAATAAACAGGAAGATATGTGAAGAATATTAAAGTGCCTATATTAGTTATGTTTTTCATTTAAGTAATCCAAAAAATGACTTTTTGACTTTTATTTATAACTGAGATACTTTTCGTGGAAGAGGCCTGGGTCGAGGCACCTGTTCTGTTCTCTTGCTGCGGTGCTCCAAATTGCTTGGTCTGACCAACAGAGGTTTTGGGGGTAATGCTGGTGGATCTGTAGAAATGGGAATGGAAAGGCTGTGAGGTAGTGGGACAGGACGCCTAAGAGTCCGCTCATAAACACTATAAGGTGGAGGAGTCTTGCTCTCTTTTCTTATTGGCTCTTCGGAAATGTTGCAATTAGAAAGAGGAACTGGATGTTCATTGATGTGAGTTTCAAAACCAGATGTTTCAGATGTGCTACATCGACTAAGTGAAGAAATGCCACTGCTGTAACTTCCAGACAAGACTGGAGAGTTGGAAATGAGCCCGGACGAATGGTAGTCCATAGGAGATGATGAAAATGATTGTACAGAAGCCTGAGTTTAGAAAAGAAAAAATTAGTCTGGAAATAGAAAGAAGAAATTAGGAGAGAAAAGGAAGTAGAGGAACATGCCTTTATATTAGTTCTGGGTCCCTGTTATTGTCCATGTTGTAAAAATACTTATTGTTATAACCTAAGAGTTTTGTGGTTTGAACATCAAAAATTGAATGGTGCTTATTCATTAATACTGTAAAACCTTGAATTACTGTGGTTCTATCTACTTTTAAATTACAATCGCCCAATCTATATTTGTTTTTATTTAGTGTATCAGATCACATAAAGCCAATATAGTAGACAAGTGAACTATGCAATATTGGTGGTGCCTTCAAAAGAGGGAGGGAGAGGGAGAAAGAGGGAGGGAGGGAGGGAGACAAAAATTCAACAACCTATGAATGTTGGGAGGAATCATAACCCAAATAATTTGAAAGAGTCCCTGTTGCTCAACAAGGAGAATTTAATATATCTTGAACAGCAATCGTCTATTGTGAATGCTCCTGGAATTGCATGGATATGCTTTTATGTTATAGGATATAGTGAGAGAAATTAAAATGAAGAAATTAATCTCTTTATATTCATTCCAATTTGTGACCACTGTCTCCTGAATGTATTCAGCATATTGTCCTTTATGGAACTTTACACGATTTGTTCATTTATCAGAACAAAAATGACTAAAAAGCTTAGTTTTTTATTCCCATCACACAACACAAATTGGAAAGGCATAAAATACACATTTATGTTTTCAAGGTGAAAAGTCAGTCACAATTAATGTAAATTATGAGAAATAAACAATGCAGTTCTGCTTCTAAATGTATTGAAAACAGAACAGTACCTTCATTGGAGATCTTCCAGTAGAAGGGGAAACTGAGGTTAGGTGTCGAACTGGCGATGCTGTGGAGAAAATCATTTTCACATGAATTTAACATAGAGTAAGTGAGGAGTGTGATGGCTTGATAGAAATGAACAGCTTAGCCAAAATGAAGAAAAATGTGTGTGAGAGGAGAGAGGAAGGAAAAAATGCACATGCATTTTACACTGAGAGAGATTTATGAAATACATATCTATAATATGTTGATAAAGATGCAGATTGTAAAATTGCAACAGGATTAAAAACAGAGCCAGACATATGGACCTTAGATAAAAAACATAGAGCTTGCCATTAAACCACCAACAGTTGGCTCAAAGAAAATCTTCTGGACAAAATAAGTACTGAAAATACTTTATAACAATAGAAATTTTATAAGAAGATGAACATGAACTGAGAGTATCCAGTAGAAGGAATATCTCTATTGGGAGATCTTGGTTAACCACATAAGTTTGGTCCATTCACTTCTCTCTCATATAAATCTCAAGTAAGAAATGGTTTGAATTAACACACAGTTAAAAAAATTTACCAGTGGAAATTACTTCAGTACTGCAATATTTTAGAAGGTTGAAAAACAGTAATCAGAGGTTATATTTCCATCTTCTCATAAAACCCAAAATACATACATTTGGAAATGTCTTTCCTGCAGATGAGAAGCTGGTAACAGAACTATAATTAAAAGGGTCATTGTAAAATCAATTATTATAAGGTCTTCTCATTTCTCTAAAGAAGCTTGGACCATCAGGCCTATTAAAAATTAAATGGTAGTGGCTTTGCCACCCACTTGCTCAAATTCATAGCAAAATAATAACATCTCAAAGCACTCTTCTCAATCTCTCCCTCATTTTACTCTTCATGGTAGGCAAAGCCAAAAGTATAGCAAACACAATATTTATTAGGAATGGCAGATCAACTATGCGGATGACACAGCAGTGGCGGGGCTTATCTGGGATGCAATGAAGATTATTTTTTTTTCTTTTTTTCTTTTTTTGTATTAAATGTTTTATTCATTTTCATTTTCAATTTTGTACATTCACTTATATACGGGATATTTGCAATAATAATAATATAATAGTAAGAAAGAAAAAAAACCCAACCTAAACACAACTCATAAACCCAACCTATTGCTTTCATACACCCCTTCTTCTCCCCCTCCAACTTTCCTTTCTCCCTCCAACGATCACCCCTCCTACTTCCCTTTCCCCTCCTATCTTCCTTTCTCGCCTTCCTCACCCTCCTTCCCCTCTCATCCTCCTTACATTCCCCTCTTCCTCCCTCCTTACTTCTCCCTCTTCCTTTCCTCTACTTCTCACTATGGTGCATTTCTCTATTCCTTACGCCAAAAAGAAAAAAGAAAGGAAAAAAGCAATAAGAAAAAAAAAGAGAAAAATAAAAAGAAAAGATAAGGAACAACAGTATACAAGTGTATTCTTCTTATTCTATATATTGAAACTATATCTCCACCCACCCACCCACCCCCAATGAACCCCCCTCCCTAACCCCCTCTGACTTCCCAGGTCACACACCCGGCACAGTTCAGTACCATTCACCTTCAAAATATCTTATTAACAATAATAATGAAAATAAAATAAAAAGAACACTCCGAAAAAGAAAAAAAAGAAAAACAAAAAAGTAAATAAAAAAAAAATTGAAAAATCTTTTGCATTATGCTCAGCCTCCCATCATTCTTAAAATTTAAACAGTGTGAATCATTCCATTTATATTTTGTCCTCGTCCCTTACTTCTTTGATATTTACCCCCATCTTCCTGTAGACTCTCCAGATAGCCTTTCTTAACCTTATATTCAAATATTAGTTTATACAAAAATCAATTTATCTTCATACTTTCGCTACTCATCTTCCTATCCTTCGTTTCACGTCTCCATTCCTCCCAAGCCCAAATTGCATAAGATTAGGATCTCGCTCTTCACTTTAAAATCCTGAGCTTTTTATGTTATACTTCAGACATGTAAATTCGTAAAATGTGTGCCCAAAATCCATACCAGTTCGTTCAATCCCAAGATCCCTTCATCAATATCCCGCTCCACCTTCCTTTCTGCCCCACTCTTCCCAACTCCATTCATCCCAAACCGCAATTCAAATAAATCTTAGTCCCCACTTTCCTCACAGAAAACACTTCATGCGCAGTTTGGATTGAAATTCAAATAAGTCTTGTAAAAGTCCCGTATAATATCTGTCTAGAATAAGCAATGCTTCTTTCCATTCCTCATCAGTACACAGCTTTACCATTTCATACCAAACAGAAATCCTAAAGTTTTAATCAGTCCAAAAGCTTAGAAAGTATTTTAAAGACGTCGCTGGGTCTATATTCTTTACTCTTCTGCCCTTCCGGAAAGAAAAGGCAACCCTCTGCCTTATAACCACGTGTCCCGCTGCTTTGAAAATATGACTGAATCCTCAGTTTCCGCTCTTCTGCCTCTCCAGTAGGGGGAGAACAACTCCCTCCTTCTTGTAACCAAGTGACTTGCTGCTTATCTTTCCTTCACCTTGTCCTTCCGCGTTTCCAAGTGAGTCAGGAAGCCCCGCCTTCAGAGTTTTATAATAAAAGTCCCGAGCTTCCGAAACAGAATTAATACGAAATCTTTGATTTTCAAATGTAACTGTGATTCCAACTGGAGCTTCCCATTTATACTTTATTTGACGATTTCTAAGT